>NC_136500.1:49117829-49165329 GCF_053919585.1 Euprymna scolopes
AAACTTTAATATTGTCGATACTCATCTCCCTTCCCCTTATTATCTCTTACCCCACCCTTTTTTTTCTCGTATTTCCTCTGAAATTCTTCTTCCAAATACTAACAACCATTTCTGTAACGTCTGACGAGGCTGTTAGTTCGTAAACATGATCAAACATCCGAAACATATGTAACCAAACAGATAAAACTGTAATAAAAAATAAAGACATATATATATATATATATATATATATATATATATATATATATTGCTATTAGTATATTTAGGCAGCATTTTTGCTTTTATGCACGTTTCATTAAATAGCACAGATAACTCTTGCTTGTTTTTCTTGCAATCCTCATTTTCTCTTTCCGAACGTTTTTTTCCGAGTGAAAAAAGAAATTTCCCATAATAAAAGAAATGCCGTGTACATCTTTAAATGTCCCATAGGAGAATGCGTCTCCAAAAATAATTCGTACATTGGCATGACTCGAACCAGCATCTTCCGTCGTTTAACATGTCACTTGTCTTCCCCGAATAGTTCAATCTATCAGCATCTCATAGCACATCACACCCCTAAAAATGAGTTTAGAGACATATTAATAAATTACACGGCCATTTTAACTGTCTCATATTGCGAGGTGCGCCTTCCGATCTTTGAGGCATTGTTAATCCACATTAATAAACCAACGATTAACCAGACTCAAAACGAAACGGAGGGCACGCTCAAGTGCTTTTGAGTATTTTAATGATTTTAAGCGATTTTAATCGTCATTTAATCATCTTTTAATCGTCTTTTCATTTCATCTCGCTACTTTCATTTTTCAATTTCATTTTTTTATTTTTTTACTACTCGCCTGAGGATGATCAATGGAGGTCGAAAACGTTCGCGATTATGGGAAATTTCTTTTTTCACTCGGAAAAAACGTTCGGAAAATGATCCGACAAAGAGAAAAAGAGGATTGCAAGAAAAACAAGCAAGAGTTATCTGTGCTATTTAATGAAACGTGCATATATATATATATATATATATATATATATATATATATATATATATATATATATATATATATATATATATATATGTAGCCAAAATTGAAACACTTGTACACCTCTGAAATCGCCACATATGCAATTGCTCCTTCACCTTTGGCAGCACAAATGTCCTCTGTGACTTTTCTAGTTCAAAGACCTCGCTTTCAGCGGTAAGGAATAAAAACTCGCAGCTCAATCTGGAATAGAAAGATAAAAATCACTTTAACAATAATAACATAAACAAAAAAATAATTTAAAATTGCATAAAAATTCAATTTTTTGCAAGTGCTTACGAATTTTTGGGACGACCTTATTTAACTAATATTTTTCATTTAAGCAAACATTTAAAATAAAACAGAATTCTTCTACTTAATTATGCATACTTTTAAGGTTGTTATATTGATTAAATGCATTACAGTTTAATTTAAGACAAATACTAGTTATTAACACCCAAATAATACTTGTCAAAGCCATTTAAAACAAAAAACTAAAAAAAATAGATACATTCAAGGCTATCTTCATTAAACCCCAACAACGTACAATTAAAAACATTAGGTAATGGAACCAGTAACAACATTGGTATGAAACATGTAACAACTTTTCAAAATGCTTATATAATATAAGCCTAATTCTAATGTTGCGGAAGTTAAATTGTTAACGTTTTTCATAAAAAAATATGAGAACGTTTTCTTTTTTATTTTAATTCATGTATATTTATTATTTATTATTTATTTTATTTATATTTTGTTTACATGGGAGTCACCGCTTATCAAGGCCCGGAGGCCACTCAGGGATAAGGGTTATTGCGTGTACAGTAATCAATGGGATAATATCGTAGCAATCGTTAGTAATGGAGATTTGATAAATTGGATCACTTAAGAGGGCGGTTAATCAGAATTTTTTTATGTTGAACTTGAAGACATCGAAGTTGTAGTCAGGTGGGAAACAGGCAGTCGAAAGAGAGTTTCACGGGCGTGCAGTTCTAAGAAAGCTTTGTTCATAGGATATACGATTTGATTTAGGCACAGATAAAGAGTGGGGAAAATTATTGACAGTGGTTTCAGCAAGACGAGTGTTTTTGTGAAAGATTTGCGAGGGGGGGCGGAAGATTGGAGCTCAGACGAGCATTTGCCATGGAAATAACGATAAAACAGAGACAGGCTCGCAACGTCTCTTCTGTGGGAGAGAGGTTGCAGGGAAGAGAAGAGAGCATCCCCCACTAAGCCACGAAGTCTATTTTGTTCTTTGTCAAGGCAAGATAGACTGTTTTTTTAAGCTCCAGCCCAGATGTGGAAGCAGTACTCCATATTTGGACGTACGTGGCTTTTATATAGATAGAGAATTGCATCAGCAGTGAGATATCTTCTGGAGCGGTAGAAGGGCCCACTATTTTCCCAGCGACCTTGGCAAGAGATTATTTATGTGTTCCATTTCAGATCACGAGTAAAGGTCAATCCCAGAAGCATGAAGCCTCTCTAAGACGAGAGCCATTCATTTCAATTGATGCCAGATAGGGATCTGAGCGTTGATGATGTCCAGATAGAAGCTTGGTTTTAGATGCATTAAAATCAACTAGCCACCCCTTCCCCTCTTGTACCACGGGCTCAAGATCAAAAGAGAGAGAATCAGAGAGAACTTTGTCATTTACGGCCTTTGATGTGTTTCCATAGATGGTAGTGTCATCAGCATAAATGTCAATGAATGATTTAAGTATGTTTTGGGAGATCATTGGTGTAGATCAGGAAGAGAGCTGCACCCAGGATGGACCCCTGAGAGACTCAAGAATTAATACTGCGGGCTTCTTTTTGCCCATCAACCACTACTCTTATGGACCTATCAGAGAGAAATGATGTAATAATTGAGAAAACATTTCCAATCATCCCGTAGCTAGAAATCTTGTGAAGTACTCTTTTATGCTATGCCTTATAGAAGGCCTTTGATATGACAAGAGCAATTGTCCTAGAAAGGAAGCCTTTGTCGAGAGATTCACTAATCCTATGAGATATAACCGTTAGCACATCTGCTGTAGATCTAGCAGAATGGAAACCTTATTGCATGTCACTAAGAAGGTTATTTCTGCTGGGGTGGTTGACTACTTTTTTATTTAATATGGATTCCAGCAACTTACTCATGACGCACAGGAGACTTATTGGTCTGTACTGGGAGGGAGATGAGCAACCACTTGAATTCTTAAATACAGGGTATACTGATGAGATTTTCCAGGGTGTTAGGAAGCACTTCTCCTTAAGACAACGCTTAAACAGTTTTGTAAGTATGGGGCAAGTTCTGGTTGAATCTTTTTCAACACTATAATAGGAATGCCGCCAGGGCCAATTGCTTTACTGGAATCAAGTTTTTTGATTAGCTTGGCGACATCGCGCATAGATATTTGTATGTCGCATAGCGTGTTGTCTGTTATAGGAGGAAATACGAGGGAGGTTGATGGCCTTCGTCAAATATAGATAGAATTAGCTGCAAAGTTCTTGGCAAATAGTTTGGCTTTGTCTGATGCTTTCGAGATGGCAGCAGGTACATTGATGATGGTTGGGATAGAAAGCACGCTTCTGTTCAGGATCCTGTTTGCTATTTACCAAAACTGGTGGGAACCAGTCCACTGATCAGCTACTTTTGGTTTAATGGACTGAGCATATAGCTCTCTTGCATTTTTTATTACTCTTTTACAGTGGTTGCTGGCAGTCCTGAAAGCAGCTTTAGCCTCAGTGCATCCATTACGTTGGTAGCTATGGAAAAAGTGATTTCTGTGCGCAATGGCAGCAGCACATTCTGGGGAGAACCATGGCTGGCTGGTAGGTTTTTGCTGGAATCTTTTGGATGGTATGAAACGGTCTATACCTACTATTAACCATGCCATCAGGTCTGATACTATAGAGGACACATTCTTTATAAACATGGAATGAAGAGGTATTTCTGACATAAATGTATGGAAGCTATCCCAGTCAGCCATAGAATATCGATGTACTGTACGGTGGAGAGGTACATCTGAAGACTTATTACATTTCATTTTTATCTTAACTGATACAACCGAGTGATCGGAAGATCCCAGAGGAGATGGAACGGATCATGAACATAGCCCAGGGCAATTGTGAGAAAAGGTCTAGAAGGCTTGCATACTGACCGTTAGTATCGGGCACACAGGTGGGTTCGTGAACAATCTGAGTGAGGTCATAGGCAATGGGGAAATCATTGAATATTAGATTATATAATCGCAATTTCAAAAGTTAAAAAATGACTTGGGTGTCATCAGCTAGAATTGAAACCGAAACATTTAGTGCCCTAGCCACGCTCCCTATCGATTTAGATATCGAGAGAAAGATAAGAAAGATTTAATGTTAAATGACTTAAAGAAGTGGATTCAATTTGGGCTTTCGAAGAAAAAAATAAGAATAAGTCAGCAAACTGAAATGAACATTTTACATTTCACCTTGCCGACATATTCAAAGATTTTACTCACATTATAAACCATATTTGGTGTATGATTACTATCTCCTATTAATTTCAGTGTTATGGTTTAGAGTTTATTGTTTAAATATTTTCACACAGACAGAGAATCTACTATTATATATATATATAGAGAGAGAGAGAGAGAGAGGGGGAGAGATAGAGTTATCTACATACAGTACTGTTTCATTGTATCAGAACTCACCAGTGCGAGAAGAATAACACCTTTTCCTAGCCGTGGGTCGAACCTACAACCATCGCGTTGACAGTCGGCAACTCTTACCACAGAACTATGGATCGGTGTTCGCAAATGATTCATCAAATGTTTATTAAATAAACATTTGTTCATCGCTTAAAACTCGACCCCCGAAAACTCAACCCCGGAAAACTTGACCCCGGAAAACTCGACCCCGGAAAACTCGTCCCCTTTCGCTAGGTAGGAAAACTGGTCCCTTATTGAATAAATATCAATTGAAAACACATTTTATGATCATTCTTGAAGGAGATATTGTTTTTAGCACCCCCATAATATTAAAAAAAAACATATTTTTACTTGTTTAATGTTTTTTTTTTTTTAAATAAAATCGCTTTTCTAAGTGTCCGTATTCTACCTAACTGGCTAAGTTCTTAGTGGTTTCACTTATTTTAAAGCGTTTATTATGTTCATACAAAGTTAATTACAATTTTTTTTGTTCTTATTTTAACGATGTTTTTTGGAGTCATAAAAACAATAATAAAAAGCAAAACCAAAAAATTAAAAAACGGAGCGATTATTCGATTCTTCGTTACTTTTTGTTTTGGATTTTAATTATGATAGTTTTTTTTTTGTTATGTTTTTGTTTTCTCTCCTACCAAATACACTCATACGTTATTTAAAATTATAATTTTATCAAGTATCAACATTTATTGTCGTCCTGTCAAATTTTGCAAAAATTAACTAATAAATTAAAAGCGAAATATTTTTTGGCGCGAGAGATGCCATGTGCTAACAATCTCTCGTTAACTCATTTTTAATTTTTTTAATTTTTACTTCAAAATTCTAAAATCAATCATTAAGAGAAAAAGTAATCACTAAATAAATTTATTAATCAATTTTATTGAAAACTCCGCTATCGCTTATCAAGAATCTTTTTAATTTCATTTTTTGTTGGTTGTTTTTCGGAGGGAGATATAGTTTTTACCCCACCCCCTAAATTATATTTTAAAAAATATTAAAGTTTATTATTTTCTTTTTAAAACCAAATCTCCCTCAGTAATTTATTTAATTTTCTATTGTTTAGCGATTACCAAGAAGATGTGATATACCGGACATTATTTCTCGATCTCACGTAACACTCGACATGTTTTTGTTTGTTTTTTGTGGGTTTTTTTTTCTTTACCGAATAAACGATTCCAAATAAATTAAACAACAAACAACGGTCGCGAGGTAGAAAAATCGATTTTACCCTTTTATAAACAACAGTAAATAAGTAAATTCTTTTTATATTAATATTAAAAAAAATATGCGGTCTCGTTTATGAACATAATAAACGGTTTAAAATAAGTGAAGCCACTACGAACTTAGCCAGTTAGATAGAAAACGGACACTTAGAAAAGCGATTTTATTAAAAAAAAAACCTTAAACAAGTAAAAATATTTGTAAAAAATATTATGGGGGGCTATAGTCTATTTTAAAAAACAATATCTCCTTCAAGAACGATCATAAAATGTGTTTTCAATCGATATTTATTCAATAAGGGACCAGTTTTCCTAAATTTTTATTTTGAACCTTCACCTAAATAGCGATTTAATGAAAAAAAAATTAATGGTCTTGTATCTTTTTTTAATAATTTGTTTTAAAATAAGGAAAAAAAATCTTTGATACCGCTATTGTAAGTATCATGCTGAAAGCCATTCTTAATATGGTTTAATATGGTTTTAACTATTCTGAAACTTCACCTAACGATGTAATAAAAATAATGGAAAAATTCTTTAGTCAAATAAAATATACTGAAAATCTTTAAATAGGAAATAAATATTTGGGTTTGTATTACTGTACACATAGATTCGAAAAAGTTGTCAAAAAACAAATATATAACAAATAAATGTTATCAAA
This sequence comes from Euprymna scolopes, assembly GCF_053919585.1. Taxonomy (NCBI): domain Eukaryota; kingdom Metazoa; phylum Mollusca; class Cephalopoda; order Sepiida; family Sepiolidae; genus Euprymna; species Euprymna scolopes. The sequence goes on from NC_136500.1 coordinate 49,124,398, forward strand.
GGCAAGATAAGTTACTTTTCTACCAAACTGGATATATTTTTTGTGTTTTTAGTCGATGTAACATGTTTATTCAGCTCGAAAAACATACAGTGTTTACCGATGTATTCGAAAATTCAAGATGGCGTCTCACACCTTCTTTAACACCGTAAGTTTGGAAAAAGGTGTTATAAATAAAAAACTATGCAAAATACTATTAAAAACCCGCCGAATATATGTCAACCTATGTCACAGTAACATGTATTGAGCGAGTTTTTAACAGTATTTTATCCGGATTTTTATTTATAACATCTTTTCCCAAACTTACAGTGTTAAAGAGAGAATAAGACTCCATCTTGAATGTTCCAATACATTGGTAAACACTGTATGGTTTTCGAGCTGAATAAACATGTTACATTGAATAAAAACACGAAAAATATATCCAGTTAGGTAGAAAAGTAACTTATCTTGCCTTTGATAACATTTATTTGTTATATATTTGTTTTTTGACAACTTTTTCGAATCTATGTGTACAGTAATACAAACCCAAATATCTATTTAAATAAATTTAATCGTAAGTAATGAAACAAATATTTTAAAAAATTGTTGTGTTCATTTTTTATAGTATTTAAATATGTATGCCCTTCGGTGGGCATTAGAAGATGATGAGTGCCTGTAAAAGAAGCAAAATAAAACGAACAAACCATAAGTAATAACTATGTAAACAACGTGAAGTTGTATAAATGTTACAAAATTACTCGATTCAGCATTAAATAACACGAAAAAGGATTGATATGCCGTAAAACAAAAACAAAACAAAACAAGACGTAAAATATGTTTTGACTCTGTGTTACTCAGCGTATTTGCCAATGGTGATTGGGGATTTATTCTTGACTTTTGTAACATTTATTTCTAAACATATTTTTTTAAAGTAAGGCTCACTCAAAAGTAAATAAAAATAATAAAAAAGATAAAATGACACAATAAAAAAAAAAAAACTCGTAGCGTTGAATGTAAAAAAATATATTTATTATTGAATAAAAAAACATAAGCGTTCCAGAAGACATCGTTAATAATGTAAATAAAATACTATACTATATTTAAACTGATAAAGATTGAACAATAAAGGGAGATAATTCACATTAATTAATGTTTGCGATGATGATGACGCGTTTCATTAATTAATGTTTGCGATGATGATGACGTGACACCGTACGTACAAGCAAATTAATATATATATATATATATATATATATATATATATATATATATATATATATATATATTATAGTGTTGAAATACAAAATCACCAATTTTGTATTCAAATCTTTGTATTAATAACACAAAGTTCATTTAGATTGCTTTATTGTGCATACTAGAGCTTTAAATATTATTATTAGAGAAAAAGTAGGATTAAAGTTAGAAGACAAACACAAAAATCTTCCATGTATGTATTGGATAACTAAAATGCATAAAAATCCAGTTGGTGCTAGATTTATTGTAGGTTCAAAGACGTGCATCACTAAACCTTTAAGTAAAGCTATATCTAAAATATTTAAATTAATTATAAACCAAATAAATAATTTTCACCTGAAAAGTAAATTCTATAGTAATATAAATCTATTTTGGGTAGTAAATAATTCCCAACCAGTGAAAGAAAAATTAGATAAAATAAATTCCAGAATAAAAGCAAAATCTATAGCTACTTATGATTTTAGTACGCTATATACTATAATTCCGCACGAAAAGCTTATAAAAGAATTAAATGATACTGTAGATTTGGCTTTTGAAGGTGGAAAAGGTAAATATATAGACTTTTCAAACTCTAAAGTATTCTGGTGTAAAAATAAAAATATCAAAACTAGTGTTTCTAAAGGTATTTTAAAAATACTTGTAAGTCATCTTATTAAAGAATGCTATTTTAAAATAGGAAATAAAATATTACTCCAAACGATAGGTATCCCAATGGGATTGGATCCTGCACCATTTTGGGCAAATTTGTATTTATATAGACTCGAGTATATATATATATATATATATATATATATATATATATATATATATATATATATATATATGCAATCAATATTAAACACAGATATATCTAAAACATATAACTTTCATGGATGTAGGAGATTTATAGATATGTATAAACGATAATGATGAATTCGAAAAAAAATAAACATCTTATATATCCAAATGAATTAAAATTGAATTGTGAACATAGAGGACAACAGGCTACATTTCTGGATTTAGATATAAAAATTTAGGATGGGATTTTTCTTTATAAAATATTTGATAAAAGAAACGCTTTCCCCTTTAAAATAGTACGTATGCCCCATAAAGATAGCACCTGCCCTGTTTTTATGTTTTATGGAACCATTATGTCAGAGTTTTTGAGAATTTACTTTCAAACTAACAGACTTTATACCATCAGTTTCTAGTTTAGTAATAAGGATGATAAAACAAGGTGAGGATAAAAATAAAATATTTAAACAGTTAAATAAAGCATTTGTTCGTTATCCTGATGCTTCTGAATCGATTAAGATAAACCAGACTATATTAATAAAGGAAATCCAAAACTATATTAGCAATGTATAAAATGTATTTATAATTGCATATAATAAATTTATATTATAAAATTAAAAAAAAAATGTACATATGTAAAAATATTTTTAACCTTTATATATCTAATTTTAAATAAGAATGTAAATATACTAAATACTAATTATAGTGGGGGTGATAAGTAGTTAAATGGATTAATCCTAATCTTATAAATACAAGACTGATAAATTAAAAAATTAAAAAATGTATCCATTTTAAATGTGGAAATTGATGAATCGCACAGGTAAGAAATTCATTTTTATAGTATGAAAAGATTAGTAATTGCAATTAAGAATAGGAAATTGGATCAAATGTTTGTAACATGTCTTCTTCCTAAGATTAAGGGTGGTGGTGTTTGATCAACACTGCTGGGGAGCCATGATGTAATATACTGTTTTGTTTTGTAATCCCCGAAACAGTGTTTCATGGTAAACAACTGATGATCCCTTGAAAAATAAATTATTGGTATTATAGTAAATTCGAGAGCGATCTGATGCAGTGATTGCAGGTGATTAAATGACTTACTGACTAGATGGTTTTCTAACGAATGATAAAAAATATTTTTTTGTATAGTTTTAAAGGTTAAAAACTTCAAAGACTATATATATATATATATATATATATATATATATATCACTTTGCTTTTTATATTTTGATGAAATATTTGATATTATTTGATTTAAAGATAAGGATATTTTTCTTAATAAAAGAAACAGAAATAACAATTAGCTCAAAACACATTCAATAGATACATTTAGTAGTTTTTAAACAATTACTTTTATTTACGAGCAAAGTTACTATACTTTTCATCTCCGTTTGTTCAATATTGAGATTGGGGAAAAATATTTTTAACCTGTTTTCGGCCAGAAAGTTGGCTGTCAAGGGGTCAAAGTTCAACGATTTGACATTTGAACACCCTACCACACTCCTCTGTCAATTTTGGGTCTAAACACTTTAAATTTTGGATGGAGGTTACTTGGACATTGATCAGGCTTTTTAATTTGATATGAGCCTAAAACAATAAAGATTAAGGGTAAAAAAATTAGGGTAAAATATTAAGGTTAAAAAATTGACCTCTGCAGTCTCTTCAAAATTACTCAGCCAATTTTTGGTCTAAAGATTTGAAATTCTACACAAAGTGTATTCAAGGATAGCGAAAGCTTTTTGCGGTCTCTAGTAATTTATTCAGCTTATTTTGGGTCTTAACATTTGAATACAACTAAGGAAGCCAAAAACTCCTGTTATCGCCACTAAACCCCAGCTATGTATTAGAACATCATTTGAGGTCACACCTTGGTTTCGCAGATATCGCGTGAGTACCCGATATAATGTAAACTGGTTCTTTCATACAAAAAATAGTTATTCTTTCCAAATTGTAACAACAATTTAAAAATAAGCACAGGGCATCGAGTAAGTATATTCACTATTTTATGGAAATCGACCCAGACAGTGCGTGAAACCATTTGATTAAAAGAAAATAACAAGAACGAAAATTGATTATTGAAAATACAGTTGATGCCCGTTGACCCAGATCTTGAAAACACAAAAGGTTATAAGTAGGAGAAAAGCAGTCAGCAGCAAGAGAGTTCCACAAGCTTGAAACAAAAACTGTATTAAAAGCAATAAATTAACAAGTTAAACGAACGGGAATAAAAGAAGCAGGAAATAGGTCCAACAATTCTGAAAAACATATGTCATAATAGTATTTATAGAAAAAAATGTCATAATAGTATTTATAGAAAAAATATGTCATAATAGTATTTATAGAAAAAATATTTATAATAGTATTTATAGAAAAAAACATGTCATAATAGTATTTACAGAAAAAACATGTCATAATAGTATTTATAGAACAAAACATGTCATAATAGTATTTATAGAAAAAACATGCCATAATAGTATTTATAGAAAAAAACATGCCATAATAGTATTTATAGAAAAAAACATGTCATAATAGTATTTATAGAAAAAACATGTCATAATAGTATTTATAGAAAAATATGTCATAATAGTATTTATAGAACAAAACATGTATTTAATAGTATTTATAGAACAAAACATGTCATAATAGTATTTATAGAAAAAAACACATGTCATAATAGTATTTATAGAAAAAATGTCATAATAGTATTTATAGAACAAAATATGTCATAATAGTATTTATAGAACAAAACATGTATTTAATAGTATTTATAGAAAAAATATGTCATGATAGTATTTATAGAAAAAAATATGTCATAATAGTATTCATAGAAAAAAATATGTCATAATAGTATTCATAAAAAAAATATGTCATAATAGTATTTATAGAACAAAACATGTATTTAATAGTATTTATAGAAAAAAATATGTCATCATAGTATTTATAGAAAAAAATATGTCATAATAGTATTTATAGAACAAAACATGTATTTAATAGTATTTATAGAAAAAAATATGTCATAATAGTATTCATAGAAAAAAATATGTCATAATAGTATTTATAGAACAAAACATGTATTTAATAGTATTTATAGAAAAAAAATGTCATAATGGTATTCATAGAAAAAATATGTCATAATAGTATTTATAGAACAAAAAATGTATTTAATAGTATTTATAGAAAAAATATGTCATAATAGTATTTATAGAAAAAAATATGCCATAATAGTATTTATAGAACAAAACATGTATTTAATAGTATTTATAGAAAAAAATATGTCATAATAGTATTCAAAGAAAAGAACACATGTCATAATAGTATTTATAGAACAAAATATGTCATAATAGTATTTATAGAAAAAAACACATGTCATAATAGTATTTATAGAAAAAAATATGTCATAATAGTATTTATAGAACAAAACATGTATTTAATAGTATTTATAGAACAAAACATGTCATAATAGTATTTATAGAAAAAATATGTCATAATAGTATTTATAGAACAAAACATGTATTTAATAGTATTTATAGAAAAAATATGTCATAATAGTATTTATAGAACAAAATATGTCATAATAGTATTTATAGAAAAAAACACATATCATAATAGTATTTATAGAACAAAACATGTATTTAATAGTATTTATAGAAAAAATATGTCATAATAGTATTCATAGAAAAAAATATGTCATAATAGTATTTATAGAAAAAAATATGTCATAATAGTATTTATAGAACAAAATATGTCATAATAGTATTTATAGAACAAAGCATGTATTTAATAGTATTTATAGAAAAAATAGGTCATAATAGTATTTATAGAAAAAATATGTCATAATAGTATTCATAGAAAAAAATGTCATAATAGTATTTATAGAAAAAATATGTCATAATAGTATTCATAGAAAAAAATATGTCATAATAGTATTTATAGAAAAAAATGTCATAATAGTATTTATAGAACATAACATGTATTTAATAGTATTTATAGAAAAAATATGTCATAATAGTATTCATAGAAAAAATATGTCATAATAGTATTCATAGAAAAAAACACATGTCATAATAGTATTTATAGAACAAAACATGTATTTAATAGTATTTATAGAAAAAATATGTCATAATAGTATTTATAAAACAAAACATGTATTTAATAGTATTTATAGAAAAAAATATGTCATAATAGTATTCATAGAAAAAATATGTCATAATAGTATTCATAGAAAAAAACACATGTCATAATAGTATTTATAGAACAAAACATGTATTTAATAGTATTTATAGAAAAAATATGTCATAATAATATTTGTAGAAAAAATACGTCATATTAGTATTTATAGAAAAAAATGTCATAATAGTATTTATAGAACAAAACATGTATTTAATAGTATTTATAGAAAAAATACGTCATAATAGTATTTATAGAAAAAATATGTCATAATAGTATTTATAGAAAAAAATATGTCATAATAGTATTCATAGAAAAAAACACATGTCATAATAGTATTTATAGAAAAAATATGTCATAATAGTATTTATAGAAAAAATATGTCATAATATTATTTATAGAGCAAAACATGTATTTAATAGTATTTATAGAAAAAAAATGTCATAATAGTATTTATAGAAAAATATGTCCTAATAGTATTTATAGAAAACATATGTCATAATAGTATTTATAGAAAAAAATGTCATAATAGTATTTATAGAAAAAAATATGTCATAATAGTATTTATAGAAAAAAACACATGTCATAATAGTATTTATAGAAAAAAATATGTCATAATAGTATTTATAGAACAAAACATGTATTTAATAGTATTTATAGAAAAAATATGTCATAATAGTATTCATAGAAAAAAACACATGTCATAATAGTATTTATAGAACAAAACATGTATTTAATAGTATTGATAGAAAAAATATGTTATAATAGTATTTATAGAACAAAACATGTATTTAATAGTATTTAAAGAAAAAAATATGTCATAATAGTATTCATAGAAAAAATATGTCATAATAGTATTCATAGAAAAAAACACATGTCATAATAGTATTTATAGAACAAAACATGTATTTAATAGTATTTATAGAAAAAATATGTCATAATAATATTTATAGAACAAAATATGTCATAATAGTATTTATAGAACAAAATATGTCATAATAGTCTTTATAGAACAAAACATGTATTTAATAGTATTTATAGAAAAATATGTCATAATAGTATTTATAGAAAAAAATATGTCATAATAGTATTTATAGAAAAAAATATGCCATAATAGTATTTATAGAAAAAAATATGTCATAATAGTATTTATAGAAAAAAATATGTCATAATAGTATTTATAGAACAAAACCTGTATTTAATAGTATTTATAGAAAAAATGTCATAATAGTATTTATAGAAAAAAATATGTCATAATAATATTTATAGAAAAAAAATGTCATAATAGTATTTATAGAAAAAAATATGTCATAATAGTATTTATAGAAAAAAATATGTCATAATAGTATTTATAGAGCAAAAAATGTATTTAATAGTATTTATAGAAAAAATATGTCATAATAGTATTTATAGAACAAAATATGTCATAATAGTATTTATAGAAAAAATATATCATAATAGTATTTATAGAAAAAAAATGTCATAATAGTATTTATAGAAAAAAATATGTCATAATAGTATTTATAGAACAAAACATGTCATAATAGTATTTATAGAACAAAATATGTCATAATAGTATTTATAGAACAAAACATGTATTTAATAGTATTTATAGAAAAAATATGTCATAATAGTATTTATAGAAAAAAATATGTCATAATAGTATTTATAGAACAAAACATTTATTTAATAGTATTTATAGAAAAAAATGTCATAATAGTATTTATAGAAAAAATATGTCATAATAGTATTTATAGAACAAAATATGTCATAATAGTATTTATAGAACAAAACATGTATTTAATAGTATTTATAGAAAAAATATGTCATAATAGTATTTATAGAAAAAATATGTCATAATAGTATTTATAGAAAAAAACATGTCATAATAGTATTTATGGAACAAATCATGTCATAATAGTATTTATAGAAAAACATGTCGTAATAGTATTTATAGAACAAAATATGTCATAATAGTATTTATAGAACAAAATATGTCATAATAGTATTTATAGAACAAAACATGTCATAATAGTATTTATAGAACAAAACATGTCATAATAGTATTTATAGAACAAAACATATCATAATAGTATTCATAGAACAAAACATGTCATAATAGTATTTATAGAAAAAACATGTCATAATAGTATTTGTAGAACAAAATATGTCATAATAGTATTTATAGAAAAAATACTGAGCCTAGCAGCGTTACGTCTGTGAGAGAGAGGTTGGGGAGAAGAAAAGGGGTGACCAATCAAATTACAGGTACGTTTTTGGACCTTATCAAGAATCATTAAACGGAACAGAAATTCACCAGCCCAACTAACACAATACTCCATACATGGTCTGATCGCAGATTTGTAGAGATAGAGAATCGCCTTAGAATAGCCTGAAAAAATATCTAGAGTTACAAAGAGAACCAACTTGACGAGAAGACGAAAGCGCAATGGATCTATTCTCCAACTCCAAGGACGATTTGATGAGAAAAAGGAAATATAAAAGTATTCTCTGCATTGCCTTACGATTCCAGAGAAGCTAACCAGAACAAATGTAATTATAATAATGTAATGTAAGAAGTATTAGGTTTGTTAATAAAGAGCCCGTGTTGGCAATTCCTTCAAGATAACCACACAAAATGTGGAGATAATACCAGGGGAATGGTCTCATGAGAATGTAACAGATACAACAATCCCCACAAATGAACAATATCTGGAAATATGCTAAAGCAGACAAACACAGTGTTGAAATAGGATTGTTAATCAAAGTGTGGCAGTAAATGAGACGGCATAATCACGTTGACACACCGGTTTCCGTCAGATCACCGAAGTTAAGCAACGCTGAGCCTGGCCATTACTAAAATGGGTGACCAATCTTGGAAGTCCAGGTGCTGTATGTAGGAAGACGTCAGCACCTCCCTGCAAAAAAAAAGTTGCAAAAACCTAACGTCGTCACCTCCCCTAACGGTGATATACACGCGACTGGGGACCGCTTGTGGATTTCATACTCCCATGAAACTTCCTCCTTCGGAAGAAGCCGGTTAAACCCTGAATAGGGTTGGTGCTGACTGCACACACAGTAAATGAGACAAAATATCGATATATTTACAGGTAGTTTACGGATAAGTGTTACATGGATATATTCCGATCTAGAAAACAGCAATTCTTCACCATTTATCTGAAAAATCGCTCGCTGAACGTGAGTTATGGAAAACAAAATCAGGAAAGCGATAATTACGAGGCAACCGAGAGTTAACACAATGCCTACTTTCTACTCTCCATAGAGAGGTATACCTGACTCAATGAGTTCTGACCGAAAATCCGGGAGACATCAGCATCAGGATCCGTCATTCTCTAGTTTTCTCTCCATTTGGCAAACAAAAATGTGTCAGGCAGTTTTGCGTGTTCTTAGAAAAGCCTTCCCCAATTTTGTCTGCAACCGTTTAATCTTGTTATTTTTTGGTGTCAGGGATAAACATCCGCAATTATGTTGTTAACGAATATCTACGATTAACAAAACCGAGAATAACCTCACGAAAACAGAACAACCCTGAGGCAAACCTTTATAAGCAGAAGTTCGACTCGCATAATAGACAAACGAACAAATAAATCAACAGCAAATGACTTGAAGCATTATTAGTATTCCTTAACCAGGCGTCAACTTTTTTTCAAGTGGTTTTAATTGTTATTTGTTCGAGAGCAAAATTTATTAATAAAAGAGTTTATGTTAGAATACGTTGTGTGACAGCTCCCAGACAACGTCGAGTACCCAAACGTGTCTACTATTTAAAGTATAGTGTTCAATTCTTTCTAGGTTGTCGGATTAGCGACTTTAATGAAATAAGAATTATGACCCAATCAAATCCCGGCTCATTCGTGATTTCGGTTGATCGGATTTTCGGTATTGAAACAGATTAATGTTGTTTGCTCACCCAGCCATGGCATTAATACACCTGCTGGGGGCGGGGCGGCATCAGGGGTGATTGATATTAATAAAAGTACCACACCCACGAAAGTATGGTCAACTTCGGCTGACAAGCATAAAAAACACGAACGGATAGTCTTCACATACATCCATTGAACCATTTCGAAATGTGAACGTGACGAAGCGACGGGCGTACGGACAGATACCATTACAAAGTTGCTCTAACAAATCTAAAAATCAAACTTAAACGAGACACAACAAAATTATTACATAAAGTACTGTTGGCAAAAATACTAGTATATATTATATAATTTGATTGTATACTATCACATTACATAATATATAGTATATATAGTATTATACATATATCTCTACTTATATATAAAATGCCCGTTGTAAGAGTGTGTGGGTATGTATGTGAGTTCGTTCCGGATGGGCTCCAAAACGGCTGCCCTATTTTTTATACAATTTCATACAAATGTACCTTATGTGTCTGGGAGTGTTCCTATATAGGTTTTTTGGACTCTGATAAGTATCGAAAAGTGATGATAGAAAAAATCACATAACAGGAGAAAAAGTGCGATTTACACTAAAGTTTACACATTTATACAGCCTAACATCGCAAGTGCATTTGAAAAGTATTATCACCGAACCTGCAGAAAGAGTCCAGTGTATAAAATCAACAGTAGTTTTTTTGATGATAGACATGCGGTCGAAATGAAGAATCGAACTATAATACTTGACTTCTACATTTTAAATTTAATTCAAGTTCCCGACTAGAGCAGGCCTTCAATCGATTTCATTGATGAATGGGCGATTTTACTGATTTCGATGACAATAAAAGTATTGGAGCGTGAGACATTCGTTGATTCTCCATCTAATCCCGAGCAACGTCGGGTTTCTTTGCTAGTATGGTATATATATATATATATATATATATATATATATATATATATATATATATATATATATATAAATAATGTGTATATTCTATATATTTCAGATATAAAAAGCTATATCTCTGTCTGTGTCCATATTTTTCAAACTCTATCTCCACCGAAACCAAAAGGCGGTGCTAGGAGCCTCAACTGATTGGATTTTTTACGGGCCATTCTTTTATGGATATTTAGCCGGTTAAAAAGTTTCTAAAAGGTCAAAAATGGGTCAAATTGAAAAAAAATCGTTATACATTTTATACATTAATCTTAGTTTATTTTTAATTTTTAATCAGTTCACCAGTTTCGATTCTAGCTGATGGAACCCGAATATTTATTTATACACTTCTGAAATCACGACTCTACATTAATATATACGAAATATGGAACAATTAAAATACCATATTTAAGCGTATTTAACGCCCGGGCAAAGACATAACCCCCCCTGCTAGAATTGTATATATATATATATATATATATATATATATATATATATATATATATATATATATACTAGCAAAAGTACCAGTCATTGACTGGGTTCAAAAACAGCCTACAGAAAATAGACTTATGAAATGGACTTATGAAATGGATTTATGAAAGTATAATAGGTTATGAAAAGAAAGGGTTGAAAATTTGGGTTGAATTTGGGGGTATCAAAACCAAAGCAAAATATGATGAAAGTACAAATAAAATAGATAAACCCCATAATTTATTATACCATATCTGTTCCCACTGAAACACTTATCACAATATTCTGTGGCTCTATATTAAAAAACCTTGTTAAACTTTGTGACATATTTACATTCTATGGAGGTCAGGCGCGAACGAACACCCCCATACTTTTATTATACCATATTTCTTGAACCTGAAGCATAATTATCACAGTATACTTGCGCATATAGATATGAAAAGTCTTTATTAAAGTTTGTGCCTATTTCCATTCTATTGAGGCCAGGCGCGAACGCAGGCCCCACAATTTTATTATACCATCCCTATTTAAGTTAAACCATACTTATCAAAGTATTCTTATGTACATCTATATCAAAAACACTTGTCAACGTTTTTTTTATTTTTTAAATTTTTTACTTCCATATTTGTGGATCAGGCGCGAACGCAGACGCCACAATTTTAATGAACCACCGTACTGTCAGATTAAACATACCCATTCTTGTGTCTCGATACATCTTCTATCATTATATGTAATCAGTTTTTTAAAATAGTCAACCGTATAGGAGCCTATTCGTGACCCCCCACACACACACACATTCAGCTTTATATTATATATGTGTGTGTGTGTGTGTTTGTGTGTGTTTTATTATAAACTATTATGTATTAATATATACATATATACTAATAGATATCACACATTCTCGCATATATAATATATTTTGTTAATTCTATTCTAGTATATTATATAGTATGCAGATAGTATATCATATATTCTATGTTACATCTATATATTATATATAGTATTTATATAGATGCTATATAGATTATATATATGTATATGTTATATACATTATTATATAATGCTATAGAAAAATATGTATATGCTAGTATAGATATTATACTTTAAATATTATATACTTTTAGTGTATACTAGTATATTATATATTATATATAGCATATAGTATGTATTAAGATAGTATATATTGTATACATATATTACATATATATATAGTATACATATCGTATATATTATGTACATATACATATATCTTATATCTGATATATAATATACTGTTATGTTATTATTCACTGCTTATATTACGAATATTATATTAATTCTAGTATATATTAAATCTTAAATTCTGTTTAACGCCAATACGTTGTTAAAGCAAAATATGAATTGTTTGAGGCTATTTAATTTATTTTCAATGCCATTTTTAATAATGTTTACTCATAAGACAAATTTGTAGTATTCCAAATCATACTGGGTTAATATGATTCAGTAATTGTTCATATATCAATAAATTTAAGACAAAAAGGAGAGATGACTTACAATTATCATATTTCATAACTGAGCATTCATATACGATTTTAACAAAAGCCAAGACTTCAAGAAATTGGTTCATAGCAACAAAAACTGTATTTCATTGTTAATTACAATTGTATGAAGACAATTTGGACAAATTCAAACAATATGTCGTTTATATATATATATATATATATATATATATATATATATATATATATATACTAGCAGATGTACCTGTCGTTGACTGGGTTCAAAAACAGCCTACAGAAAATGGACTGTGATTAATGAAAATATGATAGGTTATGAAAAGGAGGGGGTTGTAAAGAGATAGGTTTTGATACTCAAAAATTTTATCCTAAGCAAATATGATGAAAGTAAAGATAATTTTCGCGAAAATATATTTTTTATATCAACTTTGTTTCCATTCGGAGCCAAGAGTGACCAACAAAATGATGTTTCCTTACAAAGAGAAAACGCTATATATATAATAATATAAATATACAAGAAATAAATGTTACCATAGTCAACATCATCAACATTTTAATCCACATCTGGCATCAATTGAAATGAATGGCTCTCGTCTTCAGGAGGCCTCAAGTTTTGACAAGCTTCTGGGCTTGACCATTACTCCTGATCTTAAATGGAACACGTATATCAAATCTGTTGCCAAGGCCGCTGGAAAAATGGTGGGATCTTTCTATCGATCCAGTAGATATCTCACTGCTGATGCTATTCTCTATCTATATAAGAGCCAGGTACGTCCAAGGATGGAATACTGTTGCCACATCTGGGCAGGAGCTGCTAGAAAGGACTTGTCCTGCCTTGATAGAGTTCAAAATAGACTTCGTAGCCTCGTAGGAGATGTCCTTTTCTCCTCCTTACAACCTCTATCTCACAGAAGAGATGTTGCGAGTTTGTCTCTGATGTATCGTTATTTTCATGGAAAGTATTCAACTGAGCTTCAATCTATGGTCCCCCCTCGCCAAACTTTCACAAGAAACACTCGTCTAGCTGTAAACACTATCAATAATTTCCCCCACTCTTTATCTGTGCCTAAACCTAAACATAGATTCCATGAACAAAGCTTCTTTCTTAGAACTGCACGCCTGTGGAATTGTCTTCCGTTTTCCTGCTTTCCGGCTGACTACAATATGGTTGTGTTCAAGTCTAAGGTAAATAAGTTCTTGATGAGCCGTTCCATATAAGTTATTAAATTTACCAAATTATCATTACTAATGATTACTATATTGACCAACTTCTACTGTACACTCTTTAACTCTTATCTTTGAGTGGCCTCTGGGCCTTGATAATGTGGTGATGCCTTTGTAAAAAAAAAAAAAAAAAAAAAGTCAATAAAAGTTACTTTTATGGTAGAAAAGTTCATTGGTTAGTATTTTAAAGTAGTTTGTAAATTTTTTTTTTTTAATTCACGAACCGGTTTAAAAAAAATCAAAATGGCAGCGACTTTGAAATGGAGAGTCCCATTTTCAATTTGAATGAGGGGCATCTGAGCATTCTGTGTTAACAATTTAAGAGAATTCCGTCAACGTAAGGAATATTTATAAACATATTTTAATGTTGTCCGTTATTTTGTGCTTGAGGAATATTCGATTATGGCATGTGTTACAGTATTGAACGGTGTAGTATTGCGCCGTCGGATTCAGTAATGTAAAGAACACGCAGAAAGAATTCCTTCTAATACACTGACAAAAAAAGCTTAAACAGATATATAAATAAAAATAAAAAGGTCATGTAAATGTTTTTAAAAAGCCACGTAATCACGTGAGCAGGATTTTTTTCCTTCTTTTGACACGATAACAAGTAACGTTCTTATTTTTTATTATTTATCTATTTATCTATTTTCGAAAGAGTGCCAGGTGGAAGTGAAGAAGGAAAAAACAGAGTTATGCAAAATTTGTGTCGAGAATTGTCTAAAGTTCTGACTTTTTTTTGCTTTCACTTTAATTAAGAACGTGAATTTATGAGGTGAATTTATTCGACACAATATGATTCAACTAAAAAAAATAAATGAAAGCTAACGTGAATTAAGATTAAAGTTAAGGTGTTATTGTAGACCCCCACCCCTCTTAAAAAACCTTGTTAAACTTTGTGACATATTTACATTCTTTGGAGGCCAGGTGCGAACGAAGACCCAATAATTTTATTATGCCATATTTCTTCAAACTGAAACATAATTATCACAGTATACTTACGCAGATAGATATGAAAAGTCTTTATAAAAGTTTGTGTCTATTTCCATCCTATAGAAGCCAGGCGCGAACGTAGACCCCACAATTTTATTATACCATCCTTATTTAAGTTAAAACATACTAATCAAAGTATTATTATGTACATCTATATCAAAAATACTTGTAAACTTTTATTTTTAATTTTAAATTTTTTTATTTCCATACTTTGTGAACCAGGCGCGTACGCAGACCCCACAATTTTAATGAACCACCGTTCTGCCAGATCAAACATACCCATTCCTGTGTCTCAATAGATTTTCTATCATTATATGTAATCAGTTTTTAAAATAGTCAACAATATAGGAGCCTATTCGTGACCAGACACACACACATTCAGCTTTATATTATATATATTACCTTTCCCTTATATATATATATATATATATATATATATATATATATATACACACACACACACACACACACATATATATATATATATATATATATATATATATATATATATATATATATATATATATATATATAAGGGAAAGGTAATTTGCTTAAATCACTGCTGGTAAAATATAGAGACTTTAAGAAGGATGTTGTAATGATGTAGTAAACGTGCAGTCGAATTGGTGTGACGTATGAGCAAAAACGGAGAAACGATGTAAATAAATTTATATTTTTTATTCATATATTTATATATTTGAATTGATTTTATTAATTTTGAAAGCTGAACTTTCCGTATAAAAGAAATTATGGACAGATATGTTGCCGTTTTACAGCTGATCAGGGTGTTTGATTCTAACGAGATTCGAAATCGTCACCCTGGCATCTGAAATCCGATGCACTTCACCACTAAGCTTTATATGCTCACTAGTGACAGATGGGAGATATATCGCATCGATGTTGTCATTTCTAATTATATTTGTTGGTATCTCTGTGATATTTACACTTGAACATCTTCAAATATCTTTTGACGGGGATGCATTTACTTATGTACTAAGAACGAAAACGTTTATTTTCACCAGTGTAATGCCCTCTAAGTGGGGTTCGTTTATATTTATAACAAATAATTAATCGCAGGCACATGATTCGCCGTTTTATGGCTCATCAGTGTGGCAAATCCTACCGATTTAACAATTATTGTTAAGTGTCTATTTAATCGGCGCTTTCAACGACGTTAAAAACAAATATTGCAGATATAACATCAAGCCGACTGAATAAGAAAAACCTTTAACTCCTTTTTATAATATCTTCCGCAAGGGGTTAGAGTGCTTGAAAACATCAATTGTAAAAATTGTACATGCATTCTCCTGAAGGTTGGAGGTTCAATTCTCAGTTTGGGCGGCCGAAAAATACAATTGCGAATTACTTTGGATCTCTATCCAGTCATGGCTGATGGAACAAGAACATGCTACCCCCGTGAAGTAAATAAAGGGTTCCGTTGGAAATCCCATCCAAATTCCCGAATTTGACAGAAACATTCCCGAGTTCGACAAGATACACCTGCAGAAGGTCGGATGTTACAGCGATCGAAACGTTGTGAAAATCACACTCACGATGAGAACATTAATCCGATGAATCCAGAAAATGCGAATAACCAAAAAAAAATTTGAAGCATTACAATACCTGGTCTATATTTTTGGTGGATTAATAAATATTGCTATTTATCATAATTCAATTTTTATCCTCAGTTTTTTTTTGTTTTGTTTTTATATTCTCTAGCTTTATCTTTATATATATATATATATATATATATATATATATATATATATATATATATATATATATATATATATATATGAAAAAATTATTGAGGTCAGTTAAGCTACAGAGATTTCCACGTTTTATTCTCGTAAGAAATATTCAGGCTACAGGAGTGAAACGCGGGAGGGGGGGCTGTGCAGCTTAATTGTCATAAATAATTTTCATAACTTATTACTAAAGCCATGACAACAGCATATTCTTTTACTTGTTTTTACTCTCGGGTATATATCCGACACAGTTATACACAATTAATAAAACAAAAACCACATCACTCTACATAAAAACATATAAGATATCAATCGATATATATCTGAGAGTCAAAACAGGGAAAATAATATGGTGTTGTCATAGCCTTAATTATTACCTAGCTCGAATCATGTATCGTAGTAATGTTTAAGTAAATAGTGGAACTCGCTATGTAAAATATTATATAACATTTTATGTCATAAAATGATATGAAATAATATATATATATATATATATATATATATATATATATATATATATATATATATATATATTTCTACCTCCTTTATATATATATATATACCTTTTCCCCGGAAAGGAAACTTATCCCCGCTACCACCCTCGGTTGTGACAACCTTTTAAACAATAATACATACCCCCCTCTCCCCCCCTCTCTCTCTCTCTCTCTCTTTCGCACACACACATTCACTCACTCTCTCTCTCCCTAATTGTTTCCATTTATGCATCTTTTTATATATCTCAATTTCCCTTTTCCTTCCATATCCCTCTATCACACACACACACACACACCTTTTTATAAAATGCTAATCTCATAGATTAAGTAGTTGATTATCTATAATAATCTTTCCAATGTTTATTCTCAAAACGAAAAGCTTAAGTTTTGTTTATCAGTTAGATAATAATAATAGACTTATCCTTTGAAATGCAGATTCATTCAAGCCAGGGGGAAAAGTCATAATGAAAAGAGAGTTAATTTTACGAGGATGAAAAAAACATTAAAAAAAAAACAATATAATGTGCAACATGTTTTAACACACAAAAAAAATGAATGAAACGGAAAAAATGTTCTCTTTTTTTTATATTTAATATTAGCAGCGTTGTTTTGCGTTGCCCGAGGCAGTTAGAAGGTAATTTAGTTTTATCTAAAACAATTGATTTGCTTACATCTTACATATATATATATATATATATATATATATATATATATATATACTAGCAGTTCAGCCCTACTTTACTAGGGCCCTATGTACTGTTAATAACTTGTCCTACATGTGAATACATATTATATAGAATTTCAAATGTTTAGACCAAAACATTTTCATTTGATTTGAGCCCAAAAAAATAAATGTTAAGGGGTCAAAATTAGGGTCCAAGTTAAAAAAAATTCGACCTCTGCGGTCTCTACCAACTTTTCTCTATAGTAGTAAAGGAAACCTATTATATAGAAATGCAGTAACGGACATATTTACACTTTTTAATATATATATATATATATATATATATATATATATATATATATATATATATATATATATATATGAACATAAAATTATGAACAGTACATAGGGCCCGAGCAAAGCCTGGCGGAATTGCTAATGTGTGTGTATATATATATATAAATATATATATATATATATGTATATATATATATGTATATATATGTATATATATATATGTATATATATATTATATATATATGAATATAAATATATATATAAATATATATATGTATATATATATATATATATATATATATATATATATATATATATATGGCACTATACCTCAGTGCCACGGTTGTTAACACACTCTTCAGCAGGGGGGGTGATTTGGCCATAAGCGTATAGATACACAGAAATGCAACCTCAAAATTCCCTTCCTTGATCGGCCTCTTTTCGTCCGGACAACATGGGGTAAGCACGCATATTTCTGTCTCTCCGTAAACGAGAGGGGGAACCCTCTCCCCCTGAACACTAATTAAGCGTAGTAAGTTTAATAATTGTAGGATATGTAAAGTGTAAATTATTTTTGTAATAAATATTGTATACATAATGTAAAATAAAATAGTTACTTGTATTTCTCATATATGGCGCTTGTGTCGTGTTGTGTGTTTCCTTGTGCCTGCTATAAATGTCTTCATTAAACAATGAAGTCGGAGGACGACGAAAGAAGATTCCAACCCGAATGCCACTAGGGTGAGGAAGTCATCTTGGGAGAATAAAGAAGCCACACCTACATCGAAAATTTCAGGCATGATCTTCTTCTTACAGACCCTAATGACTGGCCTATCTTCACGTCTTCGTGGGATCGTTTCTGAGACCTTCGTGTAACACGTGAGGTTGGTCACATACCAGTGACCGGCTGATAGTGTTATAAATGTTGCCTTTAGACGAAAGGTTGACTCTTAAAAATAGTCCACGGCATAACCAAAAATAATAGCAACCGACATCTCGATAGTACCATATTGTTGCCGTAAATCCAGGAATGTTTGTCGCATAGGAACAAGCACAACCCTACTGAAAAATCCACGAACACAACTCCAAAAAGATAATAGCAACTAGACGAATAAAAAAAATTAAGGTCTACGGTTTTTAAAAAATCTGAATGAACTGAATATTTCAGGCAGAAGAAAAGACTCTAGACGATAAACGAATATCTAAAAGCACGATTTAAAAGAAATTTTAAAAAATAAAATTTAAAAAATGGCAGACCAATACACACGCGCGCACAAAAGCAAACAAAAAAAATGCACTCAGAAAATTCAGAACCTGAAAAAAAATTGTTTTGCACCTACGCAGAAACAAAAAGTTACATACAAAGATCGATTCAGGAAAAAAGGTGTGCCCTTCCCACATTCACACACACGAAACTTAATCACATAAAAAAGAGTATTGAAAAAAATAACACTTCGATTTAAAAAAAGAGAGAAAAATGTGTCCCTTTACACAAAAAAAAGAGAGAAAAAAAACATAGACGAGAAAAAGTCTATCTAGAATATGCAAAGAAATATACGTCTCTCTCTCTCTCTCTCTCTCTCTCTCTCTCTCAATTTATATGCATGTTTTTATTACATGAAAGAAAAAGAAAAAAATCGTTCAAACACGATGCTCGAATAATAAATTTAAAAGAGAGGAAAAAAGAATACCTAACATTTTTAATGTGATCTTTATTTCATGTTTGAAAAAATATAGGACTTTTATTAATTGCTTGTGTCTTTGCAAATGTTAGAACACTGTGAAATATTACTGACTCTTTCAGATAAGATTTGAAAAATAGAACTCAGTTTCAACACTTTATTTCAGGAACAGTTGATTCTAGCTTGATATATGTCCATTTTCAGGTTAGGTAACAATTAACGCTGAAACATAAGGGGAGTTTTTGATTTGATAGTGTTTTTTTTTCAAGTATCAACAGATTTTTTTATTGATTTTTTTTGCCTGAAGAAAAAAAAATGTTATTGGTAAAAATTTAAATTACATAATTGAAAGTTTTTGTGTGTGTTGCATAACCAAAAATAATAGCAACCAACATCTCGACCCGTTTTTGTTGATGTTTCCATGTGCTTATCTGTGGATATCGTTTATTCCCCCAGACAGCTGGTTGCGTTCCCAGAACGTTTCTCAACCAGTAATTCCACCCCGGGGAAGCGATAGTATATATATATATATATATATATATATATATATATATATATATATATATATATATATATTTATATATATATATATATATATATATATATATATATATATAAAATGTTGGAGGTACCGAATTTATAAATACATTTGAAAATCAGCGGAAATCTCTCAAGAGCCCTTTCGGCTATTATCTTATCAGGAGAAAATCGATAGCATTGAAATAATACTACTGACGAAAAAAAGATTAATGGGGTATCTTTTTATATATATATATATATATATATATATATATATATATATATGTATATATATATATATATATATATATATATATGTCGTCTGATTGTATGTTTGTAGTTTCGTAGATATTAATCAACATAAATCAATTTTCGGTGCATTGAAGTTATTTGTATTTCTAGTTATTAATATCATAATTTATATATATATATATATATATATATATATATATATATATAATCACTTCACTTCATGGTCTAAGTGTTTTTCGCCCATAAATGCAGGAGTAGACATCT
Organism: Euprymna scolopes; assembly: GCF_053919585.1. Lineage (NCBI taxonomy): Eukaryota > Metazoa > Mollusca > Cephalopoda > Sepiida > Sepiolidae > Euprymna > Euprymna scolopes. The sequence goes on from NC_136500.1 coordinate 49,145,534, forward strand.
TCCCACCGGAGTGAAACACACTTGGAGCCGTGGGTAGTTTTGTTGTAAGAATGGTAATTAAAGGACATACAGTATTTTATTTATTTAGACAACCCAAGAACACAACGCATAAACTATATGACAGGAGCAGCACAAGTGATTAATAACAAATGCCGGCTAAACACATCCCATTCCTTTAGATCAAGAACATAATGTATACACTTAATTGTTAAACAAGCCATTGTAGCACGTTCTTGACCCATCTGATTAAATTAACTATTAAATCATAGTCGCCTTCGAGTAATCAACGAACCGAAAACACAAACGGTGTGAATTACCTCCCTTTAACCATTAGAAACAAAATCGACCCAGTTTCAAACAGAATTAACTAATAGTACTTAACAACAATTGGATTATCTCCCTTCAAATTATCCCAAGCAACGTCACAAAGATATTTTCAAGTAGAATAACTATGAATTTTCAGACAGTAAATAGATTAGAACACTTCACCCGAAATGTCCTACAAGGTTTATATATATTTAATACGCGCATTTTACTTTATTCTCATATTCAATCAAATTCTAAACTTGAAATGGTCTTATATCCCTGTACCAATAAAACGACAATCTATAAACATTACTTGCCACTAATACGAAACTAAAACTAACCGTAACATCTTTACAAGGTTGTTACGAACATAATATAAATATAGATAACAAATTTTAAAAAATTATTTTTACAAAAAATCAATCATCGGGAAATAAAGGAATTTAGGAACCCAACAAATAGGATATATTTAAAAAAAAATTTTTTTAAATGGCTTAGGGCTTCCCGTAGAAACTTCACATAATTCTGTTCTTTAATAAGAATATGAGAATTAGGCGATACATTAACATTTAAATGGGCTTTTCCGTAACCACAACCAAGGTCAATGTTTCTCGCATGTTTTTCCCCTCTTTTTTCTGTCTATTAAAAAAAATGCTACATTGCCAAAAGTGTGTTTATTCATAAAGTCTGAAGAAATGCTGGTTTTTGAAAATTTTCAAACGATATAATGCTTGAAATTGTCGAACTGGACATTGAAACAATTGTAACATTAAATGAAATACACTTTTCGTTGCCATCAACACCTTGTCTTGAAGTCGTGATTTTGCACACACAGTATATTAATGCTCAATTATGAAATGTGATAATTTTTTAGCTTAATCCTTAAGTCAACCTTATTTGGCTTAAAACCTATTGGTATGTGAAAATTTACTGAATTACACGAACTCGGTATATTACATATATATATATATATATATATATATATATATATATATATATATATATATATATATTGTTTTTTAGTTTTTGAAAAACTAAAAAACCACCGAACTGATTACTTCGACATTTTTGTATAGTATTTTCACTGTACTCATGCGTGTTTTTTAATTATAACATTATACTTAATTTTTATTTAATAAATTAGATGGTTTTATTTGTAACGATCTGGCCATTTTTATTTGGGGATATATCAGCATCACCGCCCGCCGTCACGTGACATCACCTAAAGGAACTTTTCGCCTCGCTTCATAATGTGTTTTCAATATGGGTAAATTTTAAATGGATAACATTTAATCACATTATTATTTTTTTATTATTCAATTTTCACTCCAAACAAGGCACAGTGCCACTTTAAAGTTGGGGGCTATTATCGGGGACATAAGTTGCAGGGGTATTATGAGGGGAGATTAGTAGCAAGATGTCTGTTCACATTACTCTTGAACTTCTGCATGTCAGTACAGTTGGGGAAGTAGAATCCCGGAAGTGAGTTCCAAAGTATCGCAGTTCTATGGAAGAAATTATTGAAGGAGAATGCTTTCTTACGCCTAGGGATCTCTACTATGAAGGAGTGGAATTTAGTTGCTTGTCGGGTTTGTCAGGAATATTCACGTCGAAGGGGTACAAGTACTTGTAGTTCGTCAGCATTCACCGTTAAAATACTTGTAAAACAGGCAGAGGGATGCAACATTTCGTCGGTGGGACAGAGGCTGAAGCTTAGATGACAGTTCAGGAACTATCAGGTTGGCGATTTTCTTTTGAACCCTGTCAAGGAGTGAGAGACAAGTACCAGATGCACCAGCCCAAATGTGACAACAGTACTCCATACATGGCCGAATGGTGGCCTTATAGAGGTATAGGATACTTTCAGGCGCAAGTAATTTTCTGGCACGGTAGAGAGAGCTCACCTTCTTTGCAATGCTCTCAATGTATATATTCCAGTTCATGTTCCCTGTAAGCGTTAGGCCAAGGAGTTTAAAGGAAGTACTTTCGGGTAATGTGTTCATGGCCATTGCAATTGGTGGTAGTGGAGGTTTCTTGTGATTATTGAAGGAAACAGGCTTACTTTTGGCAGCATTAAATGTGATCATCCATTTGTGTCCCCATTTCACTACATATTGGAGTTCATCCTCTAGTGTTTCTGCCATTTCTTTAGATATATTCATTTGTTTTCCCATCGTGCCTGTTATAGAGAGTAGTGTCATCAGCAAATATACCCATCTCAGAAACAATTTTATCAGGGTCATTTATGAATATCAAGGAAAATAAAGGTCCGAGGATGGACCCCTGAGATACTCCCACATTTATATCATATTGTTTTGATGTACGACTGTCAAGGACAACCTGGATTTTTCTCTTACTTAAGAAGGAATTAATTACTTTATGAATTCTTCCAGTGATACCATATAATCTAATTTTCCTTAGAAGACCATCGTGCCATACCCTGTCAAAAGACTTAGATATATCGAAGGCTACCGCTCTAGCCTCCCCTGTTTTGTCCAGTGAACGGTATATACGTTCAGAGATCAAAGTTAGAATATCTGATGTGGAACTGGCTTGCCTAAATCCATACTGGTTGTCAGTCAGGAGTTTAGCAGCTGTAACGCGATTGACTAGAGTTTGATTAATTAAGGACTCAAATATTTTGGCGAGAATCGGGAGAAGGCTAATGGGGCGATACTTTAATGGGTCAGTTCTTTCGTCAGAATTCTTGAAAACTGGTACCACAGAAGCGGTTTTCCAGCAGCAAGGAAAGCAAGATCCCTTAAGGCATTTGTTGTAAAGTTTGGAAAGTGCTGGAGCAACCTCGGCAGAGCATTTTTTTAATAGCACAGCCAGGATGAGATCGGGTCTACACACTTTTGAGGTGTCTAGATTTTTTTATGATACCATATACTTGAGAGGGTGTGATTATCAAGTCATCTAGTGTGACGTCTGTCCGCAAAGGAAAGTCAGGGAGAGAGTGGTGTGTCGGGTCCAATGTGGAGTTTGAGGCAAACCGACTGGCGAGCAGGTTAGCCTTCTCAATTGCCGTGCAAACAACCTCATGATCGTTTGATAGTGGGGTAATCATTGACTGCCCATTATTTACTACACTGTTGTAGATTTTCCAAAAATCACGGGTTTCTAATTTTTCTGTTCAATGCGTTTTATGGTGGTTTCAGTATATTCTGTCTTATCTGTCGCTATTTCTCTCTTACTATTACTTCTAGCTTCTATATACTTCTGTCTGTTTGAACCGGACTTATGTTGGTTGAATCTGCGGTACGCATGCTGCCTTTGAGCAATGACAGATGCACCAGCAGAAGTAACCCATTGGGGAGAGTGGGGCTTGCGATAGAATTTGAAAATATAATCATGTGATTAAAAATTTAATTTAAATTTACCACGTGTGGTTGATTTTCTGTCAAATATTCATCGAAAATATCGACATTTCCAATGTGAACGGTGAGTTGGACCTCTGTAAAAAAATATTACCAAAGAGGTATACCAAATTGACTTTTAGATTTAAAATTAATTTTTTTCATTTTTAATACAATTTTATTTTTATAAATAAAAGTAAATAAAGTACGATTGCAAGATGTTATTCTTTTGATCACATTCGTTTTTTAGGGGTACAATAAAAAAAAAAAAATAAAAACAATCAAAACGGAACGAAATTTAAATTTTCTTTCCATTTTACAACAACCCTAAAACAGCCCATACTCCGCAGGTTTTACCCTAAGGTATAAACATCTACATTTATTTACGTTATATTAGAAACTGAGCGACCCCTAAAAACCTGGTAGCTGAGTGTCGAATCAATAATAATCTGCTTAAAATATTGAAAAAAAAGGCGGATGTTGACGAGATTGCTAAATTTGCTTCTAAATTCCACAAGTTTTACTTAAAAAAAAAACAACTTTTTTTCCTGTTAATGTCATCGATTAATACTTAAGTTTTAGACTATAAATATAATTTGAAAAAAAACATTTTTTATAACTTTCCATGTGGGGGTTCATTTTTCAATTATAATGTACTAAATTTAATATGAATTTTTTTTTTACCTTAACTCTCACGTGAAGTAATAAAAAATGTTCTTTAAAATTTTTTTATAATCTGTACCGTAAGTCTGCAATAACAGGAAAAAACGTTTTTTAAAAGAGTGAAAACTGTGGAATTTAGAGGGGATTTAGAGGGTCCTTACCCCTAAAAAAAATCGAAAAGAACATATACATGTATAAACATATATATGTACATGTATAAACATATATATATATATACATATATATATATATTAACATGTCTAAACATATATATACATATACATACATATCTCTCTCTATATATATATTCACATATATACATATATCAACATACATATATATACACATATATGCATATATATTATACATACATATATGTATATATATATGTATGTATATATGTACAAACACTCACGCACATTATATATATATGTATATATATATATAATGTGCGTGAGTGTTTATACATATATACAATGTGGTCCACTTAAAGTAGCCCGACGTCTGTAATTTTTATTTAATCAAGTTTTTTCAGAATACGAGGTCCACTTAAAAGTAACCTGATCTCTTTAATCTTTTTCTTAACGACCAACTGACCTCACAAGACATTATGCAATTCTTTTCCAGCAAGGTGGCGCTACACATATCTCAAATATCACTGACACGAGGTCATGACATTTTTACGGAAGAGAGAACAATAAGCCAAGGGTTATGGCCACTATGTTCCCCGGACTTGTTATCATGTGATTTTTATCTTGGGGTGGGGAGCTTTAAAACAACCGTTTGTGCAAATAATCCTCACAATCTAGACCAATTCAAGAAGAATATTACAAACGCTATCAGATTTTTTTTTTTTTTTTTTACACAGTGATCACCACTTATCAAGGCCCGGAAGCCACTCAGGGATAAGGGTTATTGCAAGTACATTACGTTAGTGTGGAGATTTGATGAAGTGTTTACTTAAGGGGGCGGTTCAATAGGAATTTGTTAACGTTGGACTTGAAGACATCCAAGTTGTAGTCCGATGGGAAGCAGGCAGACGAAACAGAGTTCCACAGGCGTGCAGTTCTAAGAAAGAAGCTTTGTTCATGGAATCCGCGTTTTGATTTATGCACAAATATAGAGTGGGAGGAATTTTTCACAGTGGATTCAGCTAGACGGGTGTTTTTCGTGAAAGATTGGCGAGGGGGGACCAGAGATTGGAGTTCAGACGAGCACCTGCCATGGAAATAACGATAAAACAAGGATAGGCTCGCAACGTCTCTTCTGTGGGAGAGAGGTTGCAAGGTAGAGAAAAGGGCATCCCCCACTAAGCCACGAGTCTATTTTGTACTCTGTCAAGGCAGGATATGCTGTTTTTAGCAGCTCCTGCCCAGATATGGCAACAGTATTCCATCCTTGGACGTACTTGGCTTTTATATAGATAGAGAATTGCATTCTGGAGCGGTAGAAGGATCCCACCATCTTTCCAGCGACCTTGGCAACAGACTTGATGTACGCATTCCATTTCACAATTGATGCCAGCTGGGGATCAGAGCGTTGATGATGTAAGGATAGGAGTTTGGTTTTGGATGCATGTGTATTCGAGCAAATATTATTAAAAGTCAACGAAGACACTTTACTCCATGATTCTCTTTTTTTCCCCCCTAATTTTTCGGTATTCCCGTATAATCTTTTTTATATCAAAGTCGAAAATATTTGTAAAGGTTTCATTGTTGTTACAGTCACGAGCCCTTTCGATTCGCCATGAATCATTTTCAGGCGTTGAGGAAGTAAAAGTGCGAAAGAGCCGAAATGGAAATTAAAACATCAAAAGTAAAATATACATTAAAACGTGTCAGGTGATGGTAAGTTAAAATATATAAAGTCGATGAGAAGTCGATTAAAACGTAGGTCGATTAAAGCAAGTTCGTGGGCACTGTTTGCAAAGTCCGTCTATTACACGCCACGCAATACATTTTAACACATTACTGCTTTTCTCGAATGTAATGTAATTTATAGTAGGGTGATGAGTTCTAATTATTAATATTAATCTATTAATAATTGATATATGACGCTTGAAGAATTTTTAAGTTTTTAATGTTATTTTCACATTGTATAATTGTAGTGTTGCGGACGAGGACTTTTCTAAGATTGGAGGGGGGCAGTTGTGTTCTTTTATTAACTCTTCATATATAGCGCTAGTGTTGTTTAAATGCATAGTAATTCGCTGGGATAACGTTGTCGTTGTATGCCTAATGTATGTATTATTCATATATATTTACTTTCGGAATTACATTCTTCCATAGAGCATTTGAATCTATACACTACATTGGTTTGTTCCAACGTTTTTATAGCCGGTGAGGAGTTGTTTCTAAACTTCTTGTAGTAAAAATTTAATTTAATGTTAGAGTTGCTGTCAATAGGCGTCAAATGCCTACGAACGATATTTTTAATTGCATTTTCTTCGATTCTGAAGTCAGGTGTCATTTGGTTTTGGTAAAATATATTAATCGGGTTTGCATTACGTTGCTGGCTAATATTATATTAGGGTTTTCAAGGGATTGTAGCATTCGTTTTATTTGTTCATCGACAATGTAATTCGGAAAGTGATTGTTGGTGAGTACTTATATAATGTTTTTTATTTCATTGAGTAGTGTTTTTTTTTTTTTTGTAAATAATGTCATTTTAGCGCGATTTAATAAAATTTTAATAATGGCTATTTTGTATCTTTGTGGGCACTCACTCTTAAAGTTCAGGAGTTTATACCTGTTTGTTTATTCTACACAGAGGTGTTTAAAGTATTGTTGGACATATCAATAAAGACGTAAAAAATGAAAATTTATTATTATTATTATTATTATTATTATTATTATTATTATTATTATTATTAAACTCTACTGTGAACTTAAGGATTGAGGTTTTTGTGTACTCCAGTTAATTTTTCTGCAATTAAGAAATGTAGTAAATTTATATGATATATAAATATGATATGATATATATATGATATAATATATATATATATATATATATATGATATAATATATATAAATGTATAATATATATAAATGTATAATATACAGTAGCGTCCAAAATTAATGGACAAAATTTTAAAACCTAATATTTGTTAGCATTGTGAAACGCTGATATTTTGACAACTGGTTGTCGTTATCATCCATAATAACATAATAAAATTTGAATCATTTGCAAAGGATAGAAAAGAATTATAACATTTATTTATTTATTTTCAAAATAGAAACGTCTAAAAGTAAGGGACAAAATTGAGAAAAACAATCTAAACAGTATGCTATATTCAAATTTTTTGATTTCCTCTAAAGAATAATTTTTACTTAGTCATTTGTAAACGTTGCATCAGCCGGCACCATGGTGAAATGCCCAAAACTTGATTATTCTGTGAGTCAAGCTATTGTGAAGCTGCAAGGAAAAGCACACCATTTGAGAGATTTCAAAGAAAGTGAAACCTTCCAAGAGTGTTGTAGGCAGGGTTGTTAAATCTTACAATGATACTGGCAAAATAGTTAGTGCAAGCTCCGGAAAACTTCGCCAAGAGAAGATCGAATGATGCAGCGTATGTCAGTAAAGGACCGTTTTAAGTCTTGTACAGAAATTAAAAGGGTTATGAATAGTACTTCATGTGTTAATGTGTCAAGACAGAATGTTTCTAGACGACGGCAAGAAATAGGACTGTTTAATCGAACCCTAGGGAAGAAACCGCTTGTTAGTTCGAAGAATAAAAAGAGGAGACTAGAGTTTGCAAACAGGTATGTAATTTGGACATATGAAAATTGGGCAAAAGTATTATTCAGTGATGAAAGCAAGTTTAATTTATTTGGAAATGATGGAAAAAACAATGTAAAGAGACGTATTGGTGACAGATAAATTGCAAAGTGTCATGGTATTTGGAATGTTTTTAGCCAACATACAGCGCCTCTTGTCTGATTACAAAGTCGTATAAACGCGCAGATCTATAAAAACATTATTCAAAATCATGTTGTGCCAATCATAGAGAATTCGGGTTTCAATAGGGCTACCTTCATGCAAGATAATGTCTCATGTCACAAGGCAAAGGTGGTAATGAGTTACATTAGCGAGCAAGATTTCGAAATTATGGATTTCGAAATTATGGATTTCGAAATTATGGATTTCGAAATTATGGATTGGCCACCGAAAAGTCCTGACTTAAACCTAATAGAAAATCTTTGGAAGATCTTAGGAGTGAAAGTTATGGAAAGAAATCCCACTAACATAAAGGATAACATAAAGGATTTGTGGGTGAAGCTTCGAGGATTGTCAAGAACTGATCCGTTCTTGTAGTCGAAGATGTGCAGCTGTCATCGAAGGCAAGGGCTCATTTACAAAATATTGAGTGTACATGTATTTTTTTTATTATTTTTGGTTGTTTACATTGTTTTTTCTCAATTTTGTCCCTTACTTTTGGACGTTCCTATTTTGAAAATAAATAAATCCTTTGTAAATGATTCAAATTTTAGTATGTTATTATGAATGATAACGACTACCAGTTGTCTATATTTCAGCTTTTCACAATTGTTATTTCTAACAAATATTAGGTTTTAAAAATGTGTCCCTTAGTTTTGGACGCTACTGCATATATATATATATATATATATATATATATATATACATATATATACGTTCATATTTATATGTACATATATATATATATGCATATATATGTATAGGCATGTATATGTATATCTATGTATATATAAATGTATATACATATGCTTGTATGTATATATATATACATACACATATATGTACATATACAGAGATATACATATATATACCTATAAATATAAACGTATTTATATATATATATATATATATATATATATATATATATATATATATATATATACATATATATATTACATTTCTTGATTGCAGAAAAATTAACTGGAGTACACAGGGACCTAAATACATTTTTTTTAAATAAAATTATAAAATTAAATGTTCCTCTTGGGAACACTGAGTTTTGTGAACCACAAAATGTTACATGCTTGTGCGCGTCTGCTTACTAACCTCCTGGTCCCCATGAGGAGAGGTCAATTGCATAATTTTATTCTATGATTTCATGAAATAATATATATATATATATATATATATATATATATGTGTGTGTGTGTGTGCGTGTGTGTGTGTGCGTGTGTGTGTATACATATATATGTGTGTGTGTTAGCAAATTACGTAGATCACAAAAATACAAAACTAGCAAAAAATTGGGAATACTTTCTCTCAAGCTTGTTGCATTAACATCATTAATTGCGAATTCCGTTTTATTAGTTAAACTAGATAATAACATTTAAACAGAAGTAAATATTCTTAAACGAAAACGTTGTGCATACTCATTATACAGTATCATAAATAGACGAAAGAAAAACAGATTATTTAAGGCGATAAGAACAACAACAGCAAAAAAAAGTTTTATTTAAAAGGGATAATTTAAGTAAGCAATTCATCCCCTAATAAAGCCTAGATAAATCATGCACATTTGAGCCGGAAAAGTGCGTGTGTATATGTACGTGTTTATACACTTTCTCCCCGTTTATAGCGTATTGCATTGAATTTGATTACGCTTACTCTCTCAAGTACGTATTCTCACAAAGAAAGTAGCAAAGATTTTCACTGTTCTTCTTTTAAGTTATAAGTTTAAGTTATTTAATTCATAAGCATATCATTATGGCGCTGATTCCTATCTATTTTTATTGCTACTACTGTTTGTAGAAATTAGGTTAGACTTAAAAATTAAATGACTATCGCTCCCTGATTTTCAGGGACTGCACCATAACAAACAAAGTCTCTGACAGCATAGACACGGCACTGTCCCTCGATACTAGCGCACAAATACATGTATTTTGTGACTTTAATGTCCACCACAAAAACTGGCTTGGATTCTCTACTTACACAGATGCAGCGGGCAGCACAACTTATAGTTTCACTATATCTCACTCCTATCACAAATTGTTACGTTTCCAACCCGTTTCCCTGACCATGAAGAACAACACGCATCACTTCTAGATCTGTTTTTGACCACAGTTCCCGATGACTGCATAACGAAGGCCCACAGCCCACTTGGGAACGCTGATCAAGCAGTGATAATGGTTGAAATCGCCCTAAACTCTAGAGCCAAAACTGAAGAGCCAGTGCTCAAAACAACGAGATATTATAAAAAGGCTGACTGGGAAGCCATCAGAGAACTAATCAGAGATGCACCATGGAGAAATATTTTTTCTCTCCCTGCTGAACAGTGTTCAAACGAGACCACTGACTGGTTCAAAACTGCAATCGAAGCGCATGTTCCCATGCGGAAATTTTATAGTAAGCCCCACTCTCCCCAATGGTTTACGTCGACTTGCGCAACTGCCATTGCTCAAAGGCAGCATGCATACCGTAGGTTTAACCGACATAAGTCCAGTTCAAACAGACTGAAGTATATAGAAGCTAGAAATAACGTTAAGAAAGAAATAGCGACAGCTAAGAGAGAATTTACGGAAACCACTAAAAAGCGCATAGAAGCACAAAAACTAGGAACTCGAGACTTCTGGAAAATCTGCAACATTGTAGTAAATAATGGGCAATCAACAATTCCTCCCCTAACCAACAATCACGAGGTTGTCTCCTCAGCAACCGACAAGGCTAACATGCTTGCCAGTCGGTTTGCCTCAAACTCCACACTGGACCCTTCCAACCACCCCCTACCTGACTTTCCTATGCGGACAGACGCCACGCTAGACGATCTGAAAACCTTGACACTTCAAAAGCATGTGGACCCGATCTTACCCCAGCTGTGCTATTAAAAAAGTGCTTAGCCGAAGTAGCTCCAGTTCTCTCCAAACTCTACAACAAATGCCTTAATGAAGCTTGGTTTCCGGGCTGTTGGAAAACTGCTTCTGTTGTACCAGTATTCAAGAATTCTGGCGAAAGGACCGAACCATCAAATTATCGCCCCATTAGCCTCCTCCCACTTTTTGCCAAAATATTTGAGACCTTAATTAACCATGCTCTTAATTAACCACTTACAGATGCTAAACTTCTGACTGACAAACAATATGGATTTAGACAAGCCCGTTCCACAGCAGACATCCTAACTGTGATCTCTGAACGTATATACAATTCACTGGACAAAGCGGGGGAGGGCAGAGCGGTAGCTCTAGATATATCTAAGGCTTTTGACAGGGTATGGCATGAGGGTCTCCTCAAGAAAATTAGCCCATACGGTATCACTGGTAGAATACTTAACATAATTAAATCCTTCTTAGATAAGAGAAAAATCCAAGTTGTCCTCGACGGTCGTACATCTAAACAATATGATATAAATGCGGGGGTACCCCAGGGTTCTATCCTTGGACCTCTATTGTTCCTGATATTCATAAATGATCTCCCCGACAAAATTGCCTCTGTGATGGGTATATTTACTGATGACACTACACTCTATGGCAGGCACGACAGGAAGACGAATGAACACATTTCTAAAGAAATGGCAGAAACACTAGAGGAAGACCTCCAATCTGTGGTGGAATGGGAACAAAAGCGGTTGGTCGCGTTCAATGCTGCCAAGACTAAACTAGTTTCATTCAATAATTACAAGAACCCCTCTCTACCACCCATAGCAATGGCCAACGACTCTTTATCTGAGAGTCCATCTTTCAAACTCCTTGGCCTAACGTTCACAGGAAACATGCGTTGGGACAATTACATTGAAGGCATTGCCAGGGCCGCTGTAAGAAAGGTGGGCTCTCTCTACCCTGCTAGAAAACTACTAACACCCGAAAGTATTCTGTACCTCTTTAAGGCCACCATTCGCCCATGTATGGAGTATTGCTGTCACATCTGGGCTGGTGCATCTGCTACTAGTCTCTCGCTCCTTGACAAGGGTCAAAAGAGAATCGCAAACCTGATAGGCCCTGAACTGGCATCTAAGCTTCAGCCTCTGTCCCATCGACGAAATGTTGCATCCCTCTGCCTTTTCTACAAGTATTTTAGTGGTGAATGCTCTGACGAACTGCAATCACTTGTGCCCCCACGACGTGAGCATTCTCGACAAACCCGACAGGCTGCTAAATCCCACCCCCACACTGTAGAGATCCCTAGATGTAAAAGATCTTTTTACTCCAATAGTTTCTTCCCCAGAACCGCTAGCCTCTGGAATTCCATTCCAGGTCCCTGCTTCCCCAACAGTACTGACGTGCAGAAGTTCAAGTGTAACGTGAACCGACATCTTGATGCCCAAATCCCTACATAGTACCCCAGTAGTTGTTGCCCCAGATAGTAGCCCCCTACACCAAAGTGGCAATTTGCCTTGTTTGGGGTGAAAATGTAATTAAAAAAAACATAATTAGGGTATATAAAACATATAACAACATGGTTCAAATGCAACAGTGTATTCTATACTTCCACAATAGATTGAATTAATTTTCACTTCAAATTGCATTCAGATAAGATCTTAGCATAAAAATGATTACCCCCTTTTCTTGTGCCATTTCTTGTTGAACAGTATTATTAAACATATATTTAGTTTAACTTTTTCAATAGAAAAAAAAACTCGTGTAAATTAACTCACTTTCAGCTACACCTTCCCTTCAAATCGAGCAGGTGTTGCTTATATAAAAAAAATATGTGAAGATTTATCCATTCATCTATCTCCTATTTTCAATAAAATTAATTATACAAACGATCAGCGACAACTCAGAATTATTTCCAATATCGTTCACTTCAATTATTCCGTTGCGCATGTCTAAGCATTGATTGTAAACAGCTTATTACTCTTAAGTACACTTTGTTGTCCTATAAACAGAAAAAATACAAAAATCAAAATGAAAACCGTTATCTTTGGCATCAATGAGCACTGAGCACCAATACTGACTAGTTACCGGTAAGTCGACATGTCTAATTGATTGTTTATTAAGTTGAGGGCGGGAAAATTGGGGGAATTTTCTTTCGGGCTTAACTAGAAAATTTCTATGATAAGTATTATGACGTCCATTTGATGCACAGTTAGAGATTAATAGCGGTTTAGTGTAACATGAAAAAATGAGCACAAATTTGGCATAAAGTACTCATTCTAATCAACGGGCTAATGCATATATATATATATATATATATATATATATATATATATATATATATATATATATATATATATATATATATCTGCCTCTCTGTTTCTCTGTCTCTCTCTCTGGTTGTGCGTAAGGCTATAAGGAGAATCGCCAGCAAAGAGCGCCATTATTAAGAAAATTTGTAAATACGAGCGCGAAAAATTTATTTGTAGAAGTGTTCGAAAATATCAGGACAACAACAGTATCGTTAGTTTCAAATGTAAACAAATGGGGGGGGGTATATTTTATAGCCTATACAGGACTCTCTTCACGCCAATTCTGAAGAGACAGACAGATGTAAGTCCGAAAAAAGCGACAATTTTGTTAAAATTTGAAACAGCCGGTACCGATGATGCCTGTATTTTCGATAATATATATATATATATATATATATATATATATATATATATATATATATATATATATATATATATATATATCTTGCAATTAGGAAGGGAAGACTTTTATGATTCATGATTAAAAGTACGTTTGTATATATATATATATATATATATATATATATATATATATATATATCTGGTCAAGTGGGTCAAAAACGGTGTACTTCCGACGAACGTAGCTAGTGAGATAAGACCCTCTGGATCTATTCGCCCAAGGTTATATGGTCTCTCTAAAACCCATAAAGCGGATATCCATTAAGGCCCATTCTCTCCATGGTAGGGTCATCACAACACAAAGTCTCAAAATGGATCTTTGACATTTTACAACTTGTTTTACAACATTATAGTAAATATTGTCTTAAAGATTCATTTTATTTTGCTGATTTTATTAAAATGTCTAGATTTGTGTGCTCTTATGACATTAGCAATCTTTTTACTTGTGTCCCTGTTTTGGAAACTATAGATATCTGTGCAGATTTTTTATATCGGGGCGGGAAATCACAGAGGAATTGGAAACAATTACGGATATTTTATCCAAAAACAGGTACACACTTGATGTGATTAGGTCAGTTATTCAAAAGAAATTGGATGAATTCTCTCGAATTAAATAGTAGCCAAATGTCCAATTTATCTTCGTTTGCCTTGGTTGGGTATAGTGAGAAATTTGCCACACAAGTAAGTTCAGCAGTTCATGGATGTTATTTTGCTGACAATGTGCGTGTTGTGTTGTCTACGAGAACTTTATTATCATCTTCTCAAAAAGACGTTCTACCCCCACCACCACCATAATAGTAACGTTATTTACAATTTTGAATGTGGTTGCGGTGCCAACTACTTGGGTCGAACGACATAAAGATTAGATGGAAGAATCCAACAACATGTACCCAGTAAAATTAGGAATGGAACCTATCGGGCAACGGACGTTGTTACTAACACATACGGGTCCTCAATTACTGATCATTTTTTTTTTTTTTAATTTTTTTTATTACATTTTCACCCCAAACAAGGCAAATTGCCACTTTGGTGTAGGGGGCTACTATCAGGGGCAACACTACTGGGGTACTATGTAGGGATTTGGGCATCAAGGTGTCGGTTCACGTTACACTTGAACTTCTGCACGTCAGTACTGTTGGGGAAGCAGGGACCTGGAATGGAATTCCAGAGTCTAACGGTTCTGGGGAAGAAACTATTGGAGTAAAAAGATCTTTTACATCTAGGGATCTCTACAGTGTGGGGGTGGGATTTAGCAGCCTGTCGGGTTTGTCGAGGGTGCTCACGTCGTGGGGGCACAAGTGATTGCAGTTCGTCAGAGCATTCACCACTAAAATACTTGTAGAAAAGGCAGAGGGATGCAACATTTCGTCAATGGGACAGAGGCTGAAGCTTAGATGCCAGTTCAGGGCCTATCAGGTTTGCGACTCTCTTTTGAACCTTGTCAAGGAGCGAGAGACTAGTAGCAGATGCACCAGCCCAGATGTGACAGCAATACTCCATACATGGGCGAATGGTGGCCTTATAGAGGTACAGAATACTTTCGGGTGTTAGTAGTTTTCTAGCACGGTAGAGAGAGAGCCCACCTTTCTTACAGCGGCCCTGGCAATGCCTTCAATGTAATTGTTCCAACTCATGTTTCCTGTAAACGTTAGGCCAAGGAGTTTGAAAGATGGACTCTCAGATAAAGAGTCGTTGGCCATTGCTATGGGTGGTAGAGAGGGTTTCTTGTAATTATTGAATGAAACTAGTTTAGTCTTGGCAGCATTGAACGCGACCAACCACTTTTGTCACCATTCCACAACAGATTGGAGGTCTCCCTCTAGTGTTTCTGCCATTTCTTTAGAAATGTGTTCATTCGTCTTCCTGTCGTGCCTGCCATAGAGTGTAGTGTCATCAGCATATATACCCATCTCAGAGGCAATGTTGTCGGGGAGGTCATTTATGAATATCAGGAACAATAGAGGTCCTAGAATAGAACCCTGGGGCACCCCCGCATTTATATCATATTGTTTAGATGTACGACCGTCGATCACAACCTGGATTTTTCTCTTATCTAAGAAGGATTTAATTATGTTAAGTATTCTACCAGTGATACCGTATAGTCTGATTTTCCTGAGGAGACCCTCATGCCATACCCTGTCAAAAGCCTTAGATATATCTAGAGCTACCGCTCTGCCCTCCCCCGCGTTGTCCAGTGAATTGTATATACGTTCAGAGATCACAGTTAGGATGTCTGCTGTGGAACGGGCTTGTCTAAATTCATATTGTTTGTCAGTCAGTAGTTTAGCATCTGTAAGATGATGGACTAGAGCATGGTTAATTATGGTCTCAAATATTTTGGCAAAAAGTGGGAGGAGGCTAATGGGGCGATAATTTGATGGTTCGGTCCTTTCGCCAAAATTCTTGAATACTGGTACAACAGAAGCAGTTTTCCAACAGCCCGGAAACCAAGCTTCATTAAGGCATTTGTTGTAGAGTTTGGAGAGAACTGGAGCTACTTCGGCTGAGCACTTTTTTAATAGCACAGCTGGGATAAGATCGGGTCCACATGCTTTTGAGGTGTCAAGGTTTTTTATGATAGCATGCACCTGAGCAGGGGTGGTTTTCAGATCGTCTAGTATGGCGTCTGTCCGCATAGGAAAGTCAGGTAGGGGGTAGTTGGAAGGGTCCAGTGTGGAGTTTGAGGCAAACCGACTGGCAAGCATGTTAGCCTTGTCAGTTGCTGAGGAGACAACCTCGTGATTGTTCGTTAGTGGGGGAATTGTTGATTGCCCATTATTTACTACACTGTTGTAGATTTTCCAGAAGTCTCGAGTTCCTAGTTTTTGTGCTTCGGTGCGCTTTTTAGTGGTTTCCGTAAATTCTCTCTTAGCTGTCGCTATTTCTTTCTTAACGTTATTTCTAGCTTCTATATACTTCAGTCTGTTTGAACTGGACATGTCGGTTAAACCTACGGTATGCATGCTGCTTTTGAGCAATGGCAGTTGCGCAAGTCGACGTAAACCATTGGGGAGAGTGGGGCTTACTATAAAATTTCCGCATGGGAACATGCGCTTCGATTGCAGTTTTGAACCAGTCAGTGGTCTCGTTTGCACATTGTTCAGCAGGGAGAGAGAAAATATTTTTCCATGGAGCATCTCTAATTAGTTCCCTGATGGCTTCCCAGTCAGCCTTTTTATAATATCTCGTTGTTTTGAGCACTGGCTCTTCAGTTTTGGCTCTAGAGTTTAGGGCGATTTCAACCATTATCACTGCATGATCAGCGTTCCCAAGTGGGCTGTGGGCCTTCGTTATGCAGTCATCGGGAACTGTGGTCAAAAACAGATCTAGAATGATGCGTGTTGTTCTTCCTGGTCAGGGAAACGGGTTGGAAACGTAACAATTTGTGATAGGGAGTGAGATATAGCGAAGCTATGGGTTGTGCTGCCCGCTGCATCTGTGTGAGTACAGAATCCAAGCCAGTTTTTGTGGTGGACATTAAAGTCACTAAATACATGTATTTGTGCGCTAGTGTCGAGGGACAGTGCCGTGTCTATGCTGTCAGATACTTTGTTTATTATGGAGCAGTCCTGAGTCGAGGGAGACCGGTAGAGAAAATAATAGTAGCTAATATTGTGTTGCATGTTTAGTCTAAAGCACATAAAGGCTTGATCATCTGTTTCTAGGTTTGTTTCTCTAGTCAAGGGAAGGGTATTACGAATGTAAACTCCAAGTCCGTGCATATGTCTGTCAGAGTCCTTACGGCAAAGTGGGAGATATCCAGGCATGTTAAAGTGGTTAGAGGGAATGGAGGAGTGTAGGTTAGTCTCACTTAGTGCTAAGATATCCGGGGTTTTTGTTAAGAGAAATGCTTCAACATCAGCTAAGTTAGTTCTAAGCCCACGGATATTTGTGAATGAGAGCCTCAAGGGAGGAGGTAAGTTGAATTTGTTTGTCCCTAATCCTGGTTTAAGCTTATTTTTAAATTGTACTGTCGTCATATTTTTTTTAAGAGTTTCGGTAAGGGGGAGCTAAACAAGAGGTTATGCAGAGCTTCAGACATGCATCACAAGTAGACCATCAGCTGACCTTTCTCCAATTAGGATTGTGGCCTCAGGAAAGCCCACCGGGGATGAGTGCAGGGTCCCTTTCCATGCGCGTCATGACACTACAAACAACCCGATATTATTCAACTGTTGATGGAGCAGCCGCTCTAAGCGCTACCAAAGAGTTAGGGCTCCTGTACTACCAGTCGGGAACAGCAGCCAGGAACTGTCAATCCGGTACCCTCAACCCATTAGAAGAAGGTCAACCCAATCTAATCGCTCAGGCATATCTTATACTCAAGCACTCCCAAATGTTCAGTTTTAGGGGTGGGGCGTGCTGGGAATGGGGAAGAACGGCGTTCGTTGCCCTAGCCAGGAAACAAGATCTACCGCTGGGTGTTTCTGTCGAATCACCGAGATAGTGTCTCTGCGCTTGACTAATGGGCAAAGAAGGAGTATGGAAGCCGGGCGATAGACAGAGCCTATCTACTCCTTAAGCAATTTAGGTTTGCAAACCGGTGAATTTGTTTGAGTCACCAGCTCTAGGAAGGTTGTCATCTAAGACTGAAGAGGCCTCTCTCCCCTTTGGTTTAGTTTCAGAGTTTTCCTTCTCCTAGACGGATGATCTGGGAAGACCTACTGGGTCCGTCAGCCCTGAGAGGGTTTTCTCCGCGCCTAGGTTCTAATCCAGGTATTTCTGCGACCCCGCGTGGTTAGTGTTACTGGGTTAGTTCGGGGGGATTATATCTACTGATTAGTTACACTCCTCAAAGTGATTTAGGGACATGCTATTTACTTGTTAATGGATAAAGGGGGTGGGTGAAGTTCATGCAGTGTAAGCGTCTATGATTGTAAGAGGGCTTGTTAGGGAGGAGATAATGTGATTTTAGTCTAACCTTTTTTTATTTTATTTATGTTAGCTTAGGTCTAGGATAATGTTACAGTATGAGTAGGTATTAAGAATTGAGCTACGAGTTTTTCCCGAGAAATTTAGATTATAGGAGGGTTAAGATGTAAGTGCAATATAGTATGGATAAGACAGCAAGTTTTGAGTCATGCGTAATTAGGTGACTAGTTATATGGGCAGGTTTTCAGTAGGTGCGAATAGAGTTGTAGTTATTTTCTAGTAAGAGTCATGGGGCATTATGCATAACAAGGGGTGTCGTTTCAATAACGTATTAATCGTTGCAAAACTTGAGGAGACAGTTGTGTAGTGTAGATCGCTTTGTTTCTGAGTACTTTGGCTGTTAAGTACCTGCCTCTGTGTGCATACGCTGTTAAATCCCTTACTGGATAGGAATGAGCTGTAACGCATGTCTTAGAGGTAGAAATGTATAGATATTTAGTAATGGCTATTAAAACATTTTGCATGTGAGGGATTAGGGCTGGAAGTTAGCGATTCCACTACAGATGCGGGGCAATGTGGGAGTTTAGTGGCGGATAGGTTGGAAGGAGTAGATTGTTAGCGTTCAAGAGAAGAGGGGTTATTTATTTACAGATAGATTTCCATTAGGATTTTTGAGTTACAGGTAAGGTTTAGTTTGAAGAAGAGGGAACTTTTTTTTTTGCATGCAGGTAAGACAAACGCAATCGTCTTGGAGGTAAAATGTATAAGATTTCGTAGCTAGCTATTAGGTTTTTTCCACCCAGTTATAGGAACAGCTAGTTCGTTGGGATTTGGAATTGTAGTCATTAAGGTCAGGCGCAGAGTGTTGCATCTATTCAGAAAATTAGCCCTAGTATCACAGCTGGGATTATGTATATTGCAGTTACAAATAGTGACAGTTAAATTATGAGCCACGTGCAGTGGTTTGGTATGGTATGGGTATCATGGAGGACACTTTAATACAAGCAAGCGTACGGTGATTGCATATATTAAGTATACTACTTACGTGGTTTGGTATGGTATGGGTATCATGGAGGACACTT
>NC_136500.1:49167829-49275329 GCF_053919585.1 Euprymna scolopes
TTTCCTAGTTTTGCATATGAATTACAAAATATTTGATACTTTCCCAAAGCCTGTAGCTTTGATAGAGGGAAAACTAAAACCTGCTACTATGGTTTTACATGATCTGAAATTACAGTAAGGGGAGACTTTTTTCTAAATATTTCTCATATTTTATATCTCCACTCTTTGGTTTTCATAGATAAAGTAAATTTCACAGTGTATAAGGATTATTTTATACTGGAGATATTAATAACCGCATCATATTTTCAAAAGAGGGAAGATATAACATATGAGAAATATTTTGAATCAAGTCTCGCCTTGCTGTTATTTCAGATCATTTGAAAACATGGCAGCAAGTTTTAGTCTCCCTCCATCAAGGCCAGAGGTTTTGGGGATATATAATTTCGCAATAATCAAGACAACAATATATAATAACAGATTTATCATAAGATGTGTTTCTTTATTGTTATAATCGTTTTTGGACAAGCTTAAAAATTATTTCATTTAAAGATATTCCAGAATGGCTAATCATCAGACACAAAATACAACTGCAATTCATATAAAAATATACACAATTTCTTATTCTACTACTACAAGCAGCGAACTCACACCATCTTTATTCATTTTATCGATATATATTTTTATATTTTCACCCCAAACAAGGCACAATGCCCTTTGATGTAGAGAGCTACTATCAGGGGCACAAGTTGCAGGGTTACTATGTAGGGATTTGAGCAGCAAGATGTTTGTTCACGTTAATACTTGAACTTCTGCATGTCAGTATAGTCAGGGAAGCAGGTACCCGGAAGGGAATTCTAAAGTCTAGCAGGTCTCGCGAATAAACTATTGGAGTAAAATTCTTTCTTACGCCTAGGGATCTCTACAATGTAGGGATGGGACTTTGCTGCTAGTCGGGTTTATCTAAGGTATTTACGTCGATGAGGTACAAGGACTTGTGGTTCGTTTTAAAACAGGCAGATGGATGCAACACTTCGTCGATGTAGCAAAGGTTGAAGCTCAGATGATAGTTCAAGACCTATCAGGTTGGCGATTATCTTCTAAACTTTGTCCAGGAGGACGAGACTAGTAGCAGATGCACCCGCCCAAATGTGACAACAGTGCTCCATACAGAGAGAACCCAACTTTGCAGCAGCTATGCATTTGTTCCATGTTCACTGTGAACGTTAATCCGGGAAGTTTAAACGTTATATATATTTAGTCATAGCTATTTGTGGTAGAGAAGATTACTTGTAATTATTAAAGGAAATGGGCTTATTCTTGGCAGCATTGTACGTCGCCAACCATTTTTGTCCCCATTCCACTACGAACTGAAGGTTTTCCTCTGGGGTTTCTGCCTTTGCCTTGGATATGTGCTCATTCGTGTCGTATATATATATATATTAAAAAATTACTCGACCCAGAACCGATAAAATTAATTCTCACAACCGCATCAACCAAACTCGCGTAAAAATGGAAGAAGGGAGTAAGTCTTTCTTTAAAAATCTCCCAAATATCAAGTAATTATCGAATTAATACGAATTTTTCACCTTTTATTAAGTGAAAAATGAACTTTATAACGCTGTACACTTTTTCATTGTCGATATATATATATATATATATATATATATATATATATATATATATATATATTGACAATGAAAAAGTGTACAGCGTTATATATATATATATTGTATTGTGGGGAGGGTGATAATTGTAGATAAAACAAACAAACAAAAAACAATTGTGCACGCATAAGATTTTAAGGTTGTAAATCCAAATTTTGAATGTGTTTATTTTTTCATAATTTGTCTTTTGAAGTATGAAATTCGATGAATATATTAATAATTATTATTATCTTTCAGATTAGTAAAAAGAATATATTTTCATTATTTTTACGAAAAACATTACATTTAAATCTTTGAAAAATAAATCAATAATTTCCTTTTTGTGGGCACAATATTGCTAATATACCATTAATATAACAAGGTTTGATATACCATTAAATAGGAAATGCTTTGAAGAGTCGATACTAAATAAGAAAAAATCGATAAATAACTGCGCATTTTGCTCAAAATACGATAATTGCTTTCGACAATTTCTTATTAACTAACCTATGGTAAACCAAGACGAAGGATTTGTCTTCAACATATACGGCGCATAGCATTACCAAAATCATCGCCCATCTGGTACTGACCAGCCTCATCGTTGCTTTACTTCGGGGTTTATGGAAGCAACATATATATATATATATATATACATATATCATTTAGAAAAAAAGAATTAAACCCTTCATTTATTCGTCAAATCAAACGTTAAAAGTACATTGAAATTTATATGGCTAAATGAATTTATTTAGCCATATTCGGGCTTCCGTAGTTTATTTTAAACTCTCATAAAATGTTGTTTTTTGTTTTTTTTTGTTTTGTTATTTCGCCACGTATACAGTGATATAAAAATTTGGACTTATTTGAAATTCGGGTACTTATATAATAATATTTTTGCATATTCTTATAGAACCCCATCCTAAACAGTATTGTTACAAAAAAATAATTGGTTCAAGAGCATTTTTAAAATATTTTATCCATCGCAACAAAAATGGCGGTGAATGGTGTGGTTATGTAAAATTTTAAATTTCAAATTCTATTAAAAAATAGTAGAAAATGTTTTATATTATTCTACTTTACAAATGATAAAATTCAGGCTTTTATCTTTCTGGAAAAAAAGTTGCTTAACAAGAATGGCTTTAATAGATTTTAATTCGTCTAAAAAAAAAACTTGTATTTTTTATTTATTTTTTGTTTACCAAGATTAAAATCAAAATACAGGGTGTCCGTAAAGTTACTATACAGTGATTTCTTAACTATTAATACAAATATAATACAATAAAACAATAAGACTGTATAGTAACTTTACGGACAGTACCAGATGGGCGATGATTTTGGTAATGCTATGCGCCGTATATGTTGAAGACAAATCCTTCGTCTTGGTTTACCATAGGTTAGTTAATAAGAAATTGTCGAAAGCAATTATCGTATTTTGAGCAGAATGCGCAGTTATTTATCGATTTTTTCTTATTTAGTATCGACTCTTCAAAGCATTTCCTATTTCATGGTATATGAAACCATGTTATATTAATGGTATATTAGCAAAAATATTATTATATAAGTACCCGAATTTCAAAGCTTCTTTCTTAGAACTGCACGCCTGTGGAACTCTGTTCCGTCTGCCTGCTTCCCTCCGGACTACAACTTGGATGTCTTCAAGTCTAATGTTAACAAATTCCTAATGAACCGCCCCCTTAAGTAAACACTCCATCAAATCTCCACACTAACGTAATGTACTTGCAATAACCCTTATTCCTGAGTGGCTTCCGGGCCTTGATAAGTGGTGATCACTGTGTAAAAAAAAAAAAAAACCTTGTATAATGATGCTAAACCTTATGTTTAAAATCTGTCTTGTTTTGACCCGTTATATTACTTGATTCTAGGCAATGTCTAAATTAAAAGGAGTCTTAAAAAGAAATTGAAAATCGAGGCTTCTTGCTTAATTTGTGTATATCACTATCGATGAAATTAAGTGCAAATAATTTCAGTTAATGCACTAATCAACCAAAACGATTAATTTGATCTATAACAAAAGGGCATTCAAAAAGTAATGCCTCCGATTTTTCATTTTGCTCGAAGGAGTTAGAGAGGATTGCAAATTACTTTGTTATGATGATGAACTTATAGATTCATAAACTGAAAGTTTCAGCTCTCTGTTGCAGATATTGACGGTATGAGGCTGTAAGAAAACAACCCCTGTTACGGACGTGCGCCAGGAGCAGATATACGTTATTGAATTTCTGGAAAAAAAAATGAATTGTCCATAGTGGTTACTGTGTAGAAAAATAAATTTTGGAGCACTAATTGTCACTCATTTTCATGGTACCACTTCCGTCTTCACAACTGTTAAAGTTGTTGAGATGGTATACATATGATTTTATTTCTATTCAAATACAGGTTGGAACGATAAAAGTGTCGCCCTAAAGAAAACAACACTACAGCTTTATTTTAAAACTTTTATTGAAATATTCAATTCAGGTAACTTGATTATGTAGTAGAGCTGACATCTATTCAATGTAACTGCCTTACCCCTCAATCACCGTCTCGATACGGGTCCGGAACTGGAAGCATGCGAGAGCTCGGTGAATACTCGGCTGATGGCGTCGATCAGGCTGGTTTTGGTGTTGTAAAAGCTCATGTTGGTAATTTTCTCGACGTATGACCAAACGAAGTAGTCCAGCAGGTTCAGGTTGAGGGGGGGGGGGATCAGTGAAAGAAGAGTACGAAATCGTAGAACACCTGAAGCCAAACCTGGGTCTCTTTGGACTTGTGGGCCGGCTCCGAGTCTTGATGCTACACCCAGGATCTGCCAGCAGACACCTGATTGCTCTAGGGGATCACCACACTCTTCGGCACATCCAGGTGCACTTTAGTATTGACTTTCATGCCGATTTCGAAGATGTGAGGTTGCATGATGTGGCTCTCACTTGAAACCACACAAAAGACCAAAACCGTGGTTGGAAACTTCGTTGGGTAGTGCCCTCGCGCGTCGAACCGTCCGAATTTGCATTTTGAAGGTGCTGGAAATTTTAGATCGGTGAAGAACATATGTTGTATAGCGGCGCATCTCAGATTTCGCTCGTTGAACGCTCTGTCACTTTCAGAAATAATAGAAGGCTTCTATAGCTCTTGAGATTTGTACACAACTGGACAACTAGTAAAAAACAGAATCAGTTTTCATCAAACAGAAATGGAATCATGTCGTCTTTTCTAGAGTGAAAATTTTATCGATCCACTCCGTAGACATTATTTTGATGTTGCTACATGATTATTGGACTTTATTTCAAAATAATGTTTATTTAACTGTAAGTAACGTTATACCTTGCTCTGTTTATTATTGAGCAGTATTATATGAACCTCGTTTAATCCATTAGTTTTTTCTTTGAATAGTTAACCTGGAATAATTGAATCTATATATCTATAAAAGTGAAAGTGTCTGTTTGTGTGTGTGTCGGTGTACATTTTCCTACGCAATAACTCTGTCAATTTTTAGGCTACAGACTCGAAATTTGATATACAGGGTACTGAGATATGGAAAAATCCATATGATCGTGTTTTGGACAGAAATTTGGCTGTTAAGGGGTCAAAGTTCAACGATTTGACCTGTGAGAACTCTACCAAACTCCTCCGAGAATTTTGGGTCTACACACTTGAACTTTTAGATATAGGTTCCTTGGACATGGATCTAACTTAATAACTCGAGTTGAGCCCAAAACAATAAATTTTAAGGGGTCATAATAGGGGTCAAAGTTAAAAAAATTGACCATTTTTGTTGTTTTTGTTTTTTTTTTGCTCAGCATACACCTCCAAACACCCGTCAACGCCGGGCACCCATGCTAGTATATCTATAAAAGTGAAAGTGTCTGTCTGCCTGTCTGTTTGTCTGTGTGTATACATTTCCCTACGCAATAACTCTGTCAATTTTTAATCTACAGACTCGAAATTTGGTATACAGGGTACTGAGATTTGGGAAAATCTATGTGATCGATTTTCGACCAGAAATTTTGCGATTAAGGTGTCAAATTTCAGCGATTTGACCTTTGAGAACTCTACCAAACTCCTCCGACAATTTTTAGTCTACATACTTGAAATTTTAGATATAGGTTCCTTGGATATGGATCTGAATTAACAACTTAATTTGAGCCCAAAACAATAAATGTTAAGGGGTCGTAATAGGGGTCAAAGTTTTAAAAAATTGACCGCTTTTTTTTTTTTTGCTCAACATACACCTCCAAATACCCGGGCAATGCCGGGCACCTATGCTAGTCTATTATATATGTAAAAGTGAACGTGTGTGTGTGTGTGTGTGTGTGTGTGTGTGTTTCTGTGTATATTTTCCCACGCAATAACTCTGTCAATTTAAAGTCTATAGACTTGAAATTTGATATACAGGGTACTGAGATTTGGGGAAATCTTTGTACTTGGTTTTCGGCCGGATATTTGGCTGTTGAGGGATCAAAGTTCAACGATTTGACTTTTGAGAACTCTACCAAACTCTTCCGACAATTTTGGGTCTAAACACTTGAAATTTTAGACATAGGTTCATTGGACATGGATGTAACTCAATAACTTGATTTGAGCCCAAAACAATAAATTTTAATGGGTCATAATAGGGGTCAAATTTTAAAAAATTCACCGCTTTTTTTTTTTTTTTTTGCTCAACATACACCTCCAAACACCCGGTCAACGCCAGGCTAAAATGCTAGTATATATATATATATATATATATATATATATATATATATATATATATATATATATATATATATATATAGGGGAGGGTGCGTGCTTGAAAAGAAAAATATTGTCAATGAGTTTCGAATATGTGTATAATGAGATAATTTCATCTTTGAAATGAAAAGGTTAAATTTCAATTGGCTCGATATTTGTATTCATAAAGTAAATGCTTTATATAGACATCTATTTATTTAACTATAAAAAATATACAGTTTAGTTAGACTGATTTCTGCTGACGTTTCGTTAAAAAGTAAAGGATGAAAATTATCAGAACATATATATATATATATATATATATATATATATATATATATATATAATTTTTTTGCATTGTCTGTACCGTGGTTGATAGCTTTCAAGAAGACGTCCTGAGATACGTCGGGATTGTTACCTGAGCCGATATGATGCAAAACCTGAAATCGGCAATGAGGACAATGCATCACTAAAGATCTTAGTTTAGGATTCTGAAGATTGTACTTCATAATATTGAAAGCTATTTATAAACTAAATATGTAAATTAAGAAAACCGAAATGTGTTTGTGGATGTTTGCAGTTTACTATATATACGGTGTTAGAAAATAGCATGCTGCACCATAGAATGAAGCAAACACAACCTGTTTTGATGTTAATACAGGTATTAAGACAGGTAGATAAAATGTTTGGAATTAAAAAAATCATGAAAATTAGACAGTTATGTGACATTTTTATCGATTTTTGTTTGTTAAATCATGGGTATTCAAAATTTTGGTCAAACAAAAATAAATTAATTTTTCTTTAATTGCATTGCGTATCCCAAAATGTATATCTATTCGGAAATACTTTCCACACAATTAAAAAATAATTAGTCTCTTTAATTCTATATAACCCTTATGAATAATATAGAAGTAAAGCGATTTTGCTATCTAACTTACATATGTGATTACGGTATCTACGAACAAACTGTAAATTACTTCAACAGAAAAGGTCATCCTCTCTCTCTCTCTCTCTCTCTCTCTCTCTCTCTCTCTCTCTCTCTCTCTCTCTCTAAATGCCCACAAAGACAATGCGAAATATTAAAGAGTGATTGAATCAATATAGAGTAAGAGTGGGCGTGAGAAATGCATAGATAGATAAGAGATAGATTACTTATTCATTTAATTGCAGTTTATGGCTAATTAGAAAAACTCAACGAAAATTTTTTTCAAACAATAGTCAATCCCATATCTTTAGAATGTATCCAGTGTTATTAAATGATACGAAAAAAAGGTTCTAGGGAAACAAACGTTGATTAGCTCAATTTTTGTTTATTATAATAAACATATCTAAATAAAGTGTCTTTAAGAAGTTTGTAAATGGGCATCTTCAAATTAGAGCCAATTAAGTAAATCAAATTATTATTTCTTTTCAAACTAAAATTTAAGTGATGTTTTAGTATGAGGTGGAGAAATTTTTTTATAAACGTGTTACATACATTTTGATTTACTCTTGTGTGTTTATTTTATAGGAGAAAAAATGTTCAGGTCAACTTTGCACTTATTAGTCTGAACCAAACGATCTGTTTAATATGCAGCAAAGTTTACAAGTCTACTGCTGGTTTCAGAAGACATGATTGTTCAGAGTAATAACCTCCAGCTTTCAGAGGACGTCAACTCAGTAGAAACTGCTCAATTTGTATATTACATCTGCTTGACGATGTGCAAATTTGCAGCCGCACTGCGGAGTCATCTTAGATGGCATTGGCGATAAGATGAGGAGAACTCAATATGACGGCTATCATCTGGAAAGATGCAGCAAGCATCATCATGTATGTGTGATGATATATATGAGACACTGTGGGTGTGTCTGTGTGTGAGTTCGTTCCCTGTGGAATAAGAAACGGCTGGCCCGGTTTGTTTTTTTTTAAATAATTTCATACATATGTATTCTATGTGTCTAGGAGTGGTCTTAGATAATTTTGTATGGGAATACCTCCGATAAGTATCGAAAATGTATAATCGAAAAAATCCGATCAAATAAGGAGCAGTCCAATGTTGACCAAAGTTAACACCCTTATACAGTCTAATATCACAGTTTTATCACACTACATGCAGAAGGCCTCGGCGTGTAAAATCAACAAGACATGAGTGCGTTCGAAATTAATGTTTCTGCATAATTGAACAATTGAATCATAATGCTTAACTTTTGCATTTTAAATTTATATTCAAGCCATTATATAAAAATAATTTGTTAAAATAAACAGTGTAATGTAGAGTGCAATGTGTTGTGGACTAAGTCATTGTGGGAAGGCATGCGAAGCTTCCTCCCGGTGAACTACGGTGGGTCCCCGACTAGAATAAGCAATCTATCGATTTGATAGAAAAATGAGCGATTCCGCCGATTTAGATAACAATAAAAGTATTAAAAGTGTGCCACATTCGTTGATCTGTATTCAATACCGGGTAACGATGGGTCTCCCTGCCAATATACAGGGTGACCCCCCCCCAAAAAAAACGGGCCCCAACTATAATTAGGCCCCGTTTCTTAGTGTTTTATCTGAATGAGATGAAACGTTGGTCATAAACCATTCTTCAATTACTAGGTACAAAACAAAATGAAATATGGTAGCAGAATTAATACTGAATTTGCTATTTACTTCCCCTTAAAATCTTTAATGTTTTATTAGCCGAATATTTTATTTTCACTAATTTCATCAAGAAATGTTTTCTTTAAAAAAATTTTTCTTACGTTATCGCTTTTAGTAATATTTTCATATATTCAGTATTGTAACATGACAATTAATTAGAGATCACTGGTTTGCCTTAAAAGTCAAAATTTTAAATTTTGAATTTCGCTATTATAGTGTAGTTGCACCCTATAAAGATATTTTTATTGGAAAATTTGGCATTCGTCCTCACAAACAAAAGAAGCCCTTAGCACTTTCTGACAGTTTACATAACTTTCCTGAAATATGCTGACCGTGGCCAAATTCAAGTAGTTAAAAGTATAGAAAACCCTCCAGAGAAGAACATCTAAAAAAAAAACAAAAAAAAAAAACAAGATTGATTTCGAGATAGTATCAAAATGATCAGTTATAGTTTTAGACTTGAAGTGATTTGTATTGATTAATCGTTTAATTACTGAACCAATCATTAATGACCTTGGGAAGAAATGTTAACGCCCAAGATTTATACAACTCACCGTGGAAGTAATTTTGCTCTCCCCCGCTTTCTCTTTCCCCTCACCCTCTCTCTCTCTCTCTCTCTCTCTCTCTCTCTGTATATATATATATATATATATATATATATATATATATATATATATAGTAACAGAGAGAGAAAATGTGTGTCATTTGTTTATTTTTTTGTTTTCTATACTTTTGAATGAATCCAATTATTTATACGATTATACGATAGATTATTTTACCTTTTTTAATGTGATGCCTCTAGGTGGTTAGTGGTGGATATATATATATATATATATATATATATATATATATATATATATATATATGATTGCAACGTCTTGTCAGACGAGTGCCACTCCCTCAGACATTTAAAATCCATGAGCCCAAATGCCTGAGGGAGTATCTATACAAAGATGATGTTACAGAGTCTTAGCTTTGTACGACAGCTAAGTCTCTCTCTTGGTTCAAAATGTTGAGACCCAGCAACAAGCAAGAGCAAGATAGCCAGCAACAAATTAAACTGCAGACCAGCTTAATACGGGTACTGGTCTCCCGCTTTAGGGTTTTTTAAATCAGAGATTTGCTTCTCCTAGAAAGGTTGCCTTCACCACGGCTTACGGGAGCCCTCTCCACCCCAATACACATATACACACACACAAATATACAATATTCCAATAATATTAATAAAAGAAAAATAAGATTTGCTTTTCACTCTACTTCCGAGACATGATATAAATAAGAAAGATCTGGGAAGAGAAAAAAAATGATGATAAAGTTAAATATAAAATATAAAATAAAGGGAAACAAAAGTCAAAATGACCCAGTCAAGAAAGGCGCGAAAAAATAAATAGGGCAAAATAATATAGGTCAACTGAAATGTACAAGTCATCACTTAAAAAATGTCAGCAAGAGTTGTTAAACGACACTAAAAGGAAAATAAAAATAAATAAATAAATAAGTAATAAATATATATATATATATATATATATATATATATATATATATATATATATATATATATATATATATATATATATATATATGAGAACAAGTAGTTAATAAAACATGTTAAAAAACACTTTGAAAAAGAGTTAAAAACATATTTAATTTTACCTTGGCTGCAAACTTGCTTGCGCAGTTCATATATATATATATATATATATATATATACATATATATATATATATATATATATATATAAAGCTGGACGCCTGTGTGTGTCTGGTCACGAATAGGCTCCTATATGGTTGGTTAATATAGAAAACTGATCACATATAATGATAGAAGATGTATCGAGACACATGAATGGGTATGTTTGATCTGGCATAATGATAATTCATTAAAATTGTGGAGGTCTGCGTACGCGCCTGGTCCACAAAGTATGGAAATAAAAAAATTAATAATTAAAAAAAAACGTTTACAAGTGTTTTTGATATAAATGTACATAATAATACTTTGATAAGTATGTTTTAACTTAAATAGGGGTGGTATAATAAAATTGTGGGGTGTGCGTTCGCGCCTGGCCTCCATAGAATGGAAATAAGCACACGCTTTAATAAAGACTTTTCATAACTATCTGCGTAAGTATACTGTGATAATTATGTTTCAGTTTGAAGAAATATGGTATAATAAAATTATGGGATGTTCGTTCGCACCTGACCTCCATAAAATGGAAATATGTCACAAAGTTTAAAAAAGTTTTTTAATATAGATCCACAGAATATTGTGATAAGTGTTTCAGTGTGAACAGATATAGTATAATAAATTATGTGGTTTATCTATTTTATTTTTCCTTTCATCATATTTTGCTTTGGTTTTGATTCCCCCGAATTCGAAGCTATCTCTTTACAACTCTTCTTTTTCATAACCTATCATACTTTCTAAAATCAGAGTTCATTTTCAACGACGGTACTTTTGCTACTATATATATATATATATATATATATATATATATATATATATATATATATATATATATATATATATATACGGACACGTGTTTCATCGTTTACGATTCATCAGTTTGGCTATTCGACTCCGCTTATGAGTCGGAAATGACAAACCCCTTTGTGTGTACACACACACACATATATATATATATATATATATATATATATATATATATATATATATATATATATATAACACGGGAATTACATAATTGTCTTTTAATTTTATGTTATTTTATGTTATTGCTCTGTATGTTATTGCTCTGTTTACCACATTGAGCTCTCATACCCGGATTTCCTCCTGGAATTATTCCATTATAACACTATATATATATATATATATATATATATATATATATATATCAGTGTTGCTGAGTCGTACAATACGCTTAAGCATTTAATTTTCATTTATATGCAGATTGCGTATGTATTATTATAGAATAAATCCTCTATTGATTCAGGGTGACGCCAAAAAACGGGCCCCAACTCTAATTAGTCCTCGTTTCTTAGTGTTTTGTCCGAATGAAATGAAACTTTCGTCATAACTAGTTTATCATATTCAAAACATCACAGCAAAACGCTAGGGTATTTGGCCTTTTTTCTCCGTTCTACAGCATATGATCTAGATGGCCTCCATTTAGCTTTTGTTTTTTTTTTGGGGGGGAGGGGCACCCTGTATTATATATAACGAGGAATAATTTGCCGGTGGACTAATTCGAAGAAAAAGAAATAAAAAACGAAAAAATTATAATGATTACGTCATGCATCACATTCTGTCTGTGTTTGTTCACAATATCACGTCAGATAATATTTCGGTTTGACGATGAATGCCCTGGAAAATGCACTTCTGATTGGTTTTTAGTTTTAAAATATGCAAGCGGAAAAAATGATATGCGGCGATTTTAAATAGTCTATCTTTTTTATACCTTAACATTTTATTTTAATTTTTTTCTTATTAATGAGTTTTTCTTATTAATGAGTTCAATTTTGAACCTTAACATTTTATTTTAATTTTGAACTCATTAATAAAAAAAAACTCATTAATAAGAAAAAAATTAAAATAAAATGTTAAGGTACAACGGGGCTTCAGAAGGGGATCATTCGATCGGCGGAGTTAATGTTTACAAGGAAAATTAGGCCGGTCTTCGAGAAACATTTACCAAAACAGATAAAACCACCGAAGACCTATAGGTCCTAAAAAGAGGTACTTACCTGGTGAAAAGGTACGTTCCAGGTACACAAAAATAATAGTACGATGTGGGAATTAGGAAAGATCCAGAAAAGGATCGGGCATATTGTCTACATAATCGAAAGTCCAAGATTTACTCACAAGAAACATTTAGACCAAATCCGAAAACGTATCACAGATGACGAAAGACAACCTCCTGCTGAACAAGAAGAGGTAATGGGCCATATATATGACCCGTTCGACCTGGTAACACCACAAGCAGCCGGATAACGCCGGTCCTCCAGAAAAAAGAAAATAGATCGACCTGATAGCGATCAATCCCAGGAAAAAAAAGAGCTATACGATCATCCCAAGGGAATGAAAAGCTCGGGCGGGGTGGGGTGTTTTGAGGTACAAATCACCCCTATTTGAGAACTAAGTGGAATCAACCAGTCCTATAAATACCACTGGTTTCAGAGACAAAATGGAGACATCCATACCATGTTTAAGCGCATGCTACGAACACGTTCTTCTCATACGACTTTAGTGGCTCCTGTATTCTTTATGATAAATACATATTATGTTTTATACACTTTACACTACTTGTGGCTTCTTTCATTTGTGACCCCTAGCACGGGTCTACAGCAGTATTGTATTTACTTTTTCACCACGCGTTATAATTTATTAAAGATTTATTCCAGTTTGCAAAACCTCCAACCAAGTACTTTTTCAAATTGTAAAACTTTAGTAATTCATAACAATAAAACAAAGCAAACTATTTGCTACTTTAAAGTGAGTATGAAACAATATCACTTATAATAGTATATAAACGACCCGTAAGACTAGAACATTCATATTTAAAACTGAAACAACTAGGGTCTCCACAAAACATAAAAATATGACTGACAGGGCAAAAGAAAATTCGAAAGTGAGCCAACAAGAAGCAAAGAAGCGAACCAATGTACTCATCGAATAGTGTAATTACTCTTTTTAAGTTCTCCACTCTCAGCTTATTTTTACAACTTTCTTTTTCGACTGCACTATTCCATGGTAACGTTTATTTTTCTCTCTTGTTTTTCTTTATATTTACTTTTTATGTTCAAAGCCCTAGTAACGGCGCCCAAAATAAATATAATGTAACGTTGTAACGTAGCGTCGCAAATGGATAAACCAATAAAGCAAATAAATAGAAATACGGGTCGGCATTTCTTTCTTTTATTACCGTTACTCTCCTGTTTCGACACCACTTAAAATATATCTCGTTTCTCCGAGATATGCCGGCCACAGCCGGCCTATTCTTGTTCTCCGGACTATTCATTTCGGCCTCTCGTAAATTAGAGTCGCATGAGAGAGCAGATGAGTGAAAGCTATCAGAAATGAATTTACCGTTTTGCATGAATACTTGTCGATAAGAAAACTGTGTTTAATGTTGATGCAGCGAATTCTAATAGAACAATGCGCTGACTATTCACAGCGTGATTTACAAAAAGGAGTATTGCGTCGATATGTAATAATAGATGGAACATAGATCCACTACTTCATTCCGGAATCAAATCGATGTTCAACTAAGTGCACAACAGCATATTTAATCCGTCCACAGCTTTGTTCAAAGGCGCAAAAATCAGCAGGGAAGGTTTTGGTTGCGCAAGTTGTTTTGTTCGTCGATTATCTTGAGACGGCACAATCACGTTGACACACCAGTTCTTGTTAGATCACCGAAGTTAAGCAACGCTGAGTCTGGCCAGTATCAGATAAGTGATCATTTGGGGACTACCAAAGCGCCGTATGTAGGTGGAAAATCAGGTGTTCATTTGCTTTCCAATGTGTGTAGTGACGCGCGCACACACATTAACAGCTATATGAAAAGATGATGGAGTTTACTAGAATCCATCATCACGACTGCGGTCGCAAACTGATGATGATGATGATGATGATGATGATGATGATGATGATGATGATGATGATGATTACTACTTTGAGACAGGAAAAATCATCAATAGCAAATATCATATAGCGTTATTGGTGCAACTTGTTATAAGTCGATCTTAACAATCGCAAAACTACATGAATTTCACATCGAATT
Organism: Euprymna scolopes; assembly: GCF_053919585.1. Lineage (NCBI taxonomy): Eukaryota > Metazoa > Mollusca > Cephalopoda > Sepiida > Sepiolidae > Euprymna > Euprymna scolopes. The sequence continues at coordinate 49,182,492 of NC_136500.1, forward strand.
TCACATCCTCACGCATCGTATTCTCTATATGTGCACCTTAGTGGTTATTGGATGTTTGCAGACTTCAAACGAATGGCCCAGGCAAAGACATATTTACATCGGAGAAGTAATATGGGAAACAACGCGTATTTTGAAGCCAAATATAAATTGTTTTGCAAAAAGAAAAAAAAAACATCGAATTGTTAGCAAAGCATTGGAATTCATGTTATAACGCTTAAAGGTGACAATGTTGATAAATTAAATCAAATTAAGTTATTCTTTCATTTTTAGGTGCCATGGATTTATTTATATTTATGCTATGAACGTGTAGATCGGTCACATCACAGCACTGTATCCGTGCATCCATCTGAGACCTTTAAAAATATATCAGCCTGTAGTGAAGGTTAAATGCAAACATTAAATGCAATATTTGCGCTATTATTATTTTTTTTTGACAAAGACATCACAACTTATCAAGGCCAAGAGGCTATTATTGAGTGCATTCAATGTTTTAGCGCGTTAAAAACCGATAAAATCTATAGCCTTTTGACATAGAATGAGTGCTTTATGCCAACTTGATAGTTATATATGGTTAAAGGTGTGCACATTTTTGCATTAAATACTAATCTCTATTAATCTATAATAATTCTTAACTGTGTATTGAACGTATAATATAATACTTAGCTCGCTGCACATCATCATAACAAAAATCCATACGAAATTTTAGCCATATGGCACCAGTAGTTTCCGAGAAAACGTCTAAAGTAAATGTGGCATTGTCGAGACAAATCCCTATTAATCTGAAACTCTGCATCGAACGGATACCTTAGTTCTTAGTTCGCTGCACCTTATCATAATAAAAAATATATGCTTAATTTCAGCCAGATCGGTTCAGTAGTTTCTGATAAAAAATAGAATTGATCGACAGATAAACAAGAGAATAAGAATTCACATTACTAGTTACATTATATGTAGATTTCAATTCAAAACTAATATCAAATTTGTGATATCTTATTTGTGTCTTTCTTCCGCATCCTTAAAAGACCACAACATACAGAGTTTGACTTTGCTTTATATAATAATTTATAGAAAACATAATAAGGATGTTAATGTTAATCTATATAATAATTCATTTAAAAAAGAACGGTTATAATCAGCTAAAGTCTTTCCTAATTGTTCGCGTGACTGCCACTGAAACCGGTGAAAAATCAAGATAGTCGCTTTGCTTTTTTATTAGTCAGTATCTGGATTTTGAAGTAAAATTTATTGAAATAAAATGTTAAAAGCACATTATTTAAAAATATGCATAAAATAAAACAAAATGAGTCTTTATTTGCACTTTTAATGGCAAAAATAAAAATAATTTGTTTTATTTGAAATGTTATAATAAATATATGCTTACGAAATATTAAAAGACATAAAAAAAGTTTTTATTTGAAATTTTTATCATAAATATATTTTTAACAATTCTTAATATAAAAAGATTGCGAAAAGTGTTTTCAATAATTAATAGCAAGAAAACGTTGGAAAATGGAGAGTTTGCTAAAATTAAATAGAAAAAAGAGGACATACGCACGTGAGAAAAAACAAACAAAAAAAACTAAAGGACTATTTTGATTCGTCGCCGGTTCTGGTAGCAGTCACGAGGACAATTAGGAAAGACTTTAGCTGACTATAACTAAAAGAAAGATGATAAGTAGGCTGAATTTACTTTATAGGATAAGTTTTAGAAAAAGAAATGGTAAAGAGACTGAATGCACTCTATATAATAGTTTATAGAAAAGAAATGATAAGAAGACTGAATGCACTCTATATAATAATTTATAGAAAAGGAACGATAAGGAGACTGAATGCACTATATAATAATTTATAGAAGAGAAATGATGAGGAGGCTGAATGCACTCTATATAATAATTTATAGAAAAGAAACGATAAGGAGACTGAATGCACTCTATATAATAATTTATAGAAAAGAAATGATAAGGAGACTGAATGCAATCTATATAATAATTTATAGAAAAGAAATGATAAGGAGACTGAATGCAATCTATATAATAATTTATAGAAAAGGAACGATAAGGAGACTGAACGCACTCTATATAATAATTTATAGAAAAGAAACGATAAAGAGATTGAATGCACTCTATATAATAATTTATAGTAAAGAAATGATAAGGAGACTGAATGCACTCTATATAATAATTTATAGAAAAGGACGATAAGGAGACTGAATGCAGTCTATATAATAATTTATAGAAAAGAAATGATAAGGAGACTGAATGCACTCTATATAATAATTTATAGAACAGAAATGTAAAGGAGACTGAATGCACTCCATATAATAATTTACAGAAAAGAAACGATAAGGAGACTTAATGCACTCTATATAATAATTTATAGAAAAGAAATGATAAGGAGACTAAATGCACTCTATATAATAATTTATAGAAAAGAAATGATAAGAAGACTGAATGCACTCTATATAATAATTTATAGAAAAGAAATGATAAGGAGACTAAATGCAATCTATATAATAATTTATAGAAAAGAAATGATAAGAAGACTGAATGCACTCTATATAATAATTTATAGAAAAGAAATGATAAGGAGACTAAATGCAATCTATATAATAATTTATAGAAAAGAAATGATAAGGAGACTGAATGCACTCTATATAATAATTTATAGAAAAGAAATGATAAGGAGACTGAATGCACTCTATATAATAATTTATAGAAAAGAAATGATAAGAAGACTGAAAGCAGTCTATATAATAATTCATAGAAAAGAAATGATAAGAAGACTGAAAGCAGTCTATATAATAATTTATAGAAAAGAAATGATAAGGAGACTGAATGCAGACTATACAATAACTTATAGAAAAGAAATCATAAGAAGACTGAATGCACTCTATATAATAATTTATAGAAAAGAAATGATAAGGAGACTGAATGCACTCTATATAATAATTTATAGAAAAGAAATGATAAGGAGCCTGAATGCACTCCATATAATAATTTACAGAAAAGAAACGATAAGGAGACTTAATGCACTCTATATAATAATTTATAGAAAAGAAATGATAAGAAGACTGAATGCACTCTATATAATAATTTATAGAAAAGAAATGATAAGAAGACTGAATGTACTCTATATAATAATTTATAAAAATGATAAGGAGACTGAATGCACTCTATATAATAATTTATAGAAAAGAAATGATAAGGAGACTAAATGCAATCTATATAATAATTTATAGAAAAGAAATGATAAGAAGACTGAATGCACTCTATATAATAATTTATAGAAAAGAAATGATAAGAAGACTGAATGTACTCTATATAATAATTTATAAAAATGATAAGGAGACTGAATGCACTCTATATAATAATTTATAGAAAAGAAATGATAAGGAGACTAAATGCAATCTATATAATAATTTATAGAAAAGAAATGATAAGGAGATTGAATGCAATCTATATAATAATTTATAGAAAAGAAACGATAAAGAGATTGAATGCACTCTATAAAATAATTTATAGAAAGGAAACGATAAGGAGACGTAATGCACTCTATATAATAATTTATAGAAGAGGAACGATAAGGAGACTGAATGCACTCTATATAATACTTTATAGTAAAGAAATGATAAGGAGACGTAATGCACTCTATATAATAATTTATAGAAAAGAAATGATAAGGAGATTGAATGCACTCTATATAATAATTTATAGAAAAGAAATGATAAGGAGACTGAATGCACTTTATATAATAATTTATAGAAAAGAAATGATAAGGAGATATATTGCACTCTATATAATAATTTATAGAAAAGAAATGATAAGGAGACTTAATGCAGATAATATAATAACTTATAGAAAAGAAATCATAAGAAGACTGAATGCACTCTATATAATAATTTATAGAAAAGAAATGATAAGGAGACTGAATGCAGTCTATATAATAATTTATAGAAAAGAAATGATAAGGAGACTGAATGCACTCCATATAATAATTTACAGAAAAGAAACGACAAGGAGACTTAATGCACTCTATATAATAATTTATAGAAAAGAAATGATAAGGAGACTGAATGCACTCTATATAATAATTTATAGAAAAGAAATGATAAGAAGACTGAATGTACTCTATATAATAATTTATAGAAATGATAAGGAGACTGAATGCACTCTATATAATAATTTATAGAAAAGAAATGATAAGGAGACTAAATGCAATCTATATAATAATTTATAGAAAAGAAATGATAAGAAGACTAAATGCAATCTATATAATAATTTATAGAAAAGAAATGATAAGGAGACTGAATGCACTCTATATAATAATTTATAGAAAAGAAATGATAAGGAGACTAAATGCAATCTATATAATAATTTATAGAAAAGAAATGATAAGGAGACTGAATGCACTCTATATAATAATTTATAGAAAAGAAATGATAAGGAGACTGAATGCACTCTATATAATAATTTATAGAAAAGAAATGATAAGAAGAGTGAAAGCAGTCTATATAATAATTTATAGAAAAGAAATGATAAGAAGACTGAAAGCAGTCTATATAATAATTTATAGAAAAGAAATGATAAGGAGGCTGAATGCAGATTATACAATAACTTATAGAAAAGAAATCATAAAAAGACTGAATGCACTCTATATAATAATTTATAGAAAAGAAATGATAAGGAGACTGAATGCACTCTATATAATAATTTATAGAAAAGAAATGATAAGGAGACTGAATGCACTCCATATAATAATTTACAGAAAAGAAACGATAAGGAGACTTAATGCACTCTATATAATAATTTATAGAAAAGAAATGATAAGGAGACTGAATGGACTCTATATAATAATTTATAGAAAAGAAATGATAAGAAGACTGAATGTACTCTATATAATAATTTATAGAAAAGAAATGATAAGAAGACTGAAAGCAGTCTATATAATAATTTATAGAAAAGAAATGATAAGAAGACTGAAAGCAGTCTATATAATAATTTATAGAAAAGAAATGATAAGGAGACTGAATGCAGACTATACAATAACTTATAGAAAAGAAATCATAAAAAGACTGAATGCACTCTATATAATAATTTATAGAAAAGAAATGATAAGGAGACTAAATGCAATCTATATAATAATTTATAGAAAGGAAACGATATGGAGACTGAATGCACTCTATATAATAATTTATAGAAAAGAAATGATAAGGAGACTGAATGCAGTCTATATAATAATTTATAGAAAAGAAATGATAAGGAGACTGAATGCACTCTATATAATAATTTATAGAACAGAAATGTAAAGGAGACTGAATGCACTCCATATAATAATTTACAGAAAAGAAACGATAAGGAGACTTAATGCACTCTATATAATAATTTATAGAAAAGAAATGATAAGGAGACTAAATGCACTCTATATAATAATTTATAGAAAGGAAATGATAAGAAGACTGAATGCACTCTATATAATAATTTATAGAAAAGAAATGATAAGGAGACTAAATGCAATCTATATAATAATTTATAGAAAAGAAATGATAAGAAGACTGAATGCACTCTATATAATAATTTATAGAAAAGAAATGATAAGGAGACTAAATGCAATCTATATAATGATTTATAGAAAAGAAATGATAAGGAGACTGAATGCACTCTATATAATAATTTATAGAAAAGAAATGATAAGGAGACTGAATGCACTCTATACAATAATTTATAGAAAAGAAATGATAAGAAGACTGAAAGCAGTCTATATAATAATTCATAGAAAAGAAATGATAAGAAGACTGAAAGCAGTCTATATAATAATTTATAGAAAAGAAATGATAAGGAGACTGAATGCAGACTATACAATAACTTATAGAAAAGAAATCATAAGAAGACTGAATGCACTCTATATAATAATTTATAGAAAAGAAATGATAAGGAGACTGAATGCACTCTATATAATAATTTATAGAAAAGAAATGATAAGGAGCCTGAATGCACTCCATATAATAATTTACAGAAAAGAAACGATAAGGAGACTTAATGCACTCTATATAATAATTTATAGAAAAGAAATGATAAGAAGACTGAATGCACTCTATATAATAATTTATAGAAAAGAAATGATAAGAAGACTGAATGTACTCTATATAATAATTTATAAAAATGATAAGGAGACTGAATGCACTCTATATAATAATTTATAGAAAAGAAATGATAAGGAGACTAAATGCAATCTATATAATAATTTATAGAAAAGAAATGATAAGAAGACTGAATGCACTCTATATAATAATTTATAGAAAAGAAATGATAAGAAGACTGAATGTACTCTATATAATAATTTATAAAAATGATAAGGAGACTGAATGCACTCTATATAATAATTTATAGAAAAGAAATGATAAGGAGACTAAATGCAATCTATATAATAATTTATAGAAAAGAAATGATAAGGAGACTGAATGCAATCTATATAATAATTTATAGAAAAGAAACGATAAAGAGATTGAATGCACTCTATAAAATAATTTATAGAAAGGAAACGATAAGGAGACGTAATGCACTCTATATAATAATTTATAGAAGAGGAACGATAAGGAGACTGAAGTCACTCTATATAACAATTTATAGTAAAGAAATGATAAGGAGACGTAATGCACTCTATATAATAATTTATAGAAAAGAAATGATAAGGAGATTGAATGCACTCTATATAATAATTTATAGAAAAGAAATGATAAGGAGACTGAATGCACTTTATATAATAATTTATAGAAAAGAAATGATAAGGAGACTTATTGCACTCTATATAATAATTTATAGAAAAGAAATGAATATTTAAAATAATTTACATAATTTTCTGTTGTGCAAACTTTTCGGTATGTCACAGGTAAGAGTTTGTTTTTTACATCAGAGTGCTATAGTGAAGAAGAATCTTATTTCTCATTTAAAAGTCATACTACCTGAATATATTACATGATTTTCGGGTTTAGTAATTTTTATCCACGTCATATGAAGGATTTTCTTTGATTTTTCATATGAGTACTATACTGCACAAGTACCTTATTTATTGGGCAAAATAATGTACAAGCACGTCATTTCTTAGATATAGATGAAACTACTCGATAATTTTACATAATTTTCTGTTGTGCTAACTTTTCCGTGTGTCACAGGTGAGTATTTGTTTGTTTTTACATCAGAATGCTATAGTAAAGAAGCACCTTATTTTTTACATAAATGTAATATTACTCGAATATATTACATGATTTTCGGTTTTGATTACTTTTATGAACGTCGAAAGTAAAATTCCGTTTGTTATTCATATGGGTACTATACTGTACAAGTAATTTTTTTTCTAATTTAAAAATGAAAGAACTCAGAACTTTATGAAATTTTCTGTTGTGCTAAATGTTCTGTGCGTCAGGGTAAGAATTTTTTTTATCTGGGTACTATAGTGAAGAAGCACATTATTTTATATGTAAGTCATACTACTGAAATAGCCAACGGGATGTACGGTTTTAAAACTTATGTACGTCACAGGTAAGATATTCTTTGTTTTTTTTCGTGTGAGTACTATACTACACAAGTACCTTATTTCTTGGGTAGGATACTGTGCAAGTATCTTATTTCTAATATAAAAATGAACTTACTCGCTGATTTTCATAAGTTTTTCATGTGAGTACTATACTGTACAAGTACTCTACTACTTGACTAGATTTACTTGTACACATAAATACATCAACAAAGTAAGTGGCAATTGTATGTAATTTTCGAATATGAAACCTATAGATATATACAAACATATATATGATCAGTTAATTAGTTTTGAAGTGGATCCAATACACAAAAATACATAATCATATACACATAATAAAAATTCATAATGATCGGTTAATTAATTTAGCAGTGAATCCAAGACATACATACATATAAACATATAAACATCCTTAAAATTCATAATAAACGGTTAATTAGTGTAAGAGTGAATACAATACATAGAAATATATAATCATAATCACATAATTAGAATTAATAATGATCGGTTAATTAGTTTAGGAGTGAATTCAATACATAAAAATATATAATCATAATCACATAATTAAAATTAATAATGATCGGTTAATTAGTTTAGGAGTGAATCCAATTCATAGAAATATTAAATCATATACACATAATTAAAATTCATAATCATCGGTTAATAAGGTTAGGATTAAATTCAATACATAGAAATATATAAACATATATGCAGAATAATTATTAATAATGATTGGGTAATTAGTTTAGGAGTGAATCCAATAATAGACGTTTATAATCATATAATTCATAATGATTGCTTAATTAGTTGAGGAGGGAATCCAATTCATATAAATATATAAACATATACACATAATTAAAATTAATAATGATCGGTTAAATAGTTTAGGAGTTAATCCAATACATAGAAATATATAAACATATACACATAATTATAATTAATAATGATCGGTAAATTAGTTTAGGATTGAATTCAATACATAGAAATATATAGTGATATATACATAATTAAAATTTATAATAATCGGTTAATTAGTTTAGGAGTTATTCAAATACATACAAATATATAAAATATACACATAATTAAAATTAATAATGATCGGTTAAATAATTTAGGATTGAATTCAAAACATAGACATATATAATGATATATACATAATTAAAATTAATAATGATCTGTTAATTAGTTTAGGATTGAATTCAATACATAGAAATATATAATTATATATACATAATTAAAATTAATAATGATCGGTTAATTAGTTTATGAGTTAATCCAATACATACAAATATATAAACATATACACATAATTATAATTAATAATGATCGGTAATTAGTTTAGGATTGAATTCAATACATAGAAATATATAGTGACATATACATAATTAAAATTCATAATGATCGGTTAATTAGTTTAGGAGTGATTCAAATACATACAAATATATAAAATATACACATAATTAAAATTAATAATGATCGGTTAAATTGTTTAGGATTGAATTCAAAACAAAGACATATATAATGATATATACATAATTAAAATTAATAATGATCGGTTAATTAGTTTAGGATTGAATTCAATACATCTAAATATATAATTATATATACATAATTAAAATTAATAATGATCGGTTAATCAGTTTAGAAGTGAATCCAATACATACAAATATATAAACATATACACATAATTATAATTAATAATGATCGGTTAATTAGTTTAGGATTGAATTCAATACATAGAAATATATAATCATATATACATAATTATAATTAATAATGATCGGTAATTAGTTTAGGAGTAAATTCAATAATAGAAGTTTATAATCATATACACATAATTAAATTCAGAATGACCGGTTCCTGGATATGACCTTAAACTATATCCAGTGGTGTGGCCCCAGCTTGCGGGGTTTGGGGAGTGTGGAGCCACCCTTTAATTTCTATTGCTCACAGGTCCACCATGACCCGGAATGGTAGTACCTGTTAGAGTCCCAACTATGGTTTAAATAGAAACGGACTTGAAAACAACAAATATATTCTATTAAATTTTTTTTCTTCATTTAGGCATTAAATAACATGAAAAGGGCCGATATGCCGTAAAATAAAAACAACCAACAACCATAATGATCGGTTAATTAGTTTAGGAGTTAATCAAATACATACAAATATAAAAATATATATATATATACACATAATTTAAATTAATAATGATCGGTTAATTAGTTTAGGAATGAATTCAATACATAGAAATATATAATGATATATACATAATTATAATTAATAATGATCGGGTAATTAGTTTAGGTGTGAACCCAATATAATATAAATATTTAAACATATACACATAATTAAAATGATCGGTTAACTAGTTTAGGAGTGAATCCAATACATACAAATATATAAACGTATACACATGAATAAAATTCATAATGATCAGTTAATTAGTTTAGGAGTGAATCCAATACGTACAAATATATAAACATATACACATAATTAAAATTAATAATGATCGGTCAATTAGTTTAGGATTGAATTCAATACATAGAAATATGTAATGATATATACATAATTAAAATTCATAATGTTCGGGTAATTAATTAAGGAGTGAATCCAATAATAGAAGTTTATAATCATATACACATAATTAAAATTAATAATGATCAGTTAATTAGTTTAAGAGTGAATCCAATACATACAAATATATAAACATATACACATAATTAAAATTAATAATGATCGGTTAATTAGTTTAGGAGTTAATCCGATACCTACAAATATATAAACATATACATATAATTAAAATTAATAATGATCGGTTTAATAGTTTAGGATTGAATTAAATACATAGAAATATACATAAATAAAATTAATAATGATCGGTAAATTAGTTTAGAAGTGAATCCAATACATACAAATATATAAACATATACACATAAATAAAATGCATTATGGTCGGTTAATTAGTTTGGGAATGAATTCAAAACAAAATTCCATTACTGGATATATTTACGTAATTATGGGAATATAACACATAAGCTGATATATAATATAGCCTATATATTTAGAATATGACATTTTCGTTATATACAGCAAAAATATTTTTCTGTATCTTTTTAAATATAAAAGTGTTCTTGCATAACTATTATGTAACATTTAAAAGTCAAGAATATCAGAATGTACCAAAAAAAGAAAAAAAAGTTGTGGGGGTTCGAACCCGCAACACTGGGGTTAGTAATCGATGACGCTATGCACTGCCCAAACAGACAGCTGCTTTCGTACACTTTACTAAATAAATAAATCTCACTTACAGTCGTGCGCATGCGCAGAACGACACCATAGACGCTCTGCTCGTCAAGTTGTCATTTATTTCAAGATTGAACCCCTTTTTTTTAATCCCTTAACACGTGTTTTAATCAATTAAACCCCTCTAATAAAATTCTGCACTCGATATGCAATCTTTTGAGCAAGCGACCATCCGTCTAGAAAGAGATACAATTTAAAAAACAGAAACAGACACACATACACACATAGTGAGATTTATATATTAGATTATAGAGTTGTGATTTCAAAAGTAAAAAAATAACATTTGAGTGCCATCAGCTAGAATCGAAACTGTAGCATTCCAAGCTGGTGACGTTACCACTGTACCAACGCGACACGCATATGAACTGATTAAAAAATAAAAATGATAAATAAACTAAGTTGAATGGACAAAATGTGTAATGACTTTTTCAATTTTGACCCGTTTTTGACCCCTTAAAAAACAATTATAACTGACTAAAGACCCATAAAAATCCAATCTTTTAGTTTCGGGGTAAATAGAGTTTTTAAATATGGAGACAGACAGAGAGACAGACCCACAGACAGACAAACATATAGCCGTTTATATATTAGATTATAAAAAAAAACTTTACTTCATACATTAATTTATAGGAAAATTAATTATAGGAATTTAAAATATAGAGTTTTAGGCTGGGAGTAAAGTTACGCTCAGTTTTCTTTCATATACGGCTAAACCATACGGTGTCTTCTTGTAGCAAATATTTCTAATATTATGAGGTTTAGTTTTTCTAACAGTATTGAACCCAACCTTTCGGTACTTAATATAGGTACTTATAAATATTAATCGGAAAGGAGTATTATAAAGTATCAACGAAAAGGTAAAAGCTACCGTAAATAACGGCTGTTAAAACGGACACGCACGCAAGCACATGCACACACCTTATACATATAAAGAGAGGAGGGCGACACTAGCGCACATTTTTTGAAGGCTTGATTAAATTAAACATCGCCTTGGTTCAAGGTTGCCTTAAGCTAATCTTTGCGTTGGATAAGAGAATCGATTAAAAATTAAACACTCTCAGCCGTATTTTTGTTCAGCCTAATCAACACCCTTGCCCCACCTTGATACGGCTAACATGTTACTACCCAATATCCCCCTACCAATACAACCACCATTCAATCAACAATTTCGGCTAACTACTACCATCGTCTAGTCCAGTCGTAAACATTATGGCACACGAAGGTGGTCTAGTTAGACTTACGACCTGGATATTTCAAGTTCGAATCCAGTTCGTGTCACAAAAAATACTTTCAATTAGGATGTTGGCAAACTAACTCATGGTCCCTCCCGTAAGTACACGATGACATTCTAGAAAGAATTCTGGCAAAAAAAAATATCGGTAAAACCAATGCCAACAATAGAATCCTCGAATTCATAGAGTATGATGATGATCATATTATAATAAACCGCTTTATAATAAAGATTAATGTGTATTATTTGTAAATAAATATCCATTCCGTCACGCAAAAGTCTGGCCCAACAAAAGAAGCTAGCCTGTTTGTTTCTCCTCAAAGCCAACAGAGTATGTTGAGATGGCTTGTACCCTGTTGGCCGAAGTATATTTTTGGTGCTGTGCAATTCTAGGAGGACCATTCCCCATGCTTTACATTTTTAGTTTATTGCTAATCGCCTGAGGCGCCCCTATCGGAAAATATTAACGGGACCGTCTAGGTATTTTTCGCAGGCCAGAGTATTCTTCTTCTGGGAAGCTGTTTTTTTTTAAGTCCCACTTTCCCGACATTGTGTTACATCTTCCAACCGTGGAAAGAAAATAAGTATTCTAAGAGAGAACACAAAACGTATTATATCTGCTTGTATCGTATATTACTATAAAAAGCATCACTTCGTACGTGCATGGAGTACCGTTTGTAACATCATGGTTGGTGCAGCAACAGCTTGTCTTTCCGTATCAAACAGGGTACAACAAAGAACGTCTAACATAATAAGTTCCGCACTGTCTGCCAAGCTTCAGCCCCCCCCCCTGTCGCAAGCCGGAATGTGTTCCAACAAAATCGCGGTACTTGTATCACTCCAACGTACTTACTGTCGTCCAACACAACTAACAGCGAAATTCATCCCCTTCACTGTAGAGGTCCCAAGATGTCGGAAGATTCTATGTACTGATTCATTTTTATGTACTGCGTTTTGAATTATATGCATGTTCACTGTTTTATACAGAAGTGTAAATCTCGATCTATATCTCTACTACAAGGTGTCCAAAAAGTCACTGAAGATTTTTAAACTTTAAAAGATTCTCTATTTTTGATAATATCTTTCTGTAATTTGAATCTGACTAAGACATTGGGAAATTAAAAAAACAAAATGCAAAATTTAAAACATCTTTATTTATGACAAATAATGCGTTTTAAATATTGTATTGCGAGAATATGTTTTGATGGTCCGTGGATCAACGTATAAAGGAGTTGATTATTATAATTGGAAATTTTCTGGAAGCCCAGAGTCCAAACGTTATTGCAATCGATAATAACTATGACTAACATAATAATTAATGCTTTTAGCTTGTCATGAATAACAAGATGAAAGCAATTAAACCCTGACGATTAGGTAATTTATACTTGAAGCTCTCTATAATGAAAAATTTCCCTCGGTATTTATTTAATCTAACATTTATCTCCCTTTACCTGCCCTTTTTTTCCTGGCAATTCCTTTAAACTCATAACCAGCGAGAGGATTTCCGATATTTGTTCCCGATCTATTTAGTTGCCTTCTTCACAATCCTCATGGACCAGCTTTATCTCTCTTTAAATATTCTAATGTTTTGAACATTGCCAGTAGAAATATTGTCTTTCTCTTATCTAAGCATTAAATTAATAATGCTAGTATTATTTCTTGGTATTATTTTAATATCTAACGACTTGTTTACCTTACGGGTTAACCTATATTTGCTACCCGTTGTATCTTGCCGATCTCTGAGCATAGTTTATATATTTTTCCCATTTGAAAAGATTACTGTAAAGATAACAAACAGACTTCTACTGACTCTGTGCGCCAACATTGCAAAAAGAAAGAAAAACATACTGATGATGAAGTGTATCTTCGAAATATATTTCTAAATTTCAATATAAATTTCAAACAAAATAAATATCTGTTTATTTTGTAATAATGCGTTGTTTTGGTTCAAACGTATCTAATACGTATTTTATTTCATTCTAACTTAACCAGCGCTTCTATCAAGGAACACAAACCCTAACATATATATATATATATATATATATATATATATATATATATATATATATATATATATATATATTTCTGTAGAAATATATTTTCTTATAATATATATCAATCCTTATTTAAGAAGCTCAATGTAATTATAGAGCAATATAGAGAATAAGTTACAAAAACTTATATTCCAAAATTCATGATGTTGACCATCTTATAATTTATTCCTTTAATTCAGTTGACTTATACAATTCTTGACAGTATCTGTTCGTAGCGCAAAATCAATCACTTAATTCTTATATCAATTAGTGAATCTATTATGCCCTTAACTCATCAGAAGAAATAGCAACATTTTTCCATTACGTCATATTGAATTTTTATCAAACAAAGTCATTAAACCCAAATATTCGTACCAACAGTTTTTTATCTAATTTATGAATCTTCTTTCAAAAAGTTATATTTAATTAGTAAATTTATTAATTCTAATTTGTGTATACATACTTATGAAAATAACATCGACAAATTATAAACTATTGTACATGTTTGTATATACGAAACTAAACTAAGCTAAGAAACAAAAAACAAAAAGAACCAATCGATCATTACGGTCGGTTCTCTAACTAAACAATTGATTAGAATTGAAAACCATACATAATCCAATTCTGTTAGATATTATAATCTCAATTATTAATTATTACAATTATAATTGTTTAAATCATACAATTCAAAAACTATACTCACGTTTTGTTAAGTTTAAATATAATTAGGAAACTCCTTTGTATCGTAATTATAAACAATTAAATTTACTTAGCAGAGTAATGCAGAGTTAACTCTTTGGGACAAATCATCCGAAATATTAACTTTTACTTATATTTATTTATTTAACCAACACGTAGACATCCATATTCATCTAATCAGTAATTTTAATATAGTTTTAATGTCTTTCACTTAATTTTAGTAAAAAAATTTAAAACGATTCCAATTATAAATTAATTCACTAATTGTTACAATATAAAATGTTAGTTTTAAAAATTTATAGTAATAAGTTATTAAATTATACTTTATATCCTGCAATGTTGAATTTTAAATTAATTCGTTACTTACATTTACTTAATTTTTATTTATTTATTTATGCATATTATTATTTAAATTGAAAGTAATATTTTTAATTTTACATTTCACAAACTTTACTCAATTCTACATACGAAATTCCAGTATTAATAAATGTATTTCGAACTTGTTCCTTATTTAAGTATAATTATTATTTATCATTGTATATATATATATATATATATATATATATATATATATATATATATATTTATATATATATTCTAATTCTATAATAAGCATGTTTCACAGTTTCTTACTCTGATAACATGTTATTTTAATTATAATTAAATAAATGTATATTTAAGTTAAAACTAATTCTAATTTTAATTGTAGTTAGTAAGATTTATAAATATTGTTTAAACAATAACATTCTAGACCATATCCAACTAAGGTTTTCCTTATATTTTAAATCCTCTCTCCTATGTACTTTAATTAATTTTTTTATAATTTAACTACTAATTCCAAAATAAATTCATAGACGTTAATTTAATGAGTATATATATTAAAAATGTATTGTTTTACTTAATAGATTTTCAATAGATATATCTTATTATAACTATAACATTGAGTTTTACATTCATTCTAACAATTAAACCATTTGGCTCATACATTTGGAACCACTTATCAATCAATTAATAATCACTTGTTGCATCATATACATTTTATTGTTAGATCGATATTTAGAGTCTGATTACTATAAATAAATTTTTAATATTATGATTATTACCATTTAGTTTTTCTAATCTATAAATTACCTTACTTAACAAACGCAACTTTACCGTCTATCAACATTACTCACTCCTAATTGTATAATATATATGTATCCTCTTTGTTATCACCCCACAGTAAAATACTATATTATGTGAAATATATCAACATACTTTTCATCATTGTTCATATTAAATATTAATTTAGATATATTTACTCATCCTATATGCTATAATTATTTAAATTCATTAGACAAGGTTATCAAGTTTTAATTTATTTTGTTTATTTTCATTAGTTAATTATATCTATATAAAACATCTATCTACATATGGAAAATACTTAGAATTATGCTGTTAGGGTAGTTACATATACATATACATACACACCCCACACATACATACACATATACAGATACATATGTATACATATACACATACACATATATATACATATGCATATACATTCATACATACACACATACATACACATATATATATATACATATACACACATACACATATGCATATATATATGCATATACATATACACATATGATTACCTAATTTAATCACACAAATTTAAATACGAAAGTATAAATCTATGCGCAAACCTCAAGTATTTACTTCAACATTGCTCAATACGTAGGTAGAGCTAGGTAGCAAGTTATAAAACACACACGGCAACACTCCGCGCCCCACCCACGCCAGGATTCATCAGGCTTATGAATCCAAGCGTGGATGAAACGCGGAACACTCTGCGCAACCCAACCGCCATACATATTTCACAACCTACTATATACACATATATATTTTCCCCCCTCATCTATTTTCCGAATCATGTTTTATTTAAATCCATTGGTTACTTATTACAACTAATTAAATCACTTATAAATTACTATTATAGACTATAATACAATTTATATTGTATCCTAACATGACATTTTTAAATCATACTAAATAGTACAACAGAAACATTTCTATCCTTCCATTTTTATTTACTGTTTAAATTATCATTAAAATCAATTGTTATATTTACTTTAGATTAAAATTGTTTACCTAACCTTTATTATTACTTTAAATGTATTATTTTTTTTTTATTCTCAACTTTATTTACATCTTAGTCCCAATGAATCAAAATTACTTACTAAGTAAATTAATTTAATTTCAATTTGATAATTTTACTAATCAGGTTTTAATCGCGATAATGCATGTTTTGATTCATGCAAATAGTTTTGAATTACTTCCTGTCGTTTGTTAAGACTGTTTTTTTTTAGATATTATTATATGATACGATATTCTATAATAGTAATTTATAAGTGGTTTAATTAATTTAATGACTGTTTATCATGGTAAAATTTCTAGAAGCTTTTAGAATGTTCAGGAATATGCAATAGTGTTGTGAGACTGAATCTCACCCAATAATGGACTCGTCCAGACCCTATATAATCAGCTCCCAAGGCTGGTACGGTGGAACGAGATCTCAACGGATATTGTACCTCGGGAAGCGAGATCTTACTGATACCTGCAACTACTACTACTTGATCTTTTTCTAAATCTTTGTACCTTTCCTTAATAAACTTGTAAACCACCTACTACGTGTTTTCTCGTGTCGTTCTTGTGGACCCAACTGAGCCCCATAACAAATAGACATCGAAGTAAGCAATTAGTAAAAGTATTGCGTCATTCTTTATCTAATAACCGTATTGTAAGCAACCACATCATGGGAAAGACTAGACAGATTGGAATTGTAAGTCTTCATCAAAGTGGGTTGAGATATAGAACAATATCCAAAGAGTTGATGGTTCCATTGGATTCTGTTGGAACAATAATTCGGCACTAGAAGTATCACAAATCAACCCTTCCTTTGGCCAGATCAGGTCGTCCTCGAAAAATAACCAAACGTGCTGAAAGGTTATTAACAAGGAAGGTTATGAATTCGCCTAGAATTACTCTCGGAGATCTGCAGAAGGACTTAGAAAATAGTGAAATTAAAGTTAGCAAGGACACAATCAGTAGAACCCTTCATCTTAAAGATATCTTCTTTAGGTCAGCAAGGAAAACTCCCCTTCTTAAGCCAAAGTACGTTTGTGCTAGGCTTGATTTTGCAAATGAGTATGCAAGCAAGTCTCTAGTGTTTTGGCATAACGGGCTTTGGTCAGATGAGGCCAAAATTGACTTGTTTAGCACTCCAAAAACACCAAAAGTTTGGAGAGAAAAAAAGGTACTGAATACCAGTCAAAAACCCCATTCCAACAGTAAAATTTGGAGTGGGTCCTTTATGATCTGGAGTTGTTTTAGTGTAGGAGGTGTAGAAAAAGTGGAAATAATAAAAGGAAAAATGAATAGAGCACTTTATATGAGTATCTTGGAGAAAAACCTTAAAGAAAGTATAAAGTTGCTCAAATTGAAATCAGACTGCATCTTGCAACAAGACTTCAACACACTGCGAAACTCACACAAAATTGATTTAATTCAAATAAAGTGACTGTTTTAAAGTGGCCTTTCCCAATTAAACCCAAAACTAACTGTAATTGTAATAACAAACATCTTTGCCCACTCGATAATGATTGCATCCATAATGATGCTATATATTCATGCACAATTACTGAGCTCCCACGCAATCCTCCTATAACAGAAACTAATATTTTGTCTTCAGGTTATCCTTCTACCCATCGTCCATCTGATATAGTTACTAATCCAATAACCCACTCGAGCAGCGCCCCCATCTACAATCATACAACCAGCAATAATAATAATAATAATAATAATAATAATAATAATGAGAATAATAATATTTCTCCTAACAGCTATCCTAACACTCATTATCCACTCCAAAACACTCCTCATACAATCATTGTCCCACCCTTTGTTGAGCATAATGAACAAAATTCAAACTATTTCCCCAATACAAATCAGCAAATTAATATTAATATCAGACCTGGAGCTTTTAATAAAGTACATACATATGTCGGTGCTACTTCAACATTTAAGAAAAGAATATCAAACCACATTTCTTCTTTTAACAACCATAATTCTAATAATAACCAAGGAACTTCTCTAACCACTTTAATTTAGAAAAACTTAATTCTAATAATACCCCTTTCTCAATCAAATGGACTATCCTAAAAAAAGTTAAGTCTTATACTCCAGGCTCTAAGTCATGTCGCTCCTGCACAACCGAAGCTATAACTATAATTACTTCCCCTCAAAGTAACAATATATTAAATTCTAAAAACGAAGTGATCTCTTTCTGTAAACATAAGTCCAAATTTAATTATGGTAATCTTGTAAATTACATAGCTATTACTTTAACCTTTCAGATATATATATATTTTTTTAACATTATCGTTTTTTTTCTACATATTTTCTTAATACTTTATAACTTAATAATCCTTTATTTTAATTCTTTATTTTTTTTCTTTGTTTGGCCGGTTTTTTATCTGAAATTTCCGTTTTAGTGTTTAAATATTCCTACCCATATCCTGTACGTATATTTACTTATAGTTTGCTATATGCATTTACGTACATATTGCTTGCTTTATCCGGAATTTCCAGATACCGGCCATCCCCCTCACCTTAATTTTTTTAGTGTATTTTAATAACTCCTGCTGATATTTCCTTAAGCAATAAACTGTACATTTCAGTTGACCTCTTTTTTGCCTTATATTTTTGGCGCCTTTTAACGTTATCTTGTCTGGGTCATTTTGACATTTGCTTTTCTATTTTATATTTTATTCAATCTTTTTTTTCACTCACTTTTTTCTCTTCTTCTTCACTAATTTTCCTTATTTACACTTTGTCTTGACAGCCGAGTTTAACGCATATCTTATCTTTTCCTTGCACCTATTTGTGAATTATTCCACGGATTTCGCCCTTTTGGATTATTTTGGATCATCTTTCAATTACGCGATTTCCTTGGATTTTACTTGTGCGAATGGAAATTTAACTAACTTTCTTAGATTTACAGTTTTGGATTTTACCGTCATTGGATACTTTACCTTTCACCAGGCTATCAATTCTTGTGAAATCACCCTTTTCTTCACCCTATTCCCTCTGCTTCACTTTTTGTTATCAAGTAAGATCTTTGACTTACTTGTAGTTTCATCAAATACTTTTGCATGCAAAATCCGATCCCGCATTTTGCTAATTCCTACCCTCTGATGAGAAGGAAAGTATTTCTTCGAAACTCCGCGGATTAAGGACTATCCACTTATTTAGTGTTTCTTTTTCAGATCAAACTCTTTTTCAAAGTGTTTTTAACATGTTTTATTAACTATTTACTCTTATATATATATATATATATATATATATATATATATATATATTCAAAGTATAATTACTTTAATTTTTTATGAAGTATTTACTAACATTATGCCTTCATTATCTATGTAAAGAAGCTTATCTTTATAGCAACCACTAGATGGAGCCGTGACGCCGAATAAAAGACCCGAAACGCATGCATACAGGAATTTTTTTGTTGTTGTTGAAAATGTAACATTACTGTGTGCCGATTTTTCTTTCAATCGATTTTTTAATAAAAAATGTTTGTCAATTAATGGAGGATAATTATCTATCATATAAACGGCAGTTATCTGTGTGTATGTGTGTTTGTATATCTAGCTGAAAGTAAAAAAAAGTTGGCATAATGTCGATCAATTTTCCCTATATCTAAAATCTAAATAAAAATTACTTGGGAGTTCATCGAGCCAGGTTTCGTCAGAGGAGTCGGTTTTTCAGTGTTATTATGTATCCAATTTGGAAAGAAAATATCGACTCATTACTCAAGGAAGTAAGTATATAAAAGAGGGTTGTCTGTGCGTATGAATATGTCGAAGAAGAAGATTGGGGAGAGAAAGATAGACGGGTAGAGAGAGGTAGAAAGATAAAAGTTATAATAAAAATAGGTTACACTTATTCACCGGGAAACGCTGGGTAGCCATGCTAGTGTAAAATAAATACAGATTTATAATAAATCCATAATGTTATCCGGCTCAAGCGATAATAGATATAATTTTATGAAAGGCAGCGAATAAAATATAGAATACATCCAGTGGTCATTTTTACTTCGGGAAAATATGCATGAGAGTTAAATAGCATAGCACAGCCTAGGGGAATTACATGGGCTACAACTCTCTCAACTATTAAATCTCATAACAATCAAAGGGAGATAATCATATGCAGATCTAAATTAACTGGGATTGTATTCTCCTAGACATCTAAAAGGTGTAAATAAGAATAAAAGTATCTTCACACATTAAGACAATAATAATGAATATAGGTGAGTTACATTACTTGTTTATTATTTATAATAGTTGATAATTATTTTTTATAATAGTTGATAATTATTTTTTATAATATTTGACAATTATTATTTATAATAGTTGATAATTATTATTTATAATAGTCGATAATTATTATTTATAATAGTTGATAATTATTATTTATAATATTTGACAATTATTATTTATAATAGTTGATACTTATTATTTTTAATAGTTGATAATTAGACCTTATTTTTTATTAACAATGTTTTGTCGTATATTATTTGAGATGAATATTATTTATTCATTTTTATTTATTGCGGACTATTATCCTCATCTTTTATTAGTTGTTTCATGACGTTTCGGCCAACTATTCCTCTGGCCTTCGTCAGGTGGTAACCGCGACGAATAGGAACTCTGAATCTTTTTTTTTTATTTTTTTATTTTTACACAGTGATCACCACTTATCAAAGCCCGGAAGCCCCTCAGGGATAAGGGTCATTGCAAGTACATTACGTTAGTGTGGAGATTTGATGAAGTGTTTACTTAAGGGGCGGTTCATTAGGAATTTGTTAACGTTGGACTTGAAGACATCCAAGTTGTAGTCCGGTGGGAAGCAGGCAGACGGAACAGAGTTCTACAGGCGTGCAGTTCTAAGAAATAAGCTTTGATTCATGGAATCCACGTTTTGATTTAGGTACAGATATAGAGTGGGGGAAAATTTTTCACAGTGGATTCAGCTGGACGGGTGTTTTTCGTGAAAGATTGGCGAGGGGGGACCACAGATTGGAGTTCAGACGAGCACCTTCCATGGAAATAACGATAAAACAAGGATAGGCTCGCAACGTCTCTTCTGTGGGAGAGAGGTTGCAGGGTTGAGAAAAGGGCATCCCCCACTGAGCCACGAAGTCTATGTTGTACTCTGTCAAGGCAGGATAGGCTGTTTTTAGCAGCTCCTGCCCAGATATGGCAACAGTATTCCATCCTGACTGCATTCACTGCAATTACTGCCTTTCCATGGTTGTTGTCGTCTCACCACGTTTTTGGCCAAGTAAGCCTCTCGCCGGCTTTGGGTAGGATTGAAACCGCTATAATACGACAATTCTCACCTGGAAGCGTAGAGATTCAACGTCTCTATCAAGGGTTAGATATTTTGGTCTTATAAATTCATGTTTATTACTTGATCTTCCATGGTCGGATCTGTACCGAAAAGGTACGTATTATTTTAATTGGAATTCATTACCACCTGACGAAGGCCAGAGGAATAGTTGGCCGAAACGTCGTGAAACAACTAATATAAGGATGAGGATAATAGTCCGCAATAAATAAAATTAATGTTTTGTAGCTCACATAAAATACTATATTTCATTATAATAACGAATTTTTTTATTTTATATTTTTTAATTAATTATTCGTTACGCCTTATTCATATCATGGCAATCGCTTTTACTACATAATTAAATGTTTTATTTCAATTAATATATTTTAGTTATTCAATATAAATTAAGAGTCGATTTAGATATACATCAACCATTAATTGTAAACTATTAACTATAAATCCTTAACCTTCTCGTGACAATCAGTTTATTGTGCAATATTTCTGAATGGTTGCATTTATACGTCACATATGAACGAATTATTTATGCATACAGTTAAAGAAAATATCATTTCTATTTAACAGCTTAGTTTTGTATTTAATAGTAGCAATTCAGCCCGGCTTTGCTCGGACCCTATGTACTGTTCATAACTTTATGTGCCTACATATATATATTAAAAGGTTTGACTCATGTCCAGGTAACCTAAATCCAAAATTTAAAAGGTTTATTTTATCTGCGAATTCTAAGCGCCACGACTTTGATATTTGTTAGATGCAATTGTTCAGGGTTTGTTTGTATATGTAGCAACACCAGACCCAGGACTATGTTAACTATTATCCTCTCACATAGATAGTGTTTACGTAGACACAGCACTTCGCACATCGTACGCGTTATATGTTTACAATAATGAATGTTGTTTCAATGATCCGTAACTAGAAAACCAAGCGACTCTAGAAACATATATATATATATATATATATATATATATATATATATATATATATATATATATATATATATATATATCAGGTCATCTCATAAGTTCTGACCGAATTTACGAATAAAGAAAAGAAGTGATTAAATCTAACATTTTATTAAAGACTGCTGTACCCTGCCACGCGTTGTTGTGGCTCAATTTGGTGTAATGGAAAATTCTAATAAAAAGAGAAAATGCATGTTTCTTATATTCTTAATACAGCAATCCACTCCAAAATGTAAAAGAAAAAAAAGGCGAAAATGAAAAAAAAATGGTACTCTTGCAGAATTGGATTCGGATCCTCGGGAGTTACCGTCAATCATGGCTTGGGCTCGACCAACATTCAGTGGATTAAGCCGAAAGTTGCTAAAACGTTGAAACGCTAAATAGAGTTTTTTATATATTGTATTTAAAAATGTGAGTTTTTTCATTAATATTTGGGTATACACAGATTCAAAAAAGTTGTCCAAAAACGAATAAATGAAAGCAATGGTAAGGAAAATTACGTTTCTTCACAACAGGATAACTTTTTAATGTTTTTATTTAATGTAAAATGTTTAATCGGCTCAAAAAACTCAGTGTTTATCTATGTATTTGAAAAAGACGAATGGTCGCGGACTCTGTTGAATACGTTAAGTTTGGGAAAATCTGTTAAAAACTATACAAAACAGTGTCAGACACCTACTGATTATATGTTATTGTGACATAGGCTGACATATTCGGTGGATGTCTGATAGTATTTTGTATAGTTTTTTTAGTTTTAAATCATTTTCTCAAACTTAACATCATCAACAGTGACCGTCACCGTTTGTATTTTTCAAATACACTGATAAACACTGTTTTTCGAGCCGACTAAACGTTACAGTAAATAAAACGGGTTTGTATTACTAAACACAGAAACGAAAAAGTTGTTAGAAAAATAAATATAACAAATAAATGTTATCAAAGGCAAAATAAGTTACTTTTCTACCTAACTCGATAAGATTTTAGTGTTTTTATTTAGTGTAAAATGTTTAATCGGTTCGAAAACATGTAGGTTTTATCTGTATATTTGAAAAATACAAATGGCGGCAGACTGTGTTGAACACGTTAAGTTTGGAAAAATGAGTTAAAACTAAAAAACTATACAAAATACTGGCAGGAACTCACTCAATATATGTTACCGTGACATAGGCAGACATGTATTCGGTTGTCTTTAACAGTATTTTCTATAGTTTTTTAGTTTTAACTCATTTTCCCAAACTTAACGTGTTTAACACAGTCTGCCACCATTTGTAATTTTCAAATATAGCAGTAAACGCTGTGTTTTTCGAGCCGAATAAACATTTTACATAAAACAAAACTAAAAAATTATCCATTTTGGTAAAAAAAAGTAACATATCTTGCCTTTGATAATATTTGTTATACATTTATTTTTTGACAACTTTTACGAATCTATATGTACAGTAGTACAAACCCAATTAAAACACTAAAAATTATCAAATTAGGTAGAAAAGTAACTTATCTAGCCTTTGAAAATATTTACTTGTTATATATTTGTTTTTGTTGACAACTTTTTCAAGTCTTTGTGCAAGTACAAACCCAAAGGGAGTATTTTTCTGTCTAATTTTATTTTTGGTACCGCGCTTAAATTTAAATTTCACGATATCTTTTTTGGCGGAGGGTATTTTTTACAGTAGGTCCACCTCCACAATTTTCGACTATGCTGAATAAGAAAATCTCATTTAAAATTTGCAGAGGCAAGTAGTTTTTGAGATATAAAGACCTGTACTATGCACTATAATTCACTGGCAGCCATGAATATACACTTCCAACCTCCTCATATTAAGAACGGCTATCGGAATAAACAACACCCTTGCCTAACCACGTGTTTTAACATTTTACCTGTCTTTCGTCTGTTAAAAACGACTTTTGGAATAAATACCACTATTCTGCCCATGTTAAGAACGGCTTTCGGAATAAACACCCCCAACCTACCCATGTTAAAAATTGTGGAGGTGGACCTAATGTGAAAAGTTACCTTTTGTTTTTTTTTAATAAATTGTTAGTTAAAAGCACAAAATAGTGACAAAACACCATCCTCTCTCCTTGGTAAGAATGGCTAAAAACAAATAACGGTTTTCTTGGTTGAAACTTTTGTGTATTTCACCTAACACTTTCTGGTGCTAATGAACTTACTGATCCGCGCTATTTTTTAAATCGTATTTCCAAGTTAAATTAAAGTTTTATATGTTTTTTATTCAATTCTAAGGTTAAAGTACAGAATAGGTACAAAACACCCTCGCCTCCCCATGTTAAGAATTGTTTTTTAAATAATAACGTTATTATTTCAGCATGGATCACTCTCTGCATAAGTACCTAATAGTTTTATTTATTTTATTTCAGCCATTCTTACCATAGAGAGGGGATGGTGTTTTTTTTTTTTAACTATTCTGTGCTTTCAACTAACAATTTATTATTAAAAAAAGATACCGTGAAATTATAAAAAAAAAATAAAAAGATATTGTGAAAGTTGAATTTAATTTGAAAGAAAAACAATGTGAACGGCGCGTTAAACGTTGTAGCCAGAGCTTATTTGGCAATAAGATCACGTTAGTCGATTAATGGATGCTAATGCAATTACTGATCCGCGCTATATTTTTAAAATCGTATTTCCAAGTTTAATTAAATTTTTATGGGGGTTTTTTTGTATTTTTTTAGATTAGGTCCACCTCCACGATTTTCTTTTAAATGACGACTTTTAAAGGTATCCGACTATGCTGAATATAGAAATCGCATTGAAATTTTGCAGAAGTAAGTAGTTATCGAGATATAAATAGTACCCAATTTCTTTGATAAAGAAAAAGCATTCTTATTTTCTTATATAAAAACAACTTCTGTAAAAAAAAAAGAAAAAACGTGTACTTTCAATTTTTGTTAAAAATGTTTTCTTTAAAAAAAACTACGGTAAAAAAGACCCAAAAAACAAAACAATAATCGGTACTCATGCAGAGAGTGATCCGTGCTGAAATAATAACGCTATTATTTAAAAAGCCATTCTTAACATGGGGAGGGGAGCAGGTTTTTATACCTGTTCTGTACCTTACAATTGAATAAAAAACATATCATAAAACTACGATTTAATAAATAGCGCGGATCGGATCACTCTCTGCATTAGCCCGTAAGTACAGAATAGTTAGAAAACATCCTCCCTCCCCATGTTAAGAATGGCTTCCTAAATAATAACGTTAATACTACAGTACTGTTCCTTGTCTGCTTAAGTTTAACTTTTGTTTATTGAATTGTTAGGTGAAAGTACAGAATAGTTACAAAATACCCCTATTCCCATGTTAAGAATGGCTTTCTAAATAATAACGTCATTATTTAAGCAGGATAGCTTCTCTGCATAAGAACCATGTTTTGTTTATTAAATTGTTAGGTGAAAGGACAGAATAGTTACAAAATACCGTCCCCATGTTAAGAATGTCTTTCTAAATAACATTATTTCAGCATGGTATTTTCTATGCATAAGTACTATCTATTTTTGTTTATTAAATTGTTAGGTGAAAGTATAGAATAGATGCAAAACTTCTCCCCATGTAAAGAATAGTTTTCTAAATAATGGTATTATTTCAGTACGATACCTTCTCTGCATAAGTACCATCTTTTGTATATTAAATTGTTAGGTGAAAGTATAAAATAGTTACAGAACACCTTCCCCTTCCCATGTTAAGAATGGCTTTCTTAATAACATTATTTCAGCACGGTACCTTTTCTGCATAAGTACCATCTTTTGTATATTAAATTGTTAGGTGAAAGTATAGAATAGTTACAAAACGCCCTCCTCATGTTAAGAATGGCTTTCTAAATAATGTTATTATTTTAGCAAGGTACTTTCTCTGCATAAGTACCATGTTTTGTTTATTAAATTGTTAGGTAAAAGTACGGTACTCATGCAGAGAGTGATCCGTGCTGAAATAATAACGTTATTATTTAAAAAGCCATTCTTAACATGGGGAGAGGGGTTGTACCTAATCTGTATTTTAACCTTACAATTGAATAAAAAACATATCATAAAACTTTAATTAAACGTGGAAATACGATTTAAAAAATAGCGCGGATCACTCTTTGCATTAGCACCAAATATTATTTAAGCACGTTATCAATCCGTAAATTTTCTTCGAAAAAAAACTGCACTTTCACCTAACAATTTATAGTGTTAATAATAAAAATGTTCATATTTTCTTATATCGAAAAAAAACGACTTCGAATCAAAAAGCAAGTGAGCAATTTTCTTTTATCTGATATAATAAAGAAAAAAATTGTAAATTACAAAATTTAGAAGAATTGTTTTTATTTTACTTATCGAGTAAACAGAAAATGAAATCTTCTAATTCGTTTCGTCAAATCGTGGTGTATGAAATGAATTGAAACGGAAGTTCAGTTCTATCAACAAAACAGGTTCGCACTTACGAAAAATATTTTTAATTTATTTAATATTTTAATAATTGGCGATGTTAATTTATTTTAATAACATAGAAACATCCCTCGACTCTAAAGATGGGTTGTCTGAAAATTTCAAATAAATTGGTAACGTAGAAATATTGTTTTATCGACTTTGAACGAAGCAAGAATTACATTTTTATATATATAGATTTAATCATCAATATACGTTTCCTGATTATCTATGACTTCCTGTCATCTATTAACACGCTTATTAATTCCATCACTTTAAAACCCTTTTGGCTTTCATTCGAAGAACTCACAAATGTCAGTTTCAACATCTTTCTGCGTTACAAAACCTGTTTCTTCCCAATGATTTTGTAAGCTACGAAACCAATAGTAGGCTGAAGGAGCAAGGTCAGGAGAATAGGGTGGATAAGGAATTTTCTCCCAACCAAATTCTTCGATATTTTGTGAGGTGATTCTTTCTGTGTGGAGTTGTGCATTGTTCTGATGAAACATCACCCCGTTCCGATTCATCATAGATCGAGAGAGAGAGAGAGAGAGAGAGAGAGAGAGAGAGAGAGAGAGAGAGAGGAAGGTGGTAAATTATATTGTAGGCACGGTGACCGGAAGCCAGGATCAGCTGATCGCATTGAGTGTGAGTCACGTGGATCAGGTTAGCTGAATCGAGGAGATTTGGTTTGGACTTAGAATGCGACGGACGGCTTCACAGATGTCTCCGCCCCTTCACTAGGGGGGGGGACACTGACGTGTGTAGAAATGAGACCAAGAGAAACCACGCAAGCCAGAGATTCATTTTCCATCATTCTGCGAGACATTTGGAAAGTGAAATAAACTATAAAACCAATTCATCGTTTTTGAGTGATTTAATCTTCGTCCAAACAGGTACCAGTCTCCCTCCAAGACACGAGATGATTCCAGGTAGACCCACATCCACGACGCAGAAGGTATGTCCTAAAATACATGTACCACACACACACAATGGCATATGAACATATCATTTAATAGACTGACCACGAGACGATCATACAACGTTAACCCTGATTAGATATCACACACACGATTCCCTTTATAATACAACAACACAACAAACTCCCATTTTGGTGTCGTTCATGTACCAGGGCACTCATACAAGGGTGTGGAAGAAAATCGAACCTAGAGGTTTCCATAGTTAAAAAAAAATATGGACACAACGAAAAAAATAATATTGTACACTAGACATAGAGATGAAAAGATAAAGAAAATTAAAGAAAAAAATCGAACATGGAGGTTACCATAGGGAAAAATATATAGACAACGGGGAAAAATAAATAAAGGATGAAGCTGAAGAAAAATAGACACATTAAAATTATATATAGATAGATTTATAGGCTAAATTAAGAAAAAAAGAAAAGACAACGACAACGGTTTTGTGTAGAAAAGTAATTAGAAGAAATAAGAAAAAAATAGATAGCCGATCGACATACAGATAACGAATTGTTGATTTTGAATATGAAAATTTAAAACACAGAAGAAAGAAAAAATATTAATACAACCAATGTGTAAAACAGAAAGAAAAAAAAGAAATAAAAGAGAATAGAACATATGAAATTTAGTTACAGTGTGTGATAGAATAAGCCTGTCAATTAAAAGAGAAACATGTCATTCAAAATGTTGTTATGAGTTAGAATGTTACACAATTATAGACACTTAAATTGTGCAATTTTTAAACTATAAAACTCAGTGTAGTTTTAGGAAAAACAATGTGTACCTTTTTTGTGAAGAAACAATGGACAGGATAAAGCCAATAAAGAGATTTTCTTTTTTAATAATTGCTTTTCGTATTTTTTTAAGTCCATAAACATTTTTTCGCAAGAAGTGTAACTTGCCGGGTAAGCATTAGAGATGCCCCGTTTGGTGGGAAAAATGGAACCTGAGAACTGAGTGCTTGAAAAAAAGCTGGTCGCACGTGATGATTCCAAGCAGGAGGTAAGACTTGGCTCAATAAATTAGAGACGGGCATGGAGAGGATACGAGAATCCTTAAGGGTATCAAAGACCTAGAGAGTCAGTACCATATGCAAATCACATATTGCTTAATGAGGTGAGAGAAAAGTAAAATATACCGTTGGTACGTAAGAAGATATAACCTTATATTTTTTTAGAGATGCATGAACGCAGGATATCTCTGCTGGATCATGGAAGCTCTGATGAGAGAAAAGAAATATCACAAAAATCAGGCCATAGCTAGAAATCAGGCGCAAATACGAATCATTGCGCAAGGTTGGGGGTTAATTAGTTAAGGGTGATATTCTCTAAATCTTCATAAAAATTCCAAGGGTCCGAGCAATGAAATCCAAGTAAATCAGTGTAATGAAAGGTATATCTTAAAATTTGGAAGCCAACCACGAAGATTAATTATGAGCTTTGAGATGTCCCGGAAAAGATAAGATAATTACAAAATGAAAACAAAGACATACTTAATAGAACAAGGCGGATACTAGAAAGCTGATTGGCCAACTAAATGCTCAATAGAAGAGGACCATATACAAACGATAAACAACCACAGAATTCGCGCATAAGCCTGAGGAATCCTAGAGTAGATGAAACGCCGAATATTCAGTGTAGCTTAATCGTCATATATATTTTATAAATTACTATATATATATATATATATATATATATATATATATATATATATATATATATATATATATATATATATATATATATATATAGAGAGAGAGAGAGAGAGAGAGAGAGAGAATCTGTTTATTATACAAACATTATTGGTTACATATGTTGAGTACCAATTCCAAGACAATACTTCATCAGACAAAAACGAATTGATATTGAAACGGTTGTCAACATTACATTGGTTTTTGTAAGATACTTGGCTGCGCTTTACATCCGGAGAAAATTGAGGTGTATACTTTGTGAATGTGTTTTTTTTAGGTGTGGTGAGAGGAAGGGGGTGCTATTTCTCGATATGAGAGGTCGTTATTAGGGAGGTATTCAGTGATTCTGTAAGCTTGGCGATTATTTATTGCCATTGATTAAACATTTCCCATATCTTTGGTTATTTTTATGGATTCATATCTTTTATTGGTCGTGACTTTAATTTCCTTTTGACAAGTTTTGACAAGAATTCTATTAGTCTGGCGGCTACTATTTTTGCTTTGATCTAAAATACTTTTATATCCCTATTTTCGCTAAATTGTTTTTATGGTTGTCCTTTCTCTATTGTTGACGACTTCCTATAGATAGGTGTTTTATTTTTTGTTTTTTATTTATTGATTTATTATATATGCATATATATATTTATATATGTATATTAATGTATATTTATATATGTATATCATTATATACATATATTTATATATATACTTATTTATATATGTATACACATATGTGTATATCTATATATATATGCATGCGTATCTATATAGTTATATGTTTTTAAATGTACATATATTTATACATGTATATATTCATTTTTTCATATATATATGTATATCTATATATACATATATATGTATATCTATATAGTTATACGTCTTTATGTATACATATATTCATGTTTATATATTCATTTATTCATATCTATATATATATATATATATATATATATATATATATATATATATATATATATATATACAAGCATAGGTGCAAGGCATTGCCCGGCATTGCCCGGCATTGCCCGGGTGTTTAGAGGTGTATGCCAACCCCCCCCCCCAAAAAACGGTCAATTTTTTTTTAACTTTGACCCCTATTATGACCCCTTAACATTTATAGTTTTGGGCTCAAATCAAATTATTAAGTTAGATCCATATCCAAAGAACCTATATCTAAAATTTCAAGTGTTTAGACTCCAAATTTTCGGAGGAGTTTGGTAGTTCTCAAAGGTCAAATAGTTGAACTTTGACCCCTTTACAGCCAAATTTCTGTCCGAAAACCGATCACGTAGATTTTCCCAAACTTTAGTACCCTGTATCTCAACTTTCGAGTCTGTAGACTAAAAATTGACAAAGTAATTGCGTAGGGAAATGTATACATACACACACAGACAGACATACAGACACGTTCACTTTTATAGATATATAGATAGATGTATATCTATATATACATATATAAGTATATCTATATAGGTGTATGTTTATATATGCATTTATATATATATTGATTAATTTATATATATACATATATATTTATATGTGCATATTTGTATATGTGTATTTTTACATATATATATATATATATATATATATTCATCTACATATATTTATATATATATTTATATATATATATATTTATATCCATATATATATATATATATATATATATATATATATATATATATATAATTATATCTATATATACAATAGCTCTACTCCCGTCGTTGCTTGGTCGAACAATACGCTCAAACATGTTATTTTAATTCATGCAAATTGCATATGTATTATTATATAATTAATCATCTATTGAATATTATATAATACGAGAAATAATTTGCCCGGTCGCAAAAAATAACAAAAGAAAAACAAATTAAAATTTATAATGATTACGTCGTTCATCAAAATCCGTCTGTGTTTGTTTACAATATCACATCAGGTGATATTTGGGTTTGACGATGAATGCCCTGGAAAAGACAATTTTAGTTAATGTTTACTTTTAAAACATGTAAACGAAGAAATGATTTGCGGCGATTTTTAATAGTACCTCTATCGTAAATTGAACTCATTAATAAGAAAAAATTATAATAAAATAAAGAGTTACACCTGGGATTGAACGGGTGACAATTCGATATGAAATCGAATGCTCTACCACTGAGCAATTTTACCAGATGACTGTACTCTCTTTATTTGCTGAGAATCATTTCTCTTGGCCGGTGCAACGTAAACTATTTTTAATATTTAGTCCGTTTTTATTCTAGCGAGAAGTATCCTCATGTCAGGGTCTCTGACAACATCCTATACAGAGAGACTGAAAATACTCGAGAGTGGTGTCTAGTAGGCATTCAAGTTCTCTTAGTACGTGCGTGTGCGTGTCAATGTGTGCTCGTACGTCCTGGCGTACCGTTAAGCAAGTGTGTGTATCAGTGCGTGTATATATGTGTGTGCGGTGGGGGGTACGTAAGTATATGTGCGCAAAATAACGGCATTTGAGCCACAGCAACTTAATCTGTTTTACCGCTTCTTTCTAGGTAGAACGTGAAGGTGGGCAATGGAGGTAGGAAACGGGTGAGTTCATTCGTTAATCGCCATCGGGGTGGGTAGGTGCGGGTGGGTCATCGAGAAGTAGATTATGTTATTTTGTTGGAACATCAGATCAATAACGATCGAGCGGCATAAAAGGCTCTTTTGTTCTTTTTCCCATTCCCGTAATGAAGACAAATAAGATTTACGTTAATATAAATAATAAGCACAGAGAAAATATAGAGAAGAAAAAGAAGAAGAAGAAGAAGAAGAAGAACAAGAACAAGAACAAGAAGAAGAGGAGGAGGAGGAGGAGGAGGAGGCAGACCGGCTATTTCGGGGCTCCGGGGCATTAGGACAGCTGAAACTGAAAAAGCGTGAAAACAACACCGCAATAACGTATAAAGTAAATATACCGATGTGTTTTCTACTAAAACAAGGCCGATAGCCATTAGTCGCGTGCTCTCGTGTAATGAATGAATGCGTGAATGTAGGATTTATCTTTTATTTTGAAATTCTTAAAGATAAACTAAAATGAGCGAAAAATGGGCTGAAATGACTTAAATAAATAAAAAGCAAATGACTTAGAATGACTTTAATGAACTTAAGGATGAATTGAATGACCTTAAGAATGATTGCCTCCTCCCTTGAGGATTGCATTTACTAATATCCGCGGGCTTAGAACTAACTTAGATGATGTTGAGTCATTTCTCCTTGTAAACACCCCGGATATCTTAGCATTAAGTGAAACTAACCTTCACTCCTCCATTGCCTCTAACCACTTTAACATGCCTGGTTATCTCCCACTCTACCGTAAGGACTCGGACAGACATATGCATGGACTTGGAGTCTATATTCGAAACACCCTCCCCCTAACTAGAGAAATAAAACTAGAATCAGAGAGCCAGGCCTTTATGTGCTTCAGACTAAATATGCAACACAATATTAGCTACTTGTATTTTCTCTACCGCTCTCCCTCAAACCAAGACTGTACCCTAATAAACAAAGTCTCAGACAGCATAGATATAGCACTCTCCCTCGATACTAGCGCACAAATACATGTATTTGGTGACTTCAATGTCGACCACAGTAACTGGCTAGGATTCTCAAATCACACAGACGTAGCTGGTAGCGCCACATATAGCTTCTCTATATCTCATTCCCTATCTCAATTGGTTACATTTCCGACACGTTTCCCAGACAAGCACGATCAACATGCCTCACTTCTAGATCTCTTTCTGACAACGGTTCCCAATGATTGTACAACAAATGCCCACAGCCCACTCGGGAATGCTGATCACGCTGTGATAATGGTAGAAATCAGCCTAAATTCTCGCCCTAAAACTGAAGACCCACTACTCAAAACAACGAGGTATTACAAAAAGGCTGATTGGGAAGCCATCAGGGAGCTCATCAGAGATGCCCCATGGCAAAATATCTTTACTCTTCCAGCGGAACAGTGTGCAAATAAGACAACTGAATGGTTCAAAACTGCTATTGAAGCACATGTTCCCGCACGGAAATACTATAGCAAGACCCACTCCCCCCAACGGTTTACTTCTGCTTGTGCAGCTGCCATTTGTCAAAGACAGCATGCGTTCCGCAGATTCAACCGACATAAGTCCAGCTCAAATAAACAGAAGTTTATTGAAGCTAGAAATAATTGTAAGAGAGTGATAGACACGGCTAAGTCAGATTACTCTGAAACCACCAGAAAGCGCATCGAAGCACAGAAATTAGGAACCCGGGATTTTTGGAAAATCTACAACAGCGTATTTAATAATGGACAGTCAATTATTTCCCCACTAACAAACAATCATGAGGTTGCTTGCACGGCAACTGACAAGGCTAATCTGCTTGCCAGTCGGTTTGTCTCAAACTCCACACTGAACTCGGTACACCACTCACTCATTTTCCTCTGCGAATAGACGCCACACTTGACGATTTGAAAATCACCCCTTCTCAGGTACATGCTATTATAAAAAACCTAGACACCTCTAAAGCATGTGGACCAGATCTAATCCCGGCTGTGCTATTAAAAAAATGCTCTGCCGAGGTTGCTCCAGTTTTGTCCAAACTTTACAATAAATGCCTTAACGAATCCTGTTTTCCCGACTGCTGGAAAACCGCCTCTGTGGTACCAGTCTTCAAGAATTCTGGTGAAAGAACTGACCCACTAAATTATCGCCCCATTAGCCTCCTCCCGCTTTTTGCCAAAATATTTGAGTCCTTAGTTAATCAAGCCCTAGTCCAGCACCTAACAGCTGCTAAACTCCTGACTGACAAACAATATGGATTCAGGCAAGCCCGTTCAACAGCAGATATCTTAACTGTAGTTTCTGAACGTATATACCGTTCATTGGATAAAACAGGGGAGGGTAGAGCGGTGGCCCTTGATATATCTAAGGCTTTTGACAGGGTATGGCACGATGGTCTTCTAAGGAAAATTAGATCATATGGAATCACTGGAAGAATTCATAACGTAATTAAATCCTTCTTAAGTAATAGAAAAATCAAAGTTGTCCTCGACGGACGTACATCCAAACAATATGACATGAATGCGGGAGTGCCTCAGGGGTCTATCCTTGGACCTCTATTGTTCCTGATATTCATAAACGACCTCCCTGATAATATTGTTTCGGAGATGGGTATATTTGCCGATGACACCACTCTCTATAACAGATATGAGGGGAAAACAAACGAACACATATCCAAGGAAATGGCAGAAACACTAGAGGATGACCTCCAATCCGTAGTGGAATGGGGACAAAAATGGTTGGTCTCATTCAATGCTGCTAAGACTAAGCTTGTTTCCTTCAATAACTACAAGAAACCTTCTCTACCACCAATAGCAATAGCCAAGAACACATTGCCTGAAAGTACTTCTTTTAAACTCCTCGGCCTAACGTTTACAGGGAATATGAGCTGGAATAGATACATTGAGAGCATTGCCAAGGCTGCTGCAAGGAAGGTTGGCTCCCTCTACCGTGCTAGAAAACTACTTACGCCTGCCAGTATCCTATACCTCTATAAGGCAACCATTCGCCCATGTATGGAGTACTGTTGTCACATCTGGGCTGGTGCATCTGCTGCTTGTCTCTCGCTCCTGGACAGGGTTCAAAAGAGAGTCGTCAACCTGATAGGTCCTGAACTGTCATCTAGGCTTCAGCCTCTGTCCCATCGAAGAGATGTTGCATCCCTCTGCCTGTTCTACAAATACTTTAATGGTGAATGCTCTGACGAACTGCAAACACTTGTACCTCCTCGACGTAACTACCCCCGACAAACCCGACAAGCTAGTAAGTCTCATCCCTTTACAGTAGAGATCCCTAGGTGCAAGAAAGCCTTTTACTCCAATAGTTTCTTCCCCATAACTGCAGGTCCTTGGAAGTCCCTTCCGGGATTCTGCTTTCCCAACTGTACTGATATGCAGAAGCTCAAGTAATGTTAGCAAACATCTTTCTACTCTTCTCCCTTCATAATGCCCCTGATAGTAGCCCCCTGCTGCAAATGTACACTGTGCCTTGTTTGGGGTGAAAATTGAATTTTAAAAAAAAAGTGTTTTAGTAGCGCTCTGCAGACATCCTTAATTTTACAGATCACTTAAATAATTTCTCTTCTACAAAGGGATTAGAAAATTGGCTGTAGATATCTCCTTATTTACAGAAGTACTTAATATCCCAGACAGAACCACACTTTGTGTGTGTACGTATATTATAACCTTTCACGTGCATTTACTTATGAACGTACACTATCACCATTTCTGTTCGTACATACGTTATCATACGTCAAGCACATTCGTTTATATGCGTACGTTATTCCTTTTCACACATATTTGTGTTTGTACTAATTTGCATATTCCTATCAAAACAAACTTATATTAATTAATTCTTCTTCTTTTGTTTTCTTATTGAGTGATTCGTTTCATTTCACTATTTCGCACAGTTCTATCTGGTCATATTTTTTACATTGTGCTTAACTGCATAGGATTTGTGGTTGCGTTTAGAGTAAATCTTTCTCCATCTCAGAACGGTCTCTACCAAACTACTTTGTCAATTTTTTTGTCTACAGACTTGATATATAGGGATATTCTAACCTGTGGAACAAAAGCCATTTAATTTTTAGCCGGAATAATAGCTGCTAAGGGGTCAACATTGAAAAAATGCAGCTTGCCAAGCATTTAATGCCAAGCGTGTAATGCCAAGCATGTTTGACGTAATGTATAAGCTCTATGCATGCGCAAATATGCATTTATACGTTTAACAACGTTATTTTTTACGCTTTGGTATGCATATTGACTTCGCTCAGATAGTAACGAATAACGCTGGAGAGCTACGCGTTTTCGTTTCGATTCTAGCTGACCGCACTTAACTTACATTTTTTAAACTTTTGAAATCACTACTATATATTGGGTACAATATAATAATCAATAAAGAATTGGTTCTATAATAATAAATAGGAAATCCGTATAAATTAAATATCATATTTTAACATATTTTACGATCAGGCAACGCCAGGCGGCCTGCTAATATATATATATACACTTGTGCCCGATATTATTCATACCCCCCTTGAAAATTGAGTTTATTAGGTGTAACTTTTGTAAGAATTTATTGTTTACGTCCATATTGATACATATTCTTAATAAACCTCTTCTGATCATTTTCGTCATTTTAAAATCTCGGGATACTTGTAATAAAAGAAATATACAGCTATTTATAAAATCTGCAATGTTCAAAAATAATCATACCCCCTTATTTTTTCAGTATTAATCGAGTTTCTGACTGTTTGTTTTCTGTTTGATTCTTATTTTGAATGCTTTTATACAACCTTTGATTAATTTCATTTCGTTTTTTGCATTTTTCAGAAATTAAAATGATATCAACTGAAAACCAATAAAAGAATAAAAATTATTAGAATGAGGAAGAAAAAAGAGCTTAGTAATGATCTTAGGACTAAAATTGTGAATTCACATAAGGATGGTTTAGGTTACAAGTCAATTTCCAAGAAATTTGAGGTCCCTACAGCAACAGTACAGAGCATCATCAAAAAATTCCAGAGCCACCACACAACAAACAACTTGATTGGTAAAGGAAGGAAAAGGAAACTGTCTGCTAGAGCCACCAGGAATATTGTAAGAAGTGTTAATGCAAATCCAACCACCACTAATAAGGACATTTTAGAAAATCTGGAGTCTTCTGGCATAAAAATATCAAGGCAAACATTGCAAAGGACTCTGCATGAAAATGGTCTGAAAGGAAGAAGACCAAGAAGGACTCCATTGCACACCGGAAAACACCTTGCAGCACGTCTAAAGTTTGCTAGGACCCATGTGAATTCTCCAGAGTCCGTTTTCTCAAGTATTTTGTGGACTGACGAAACAAAAATTGAATTGTTTGGCCATATGGATGCTTCTTACGTTTGAAGGAAGAAAGGAGAAGCTTACAACCCAAAGAACACCATACCCACGGTGAAACATGGTGGTGGTAGCCTAATGTTTTGGGGCTCCTTTTCGGCTAGTGGTCCAGGTAGTTTGGTCAAGATAGATGGAACCATGAAGAAGGAGCAATATTTGGAGATACTCCAGAAAAACATTAGACAGGATGCGGAGAAGCTCCATTTAGGACCAAACTGGGTCCTTCAACAGGATAATGATCCAAAACATACTGCCAAAATAGTCAAGAAATGGTTTGAGGATAATCAAATTAATGTTTTGGAATGGCCTAGCCAGAGTCCCGACCTGAACCCTATCGAAAACCTCTGGCACATATTGAAAACTGAGGTTAAAAAGCGGAAACCTAGAAATTTGAGGGATTTGGAGAACTACTGCATTGAAGAATGGTCAAAAATCAGTGTTGATACTTGTAAAAACCTTGTTGATAAATATCCCAAACGGTTACAGGCAGTTATTAAGAATAAAGGGCATGCTATTGACTATTAGTAAGAGAGGTATGAATAATTTTGAACTAGTGCCATTATTGTTTTTCTTTGTATAATGTTTCAAACTTGCATAATTTATTTATTTGTTGAGTTTAAATTAAATGCTTATGCTTGATTTATTGTTTGAAATCCCTTTAATATTGTCTACCTTCTGGTTTGAGCAATATTCTTATAGAAATCTCAAAGATCCGAGGGGTATGAATAATATCGGGCACAAGTGTATATATCGTTCGACTGGTAGTAATCGTGACACCCTGCACTGAAGAATCCCGAAAGGATGAAACACTAGTGTCTGTAGGTATTTAATTATTATAGTAAAAAAATAATTATGACAGCCCCTTTAAGAAATTCGTTTCTTATCGTTGAGCACTTTCAGTTGAATTAAAAGTCGGTCAATTTAGCTCTTATGCGTAGATCATCGTATAACGATTTGATCACTGTCTGTCTGACGTAATGAACATTTAAATTAAAATGTTTAAAATTCAACGCTATTTCACACGGTTAATAGTAGCCGAATGGATACGGCCTCCGCTAATCGAGCCAGAGATGTCTCGTGTCGCGGGGTTCGAATCGTTCGACTGGTAGTAATCGTGACACCCTGCACTGAAGAATCCCGAAAGGATGAAACACTAGTGTCTGTAGGTATTTAATTATTATAGTAAAAAAATAATTATATATATATATGTGTGTGTGTGTGTGTGTGTGTGTGTGTATTGCTTTGAAGGAAATAGCTAGCAAAACCCGAGGGGCCCGGTTCTTAAACTTTAATTACCTTAAACTATATCCGATGGTGAGGCCCCAGCTTGCGGGCTTTGGTGATTGTGGAGCCGCCCTTTAATTGCCATTTCTCCCAGGTCCACTCTGACCCGGAGTGGTAATACCTGTTAGGGTCTAAACTATGGGTTAAATAGAAAATGACTTGAAAAACAAATATATTCTATTAAAAACTTTTTCTTCAAAGTCTCTGGATTCGGCATTAAATAATCTGAAAAGGGTTGATATGCCACCAACTGAGGGGTCTCTTTCATCAATAGACTCATCGGGAGTTAATCGTTGATCAACGATTAAATTTCGACATGAAAAGTTTGCTAGAACATTAAATTTTCAGACGATGACATCATGACAAGCAAATTTGATTGAAGAAAATTTGAATGTTTAGAGAAAATTTAAATACTTACAGAACATTGTTCTCGGGTGTCTAAGGTCTCTCTGTTTTTCTTTCATTTTTTTTTCAGAATAATCTGGCATGAAGATACTTCACAACGGAAGTAACCTCCGACCAAATATTCAAACTAATATTGTGTTCGACACCTAAATGTGATCATCTTGGTATAGTCACTCACTGGTTTATACTAGGAATATTAGACTTTCTTCGAGAGATGTTGCCTGAAGTAACAGAACTAAGTGTCGGACTAGATGAATTCTTTATCTGGAATCGGTAAGACCAATACGTAACGTTGTTCAGCACGTTGCAGCCTCAATAGCAAAGATGACAAAGAATAGGAATTTGTTTTTGTAACAACGACATGTATTTCCATTATTGTCCCGCTACGCGTGACTTTTCGTTACGGCTGTGACCTCTTTCACAATATCGTTTTCTCGGATGTGCTCTCGAACTTCATCCACGTCTCTAACATGATCGCCGTTTTTATAGTCTTTTTTCCTTACCGGTGACGTCATTTCGCATGCATTAGCATACGCGCGTCCATACTCTGTTAGAAATAAAGGGTAAATAATATAAACTTATAACATAGCTAACAGGTCGATGAAATGATTTTGTAAACTTCTTCTTTGCTACTTCAACGCTTGAGATGTAAATGAAATATTCGAATGTCTGTGTATCTCATATAGAGAACAAGCGTCATTCCCAAGAAAAGGAGCTCCTTCATTTCTGACTGAATTTAATTGAAAAAGGATACACATACATATATATGTTTGTGTGTGTATGTGGTTATTTTCTGTCTGTCATATATATATATATATATATATATATATGTGTGTGTGTGTGTGTGTGTGTGTGTGTGTGTGTGTGTCTGTGTGTATGTGTGTGTATGTGTGTGTGTGTGAGAGAGAGAGGGAGGGGTGATTATTTAATAACATAAATTAATATACGAAGTTATTATATGCGTAAATTTTTCAGTATTTACTTCAACAGTGCTCAATACATAGGTAGAGCTAGGTAGTAAGTTATGAAAATATATATGGCAATTAAGCTGCACAGAATATTCCGCGTTTCATTCTCGTGATAATTCGTCAGGCTTATCCTGCATGACGAATTCTCACGAGAATGAAACGCGGAATATTTTGTGTTGCTTAATTGCCATATATATTTTCATAATTTAGTATTTAATATATATATATATATATATATATATATATATTGATCTGAATAGCACAATATATATACTGCCAGTCGCCATGCACTACTGTCTCCTTCTCTCGCCCTCTCTTTTTCCATATATATATATATGGCGACTGGCAGTATATTTTCTTGCACTATTCAGATCAAGTGTCGAAAATCGCATGCGAGAAATGCTAAGCGAGAAATTCCTGTTATCATGCATTGTTAACTGCATATTTCTCACTCGTATTTTCACTCTCTTTTCCCTGACGCCTGCTGTTGCCAAAGCCTGTAATGTCAATTACCAGGGATATCTTTTGCCTTTTCTTTTCTGTTCAAAACAACACTATCAGATTTTCGAGTTGTAATCTGATGACCAGTCTTGATCATTGAATTTCACTTGAATCTGTTGACGATTTGCATTATTTGATCCTTGTGTGACACAATTTCTAATAAAGTATTCTTGCCGTCATTTTGTGTTCACGCTGTGTCAGTTTCGCAGTGGTGTGTGTTCACGAACATCAGTTCTAACACGAGTCATTACTAGCAGAAAAACCGATTGTGTTTCAAAGATACTGAATAACAACCCCCTCCATTTCTCTATTTCTTTTGATGACTTTTATAACTTATTTTGCATTATCGCAACAGCTGTTTACATTGATAATAACCGATGGCTCTTTTCTGTCTTTCTAGTTGAAGTTTGGGTGGTGCTATATAATGCAGTTTTTCCATCCTCTCACATCTTCTACGGTGATACTTTGTGGTATTAATCGAGGTTCAAGCCTTTGCCATTATTATTGAGGAGATAAGGTTGGTCTTAGTTTAAAGTATTTCGGTACTTGTGATACTTTATAAGTTTTATAGTTCCGTCTTCTTGTCCGCTGAGTCTACATTTTCTTATGTTCTGGATCTTGTCAATCTTGTCTTTTGTGTACTTTGTTAAGTATACCTTATGTTGTAACGTTGTAACATTGTAGTTACATGTTAACACGGACCCACACGTTACATATAGAGACTAGTCGCCAAGAAACAAAAGAGAAAGTAAGAAATTTGACTCGGCTTTTTCAGTTGAAAAGAAAAAATATTATTCATGGTTCTTCTAAAATAACGCATTGCATATTGTTTTAAAAGTCTGTTAATTCATCTCGTTTGTCATGTACTTTACAATACTCTGCCATCTCGACACGGGCTTAAAATATTCTCACCACCAAAGGCCACACGTTCATCTTACGCCGGCGCCCGCTTTTTCCAGTCCTCTGCCCCCCCATGCGTAACTCCATCGCTTTCCGTCCACTTGTGTCTTTCTTTCTCTCCTTTCCTTGTCTTCCTCTTCCTCCGCTGTGACATCACTTCACGCACTGGCTCGGTCATTTACATATGTCATGCGGCTGCTGCTGATACGCACGTTAGCGGCTTTGTTACTAGGCTGTGTGTTGTTGCTTTTTAATCAGCCTTTTCATAACCAGCCTACTATTTTAAATGCAATTTGTTTCGTTCATTTAATGAATAAATTGTGACCCAAACACATATGTTGGTCGAATTTTACATTAATAGCGGTTATAATAGAGCCATGTTAGAGCTTTTATTATGTGGCCAATCCCGGGCAATACTTGACAGTCTTGCTGACTACATTTTTGGGGGGCGACGACGCAACCAAACCGGGGGAAGTAGCTTAAGTTAGCGAATTGGGGATTGATGATAATAATATGTTAATAATGATAGTGTTTTGCTAAGAAAAATTAATTTCGAGAGAATGGTATTGAAAGTTTTGGGGCTACGTTTGGGAGCAGTATCTGACCCTGAGGTCATCTCTCAAGGATGACCGGCGTGAAAACACTCGATAGAAATTTACTTCGATAAGCGATGATGTATGGTTTGCAAGGAGCCAATCAGAAGAGAAGGGGATATGTAGATTGGTTAGTTTGGACTGTGGAAATTAATTCCCCACCTATCACTTCATTAAATAAGCTTATGTACGAGCGATTTTGGACACTGGGGTTTAGCTGACGGTGAGTTGCATAGAGGTCCTTGGCCGCTGGAAAATACGCCGACCGCCGTTAACCTCTCTCCTTCTCCCAAGCTGAATAACGCGGATGAATACACATGTCACACATGGTATTTTACACAAGTAAAATAGATTTGTATTTAGCTAAAACCCCCCGCTGCTGATAACGCTTCGTTTGATATTGTCGCTGACAAAGCCGCCCCCCCCCCATACTCGCATCTGCAGACTATTGGTGACAACATAAAAAGAAATGAAAGACAAAAAGATTGTGTCTGTCATTATCCCATC
The DNA here is from genome assembly GCF_053919585.1 of Euprymna scolopes. Lineage (NCBI taxonomy): Eukaryota > Metazoa > Mollusca > Cephalopoda > Sepiida > Sepiolidae > Euprymna > Euprymna scolopes. Next base: position 49,225,901 of record NC_136500.1, read on the forward strand.
TATCGATATCTATATATCTATAAAAGTAAAAGTGTATGTCTGTGTATCTGTGTATCTGTGTGTCTGTGTGTGTACATTTCCCTACGCAATAACTCTGTCAATTTTAAGTGTGCAGACTCGAAATTTGATATACAGGGTATTGAGATTTGGGAAAATCGATGTGATCGGTTTTCGGCCAGAAATTTGGCGATTAAGGGGTCAAATTCAACGATTTGACCTCTGAGAATTCTACCAAACTCCTCTGACAATTTTCGGTCTAAACACTTGAAATTTTAGATATAGATTCATTGGACATGGATCTAACTTAATAACTTAATTTGAGCCCAAAACAATAAATTTAAGGGTCATACTATGGGTCAAAGTTTAAAAAATTGACCACTTTTTTTTTTTTTTTTTGCTCAACATACATCTCCAAATACCCGGGCAACGCCGGGCACCCATGCTAGTTTACGATATACGAAAGTTGAATTCGAAATTATGGGTGATTGTTTCTCCATTTGAAAGCACTATCGATCGCAGATGATTTGATGATTTCTAGGGCAATTGCTCTTGACATATCTAAGGCCTTTGATAGGGTATGGCATAAAGGTTTACTTCATAAGATCTCTAGCTATGGTATAGCTGGAAATGTCTTCTCAATTATTAAATCATTTCTTTCTGATAGGTTCATAAGAGTAGTAGTAGTTGAGGGGCAAAAATCAGAAGCTCACAGTATTAATGCCAGTGTCCCTCAGGGGTCCATCCTGGGCCCAACTCTTTTTCTGATCTACATTAATGATCTTCCAAATCACATCCTTACATCATTTGTAGACATTTATGCTGACGACACTACTATTTATGGTAGCACATCTAAGACAGTAAACGACCAAGTTCTCTCCAATTCTCTCTCCTCTGATCTTGAGCATGTAGTACAATGGGGTAAGGAGTGGCTGGTTACTTTTAATGCATCTAAAACCAAGCTTCTATCTTTACATCATCAACATTCTGATCCACATCTGGCATCAATTGAAATGAATGGCTCTCGTCTTCAGGAGGCCTCTAGTTTTGACAAGCTTCTGGACTTGACCATTACTCCTGATCTTAAATGGAACACGTACATCAAATCCGTTGCCAAGGCCGCTGGAAAAATGGTGGGATCTTTCAATCGATCCGGTAGATATCTCACTGCTGATGCTATTCTCTATCTATATAAGAGCCAGGTACGCCCAAGGATGGAATACTGTTGCCACATCTGGGCAGGAGCTGCTAGAAAGGACTTGGCCTGCCTTGATAGAGTTCAAAATAGACTTCGTAGCCTCGTTGGAGATGTCCTTTTCTCTTCCTTGTAACCTCTATCTCACAGAAGAGATGTTGCGAGTTTGTCTCTGATGTATCGTTATTTTCATGGAAAGTGTTCGACTGAGCTTCAATCTATGGTCCCCCCCCTCGCCAAACTTTCACAAGAAACACTAGTCTAGCTGTAAACACTATCAATAATTCCCCCCACTCTTTATCTGTGCCTAAACCTAAACGTAGATTCCATGAACAAAGCTTCTTTCTTAGAACTGCACGCCTGTGGAATTGTCTTCCGTTTTCCTGCTTTCCGGCTGACTACAATATGGTTGTCTTCAAGTCTAACGTAAATAAGTTCTTGATAAGCCGTTCCATATAAGTTATCAAATTTACCAAATTTTCATTACTAATGATTACTATATTGTCCAATTTCTACTGTACACTCTTTAACCCTTATCCATGAGTGGCCTCTTGGCCTTGATAATGTGGAGATGCCTATGTAAAAAAAAAGACACGTTTTGAACTGTGGACTCTGAAGTGATTTAATTTCACCCGCCTATACAATTATTTTTGTACAGTGGTATTATATTAGTACTAAGCGCTATCGGTCGCAGATGATGCGATATGTGTTGAACTGTGGACTCTGAAGAGATTTTAATTTTAACTGCTTATATATTTATCTTTATGCAGTTGTATTATATTAGAACTTTGTAGTTATATAGTTTCTGTTAATATAATGTTTTATTAAAAAAAAAAACAACGACTGGAGTTTTGCTTCTGCGAGGTTGTTAAAATTGCTGCCGAACCGGACGATCAACTTGGGTTGTTTTTCAGAGGACATCTCTCGGAAGAGGAGTGCCTACCTTGGCGCTAGGAGAGGGCCGTGGCCCGCGGATCAACAAGGATGATTACCACACGGTGTGTGGCCGCACCTATCTCTCTAGATTAGCGGACTTCTTTTGTTAAAACAGGATAACCAGAATCCCTCATCAAACTATGTCCTCGTGTAGACGATCAAGGCCAAACTGTCGTGTTGTGAGAGTTATTCTGGGTGACGGAAATAGCCGTTGAAGCTTTTCGGAGCGTTTCGTTATCGAGGATACCTAAAACGAACTCATATACCGTCGTACCTCCACAAGGTGGAGCGCGTCGGGTTATAAAACCATGGAGTCTGTTCCTTTCTTCATCTTGGATTTTGGCTCGTTTTTCGAGGTGAAACTTTTGATGTTCCTACGTTCACAAGTCAAAGAGATCGAATGAACTGAAAAATCATATGTTATGTGAAATGTGGTCGACGAAGTTGTCGGATCGCCAGGCCTGGGTCTTGTTGATGGTATGCCACTTGCATGACAAATTTCTATTTAAGTTAAAACATTACTCTTTTTTAACTATATTTCATCTATGTTTCCATTTCGTTTTCATTTTCTTCGTTTTTTACTTTCTTTCTCTCTCTCTCTCTCTCTCTCTCTCTCTCTCTCTCTCTCTCTCTTTGTCGACGCATTGAATAATACTCTTTATAAACAGTTACGCACGTTCCGAAACCATATATTTTTGCCTTTTCTTTTTGCTGTATTTTGCTGTTATTCAATAAAATTCAAATTCTCATTATTTCTGAAGACAGTCTTTGATGCAAACGAAACCGTTAAATTTTTTGATTTAACGATTTCCTCCTGTGTTTACTTGTTTTTTTATGTCTTTTTGCGTTCACACACAATCTACGAAAACCAGTTTATCAAGGTAGATACACTGACCACAATATGGTAGTTATAAAGCAAAGAGTCAACAAACATTTATAAAGCCGTGCCATTATGTAATCAAATTTTATATACATTATGTAATCAAATTTTATATACATTTCTTTCATCCTTTAGAACGTCTCATAGTATTGTTCTTCATCCAATTGATGTGTTGATATTTACTTCATCCAATTGATGTGTTGATATTTACTGATATCTGTTAGGCTTTGACGAGCGTATAATTGTACAAAAAACAATATTTTCGATCATGATAGCGAAACACGTGTTAGATAGTAATAACAAAATATAGACAAAAAATATAAAAAGAACATGATAAACTACTTTTAATTTTAAATTAAATTTTGTAGTGTGAACCGATTCTGTCTATTGGTTTCTTAGACGTAACTTACTAGCATATATATATATATATATATATATATATATATATATATATATATATTTCTGTAGAAATATATTTCCTTATAATATATATCAATCCTTATTTAAGAAGCTCAATGTAATTACAGAGCAATACAGAGAATAAATGACAAAAAGTTATATTCCAAAATTCGTGATGTTGACCAACTTATAATTTATTCCTTTAGAGAGAGAGAGGGGGGAGAAAGAGAGAAGGTAACGCCTCAAAGGTAAAGCCTCTTTCAAAGGTAAATCCTGTTATTTTTAATTCAAAATGTTGAAGATCTACAAAGACAGGAGTAGTACCATTAAAATGAGCGACTTTTTGTGTTTAAGAATTTATTTTTCTACATCGTCAGCACCATTCTCAATGCACTTTTACCATAAATTCAATGACACATCTGTTTCTGATGCATCTCACACCATCAATATTTTCCATAGAGACATGAAACTTTCAGGTAATGAATGCATGATTCCGTCATCATAACAATGCAATTTACAATTTCTTCCGATCCATTCGAGCGAAATGCACACCCACCCACGCACGCATTAACACACATACACACACAGAGAATATATATATATATATATATATATATATATATATATATATATATATATATATACCCACAAACCCACAGACACTCAACAATACCTCCACTTCAAAAGCCACCATCCTAAAAACTGTCTAAAATCAATACTCTACTCCTTAGCACGTAGAGTCTGCACCATAGTAACAGACAGACACCTCCGTTTGACTAGGCTGAATGAACTGCAAATAACACTGCGGAAAAGAGGATATCCACTACCACTAATACAGAAAGGTATTGAACTGGCTGAAAAAATTCCAGTAGACCAACTAAGAATCCCAAAGGAACACAACAAAGAACCCATTTTAGCATACGTCTCCACACACAACACAAACAACCCAGAACTATTTACACAGATAACAAAAAACCTTATCCTCCTCACTCAGAACGACAAACTAAACAACATACTTAAAACAACAAAAATAATAAAAAGCAAACGCCAACCCAAAAACTTAAAACACATCCTAACTTCCTCAAAACTCGTTCCACATACTACAAAAGGAGTTACAAAATGCAACAACCCGCGATGTGGAGTATGTGATATAATAATAGAAGGAAACACATACACATTCAAAACCCTACACAAACATTCAAAATAAAAAAGGATCTAAATTGCACCTCCAGAAATGTAGTAGATGCACAGCATGCAACAAATCCTACATTGATGCCACCAAAAAATTCAGCAATAGAGTGGCCTTACATAAGTACAACATAAAAATTGCAGATAACAGACACCTCTATGTTTCAAAACATGTACACACATGCAGTGGAAATAGCTTTAAAATAATGCCAATCTTCCAAACAGACAATTATTTTTATTTACTTACACAGGAAAAAAACTTCATAACAAGATTCATTCCTGACCTAAACAGAGCCTAATATCAACACACAAAAACATGAAATGCAAGGCACAATCGCATGCACATACATATACATATACACACCCACACATAAATCAGAACCGACACATTAAAACACACGCGCGCGCGTGCGTGCATACAACGACACACAGACATAACACCCCTGTCTCTAATATAACACACTAAACAATACCAACCCTACTTAACTTCAAAACCAACAATACTAGGAAACACCTAGAACCATAGTGTAATATCTGTTCCAACATCTCGCTCCCCCTCAGTCAGTGGAGGAGAAATCTCTCATGACTGAGATAACTATCATCCCTTCTATAATCCCCCCTCCCATACCTATACACCTCCAAGTGGCCCCTCTCCTCTGGGGAACGAGATCTTGGCCACACTAGGAATCGATCCTGGGTCTGGCCATACCCACATGAGGAGACAAATAAATAGAAACATTAAAAAATCTCCTATATATATTTATAAATACACCTCTTTATCTAAACAAACATAATATAAAGAATACCTGAACAGTCTAAGACTGAAACGAAAAATCACAATACTAAAATCTAAGAATCCAAAAAATAAATATCAAAATTGAATGAAAACACCCCTACCCTTATTTTAGAGGAGCTGGTATCCCCTCCTCACACATGCACATTAGTAACGACCTTGGATCAGCAAATAACTTCATAATACTATAAAACAGTACACACATTCTTCAAACCAATAAAAGAAAACACACACACACATCCTACCCTAAAGGAAATAAAAACAAAACAAAAAAAAGAAAGAAAGATAAATAAAAACACAAGCAGAAAGAGAGAGAGAGAGAGAGAGAGAGAGAGAGAGTGAGAGAGAGAAACATAAGACAGCAGTGACCACAGCCCAATAAAACAGTAATAAAAATTGAACATACCAATGAAAAGTAGATTCACTTACACGTTTCCATCTCTCGGAAACATTTCAAATTAACTACGAAAATGCTCTTTTTATATCTTCAACACATCTTGAATATATTATAAGAATTTAAATAATTTCTGAAGAGGACGCTTCACAGAACGTCTGAAACGCGTTAAAAACGATTTCAATGATTGAATGAAAAAACAAGACACGGAATAATAAAATAATGTTAAAAATACACATTATATATATATATATATATATATATATATATATATATATATATATATATATATATATATATATATATATATATATATATACGAGATGTCTGTCTTAAATAAGTTTCCAGATTTTTATTGTATGGACACTTTTCTTGATATTACACATGTGAAACTCTTGTGCCCTTCGAAGTAATCTTCTCCAGCTGCAATGCACTTGTTGTACCGTTCCAACAACTTCTCGAAGGCCCCATGGAAGTCCTCTTGTATGAGCGTGCCAATGACCCTTGTCACAGCCTTTTTCCCCTCCTTAATTGTCTCGTAACGTTTTTGTTGAGCTTAGAGAATAAGCAATAGTCACAGGAAGCGAGGTCTGGACTATAGGGAGGGTGAGGAACTGTCTTGATGCTCATCAAATAGTCTGTTACAAGGATGAATTTTCTCTGAACACACTTGGGACAAACTTCGCACAAATCTTTCGCATCATCAGTTCCTCACAAATAATTGCGTGTACAGTTACCACACTGACATCACACTGTGTACTTATTGTCTTTATAGACACACGAAATTACCAATGAAATTCTTTTTTTTTTTTTATTGCATTTTAACCCCAAACAGGGCATAGTGCTACTTTGATGCAAGGATTACATTCTGGAACAAAAATTGCAGGGATGCTATTTAGGGAGTTAAGCAGCAAGAAGTCTGTTCACATTACACTTGAACTTCTACATGTTAGTACAGTTGGGGAAGCAAGAACTCGGAAGGAATTTTAAAGTCTAGCAGTTCTGAAGATGAAGAAGGCTTTTTGGCATCTAGGGATCTCTACTGTGTGGAGTGGTATTTTGCTACTTGTCGGTTTTCTCGAGAGTATTTACATCGAGGGGTATAATTTGGGCAAACAATTTGGCGTTATTGTTTCCTTACTCCTCCCACACCTATCATCATCCCTCACAAAATCCCTGACATCCTTAAATCTCTTATGTTTCTCAAAAACTGATGCTCGAGTCATGCAAGATAGTCCAAAACAAATCTAAAGTAGCCCATATTTTTTTCACATGGTAGTCACCACTTATAAAGGCCCGAAAGCCACTCGGGGATAAGGGTTATTGCGTGTACAATAATCAATGTGATAATATCGTAGTAGTACTCGTTAGTAATGGAGATCTGATAAAGTGTCTTACTTAAGGGGGCGGTTTATCAGGAATTTGTTTATGTTGAACTTGAATACATCCTAGTTATAGTCGGGTGGGAAACAGGCAAACGGAAGAGAGTTCCACAGGCGTGCACTTTTAAGAAAGAAGCTTTGTTCATGATATCTTCGTTTTGATTTAGGCACAGATGAAGAATGGGGAAAATTATTGACAGTGGTTTCAGCTAGACGGGTGTTTTTTTGTGAAAGATTGGCGAGGGGGGACCAGAGATTGGAGCTCAGACGAGCACTTGCCATGGAAATAACGATAAAACAAAGACAGGCTCGCAACGTCTCTTCTGCGGGAGAGAGGTTGCAGGGAAGAGAAAAAGGCATCCCCCACTAAACCACGAAGTCTATTTTGTACTATGTCAAGGCAAGATAGGGTGTTTTTTTGCAGCTCCTGCCCAGATGTGATAGCAGTACTCTATCCTTGGACGTACGTGGCTTTTATATATAGAGAGAGAATTGCATCAGCAGTGAGATATCTTTTGGAGGGGTAGAAGGATCATACAATTTTTCCAGCGACCTTGGCAACAGACTTGATGTACGTATTCCATTTCAGGTCAGGAGTAAAGGTCAAGCCCAGAAGCTTGTCAAAACATGGGGCCTCCCCTAGACGAGAACCATCCATTTCGATTGATGCCAGATGGGGATCAGAGCGTTCATGATGTAAAAATAGGAGCTTGGTTTTGTATGCATTAAAAGTAACCAGCCACATCTTCACCCTCTGTACCACGTGTTCAAGATCAGAGGAGAGAGAATCAGAGAGAACTTTGTAATTTACGGCCTTTGATGTGTTGCCATAGATGGTCGTATCATCAGCATAGATGTCAACGAATGATTTAAGTATTTGTTTTGGGAGATCATTGATGTAGATCAGGAAGAGAGTTGAGCCCGGGATGGACCCCTAGGGGACTCCAGCATTAATACTGTGGGCCTCTGATTTCTGCCCATCAACCACTACTCTTATGAACCTATCGGAGAGAAATGATTTAATAATCGAGAAAACATTTCCAGTTATACCGTAGCTGGAAATCTTGTGAAGTAGGCCTTTATGTCATACCTTATCGAAGGCCTTTGATATGTCAAGAGCTATTGCCCTAAAAAGGAAGCCTTTGTCGAGAGATTCACTAATCCTATGAAATATAACAGTTAGCACATCTGATGTAGATCTGGCAGAACGGAAACCATATTAAAATCATATTACTGATGGCTTCCCATGTGGCAGGGATATCTCTAGAGAAGATCTTAATTTACCTTACATGTGCTTCCGGGTTGCACTTGCTTACACCACTGCATTTATATTTGCCTTCTATCGGCCTCACAACAGCGGAGTTACTATCTTTAAGAGCATATCTGAGAAAATAGACCACATCTTGTCTGCACACCCCTCGGCTAACATCCACATCTGTGGTGACTTCAACGTCCATAACGTGGAATGGCTGACCCACTCAAATAAGACGGACGATAAGGGGAGGTTCTGTCATATTTTTTCCATTGCTTATGACCTCACTTAGACTGTTCGCGAGCCCACCCGTGTGCCCGATACTACAGGTCAATATGCAAGCCTCCTAGACCTTTTTCTCTCAACTTTCCCTTCTTTCTTAGTACTGCACGCCTGTGGAACTCTGTTCCGTCTGCCTGCTTCCCTCCTGACTACAACTTGGATGTCTTCAAGTCCAACGTAAGCAAATTCCTGATGAACCGCCCCCTTAAGTAGACACTTTAAATATCCACACTAACATACTGTACTTACAATAACCCTTATCCCTGAGTGGCTTCCGGGCCTTGATAAGTGGTGACCACCTTGTAAAAAAAAATGCATGTCACTAAGAAGGTTATTTCTGCTGATGTGGTTGACTACTTCTTTATTTAATATGGATTCCAGCAACTTACTCATGACGCATAGGAGACTTATTGGTCTGTACTTAGAGGGAGATGATTTATCACCTGAATTCTTAAATACAGGATATACTGATGAGGTTTTCCATGGTGTTGGAAAACACTTCTCCTTAAGGCAGCGCTTGAACAGTTTTGTGGGTATGGGGGCAAGTTCTGGTTGAACCTTTTTTAACACTATAATTGGAATGCCGTTAGAGCCAGTTGCTTTACTAGAATCAAGGTTTTTAGTTAGCTTGGCGACCTCACGCACAGATATTTGTATGTTGTATAGCGTGTTGTCTGTTATAGGAGGAAATACGGGGAGTTTATGGCCTTGGTCGTATAGGGTAGAATTAGCTGCAAAGTTCTTGGCAAATAGTTTGGCCTTGTCTGATGTTGACGAGATGACCTCAGGTCCATTGATGATGGTTGGGATAGAACACACGCTTCTGTTCAGGATTCTGTTTACTATTTGCCAAAGCTGGTGGGATCTAAGCCGCTGATCAGCTGCTTTGGAATTAACGGACTGAGCATATAGCTCTCTTGCCTTTTTTTATTACTCTTTTACAGTGGTTACATATGTTTCTATAGCATTTTGTCTAAGTTTTAAACAGAATTTTTTTGCATGTCATTCTTCTAAAATCCCATCACGTCCAGATTGCATTTTTGAAATTTACCAGCTGTGACAATCAGATTTTGATCTGGCGTAATCCAATTCCTGCTCTAGCTGTTCATTTGAACCTGAAATCATAAAAATTGGTAAGTCATCTCATAACATGTATAGTAATAATATATTTTTTCAAGTGCCTACAACAATTTTAAATGCCTGTTCAAAACAGTCTGGAAACTTATTTAAAGCACCTCGTATATACGCAATATTCAATAAGTAATACTTACCATATACTTTAAGGTAAGTGTTAGTTAAATGGATGGAAAGTCAAGTGGATGATGAATAATACTATGATGATGAAAGAAAAGGATAACATTTGATTGCATAATAGGACGGCTCTATTAATATTTGTTGATATTAAATTCTAAGTCGATACACAAGTAATCACGTTCACACACTAGTTCTACTAATGAGAAAATCGGACGCTGTAAATGAAAGAACAGCGACACCTCACTGCACAAAAAGGTACAAGAACAACCTCCTTCACCGAATCGCAACACCAGGAAAGAAAGATGTTTTAGCCCGAAGTGAACTAGTCCAACGACAATGTGTTAGAGAGAAACATCATTTATGAATGGTTTATTTGGTTTTTAATAAATATAACTTTGCTAAAGATCATCTTGAAAATGATTGAAGGAATTAAACGATTGAGGAAAGTAGAAAGTCGATGTTTGGTTTTGTTTCAAGGATCAATAACTCTTCGTCGATTTATTTTATTCTTTAGTCCTCACCTTCCATTAGTAATGCTTCTGACAAAAAGGGGAAAAATGCTATTTTGGGGATCAGATTCCATCTATCTAATGCTTATTATTGACTATTTTCATTTCACGTTGAATTGGTATTTTTAGCACTTTATATCAGGTGGCTTTGTGCCTTGTCTGGAGATGACTTAATTGGGTTTTTTTTTTCCTCAGCTTTTGACTTAATTTTCAATGTCAGCTGTCAAATGTAAACATTTGCATGTGAACCTGCTTTTGAAAGCAATACTCGTAGTCTTGCATTGTAGAGTTTAGCAAACATAATTCTCCAGAGATTTTCAAGTGTCTAAAACATTGCTTCTTACATCTCTACCCGTTTTCCGAAATCCCATAAGGAAACCATGTATATGCGAAATATATCTAAACATCATATAAAAAGACGACGTACAGCTGAAGATTTCTATTACAAGTGGAATTGTATACGTAAGTGGCAAAACATTTGAAAGGTACTTGTCTAATATAACACAATAATCTGGAGATTAATGCCTTCTCTCTAGAGACAATAAGTATCCCATGAAGTCGATGTATGTGCGAAGAGAACTTAGTTGTAATCCACGGCACAATTTAAAGCAATACAAATACAAGAAAATGGTTCCAAACAGTCGAATGCAATATATATATTTATGGTTGAATTGTTGCAGTGAGCATAAGAACCGTAGCAATTAGAGGATTTTAAACAGTACCCGACGCGTGACGAAGAACGTAGTCCAGTGAAAACCCATGCTTTCATCGAGTCGATCACTGATATACATAAATGTGACACAAGGGTGTATACGAAAGGCTATGATTGACAAGTTGTGACCCCAGATTCCCATGTTATATTATACAAATCTGAGCCGATTAAATTCTACGTATTTAAAAATAATATATGTAATTATTTCAAAGTAAACGCAGTCTAAAATGATATACAGAGTTATTTCTAAATAAACGCGTTTTAAAATTATATATGCAGTTATTTCTAAACCCAATTTTAAAATGATCTGCGTAGTTATTTCTAAATAAAATATTTTAAAATGATATAGGTCGTTATTTCTGAATAAATGAATTTTAAAATAATGAATGTCGTTATTGCGAAATACACTTATTTTAAAATGATATATGTAGTTATTTCTAAATAACCTATTTTAAAATGATATATGTGGTTATTTCTGAATAAACGAATTTTAAAATGATAAATGTCGTTATTGCTAAATAAACTCATTTTAAAATGATATATAGGTATTTAAAACAAACACATTTTAAAATGATATATATAGTTATTTCTAAAACAACGCATTTTAAAATTATATATGTAGTTAGTTCTAAAAAAAAGCAATTTAAAATTGAGCCTATAGTTATTGTAATAAAACGTATTTTAAAAGTGCATATGTATTCATTTCTAATTTAATGCATTTTAATATGATATATATAGTCATTTCTTAATAAAAGTATATCAAAATGATATATATAATTATTTCTAAATGAACGCATTTTAAAAGGATATAGGTAGTTATTTCTAAATAAACGTATTTTAAAATGATATGTGTAGTTATTTCAATATAAAAGTATTATAAAATGTTATATGTAGGTATTTTAAATACAAATATTTTAAAATGATATATGTAGTTGTTTCTAAATTAACATTTTTAAATAATATATATAGTTATTTATTAAAAAAACGCATTTTAATACGATATAAATAGTTATTCCTAAATAAACGCATTTAAAAATGATATATGTAGATATTTCTAAATCAAATCATTTTAAAATTATATATTTAGAAACTTCTAAGTAAACGCATTTTAAAATAATATATGTAGATATTTTCAAATAAACGCATTTTAAAATTATATGTACAGTTAATTCTAAATAAACACATTCTTAAAATATGTATGTAGTAATTTCTAAAAGAACGCATTTTTAAATGTTATAAGTACTTTTTCTAAATAAACGCATTTTAAAATGATGGAAATAATTATTTCTAAATAAACGTATTTTAAAATGATAGAAATAATTATTTCTATATAAACGTATTTTAACATGATAGAAATAATTATATCTAAATATACGTATTTTAAAATGATAGAAATAACCATTTCTAAATAAACGCATTTTAAAATGATAGAAATAATTATTTCTAAATAAACGTATTTTGAAATAATAGAAATAATGATTTCAAAATAACCGCATTTTAAAATAATAGAAATAATCACTTCTAAATAAACGTATTTTAACATGATAGAAATAATCATTTCTAAATAAATGTATTTTAACATGATAGAAATAATCATTTCTAAATAAACGTATTGTAAAATGATAGTAATAATTATTTCTAAATAAACGTATTTTAAAATATATAGAAATAATAACTTCTAAATAAACGTATTTTTAAATGATAGAAATAATCACTTCTAAATAAACGTATTTTAAAATGATAGAAATAATCATTTCTAAATAAATGTATTTTAGCATGATAGAAATAATAATTTCTAAATAAACGTATTTTAAAATATATAGAAATAATAATTTCTAAATAAACGTATTTTTAAATGATAGAAATGATTATTTCTAAATAAACGTATTTTAAAATGATAGAAATGATCATTTCTAAATAAACGTCTTTTAAAATGATAGAAATAATTATTTCTAAATAAACGTATTTTAAAATCATTTATGTAGATATTTCTAAATAAACACATTTAAAAATTATATATTTAGTTATTTCTAAATAAATAAACTTTTAAATAATAGATATAGTCTTCTTTAAATATATGCATTTTAAAATGATATATGCAGGTATTTTTAAAGAAACGCTTTTTAAATAATAAATATTTATTTGTATTCATTGCATTTTAAAATAATATATATAATTATTTCTAAATAAACGCATTTTAAAATAAGATATATAGTTATTTCTTAATGATTGCATTTTAAAATTATATTTGCAGTCCTTTTAAGTATACGCATTTTTAAATGATATACAAGATTATTTCAAAATCAACGTACTTTAAATTATTCATGTAATTATTTTCAAATGAAGCATTGTTAAATTATATATGTAGTTATTTTTTAGTAATTGCATTTTAAAATGATATATTTTTTATTTCTAAATTAACGTATTTTGAAATGATATCTGAATTTTTTTCGAAATCAACGCATTTAAAAATGATATATGTAGTTATTTCTGAATAAACCTATTTTAAAATGATATATGTGAATATTTGTAAATAAACACATTTTAAAATATATGTAGTTATTTTTAAAAAACGTAGTTTGAAATTATATACATAGTTATTTCGAAATAAACCTGTGGGGATCCAAAGTGTTTGCAAAACGTATATACTGAAAATTTTATGCTTCAATGTTTTCCAATATAATAGCTATGTTTCTCATTGTTCGCTATGCAAATATATAAAGTAAATTCCTAAAAACGGAAACCAAATATTCATATTCTGGGGCGAAATATGGATTTTTTAAAAAATTCACGATGAAAGATGGGACATAAGAGTTCGCAGACTCATATATTTCAAAATAAATGACATTTTTAAACATAATTTAATTTGAAACATTGTGTCATTATGGCAATAATACCATACATTGATAACATATGATTTCCCTACAATTTCGTAAGGAAGTCTCCTTTGATCTGTCACTTTTTGCTTTTTTCTTCCCTCTTTGCCGTCAATGACTAAAAGTTTCACAGTTCGATTGTCTCGCTTCAAAATGTTGGAAATTTCTAATGTAGACTTCTTCGCAGCAAGTAATTTAACAATTTCACCCTTCTCACGATCTGTCAACATCTTTCCTTTAGCCATTATTTAGGTTACCGGCATGAATTTTTGGCTCACATAACAAAAGAAAAATATTTAACAATAATTACATTATGTTTTGTTTTGGTTTTGTTCTTTTTTTTTCTTTTTTTTTCTTAAAATGTAGTAATGAAAATAAACAGAATAGCAAGTAGCAAATGGTAAAAGACGTGAAACTAAAAAATAAGGCAAAATTAATAATGAAACTTAGAAAAATAGGTCTGCAAACTCTTTTGTCCCTCACAGTATTTTAAAATGATGTATGTTTGTATTTTAAATAAATGCATTTAATATATTAATAGTTCTTTCTCCATAAACACATTTTAAATATTTTAAAAGTTAAAAATGCATAGTTATTTCTGAATAACCTATTTTAAAATCATATATGTAATTAATACTTAATAAACATCATTTTAAACTATATATGTAGATATTTTAATGACACATTTTAAAATAATATATATAATCATTTTCAAATAAACGATTTAAAAGATATATAGTGTTATTTCTAAATTAACGCATTTTAACATGATATATGGAATTATTTCTTAATTAACGCATATTAAAATGATATACGTAGTTATTTCTGAATAAATGCATTTAAAAATGATGTATGTAGATATTTCTAAAAAAAATGTATATTTAAATGGTATATATAGTAATGTCTAAATAAACATATTTAAAAATGATATATGTAATTATGTCTAAAAAACACATTTAAAAAGTATATATGTAGTTGTTTTTTAATAAACGCATTTTTAAATAATATACGTAATTATTTCTAAATCCACTCATTGTAAAATGATATATATGTAGTTACGTCTAAATAAACACAATTTGAAATGATATATGTAGTTTTTCGAAATAAACGCATTTTAATATATATATAATGTATTTTTAAAATAAACGCATTATTAAATGATATATGCAGTTATTTTTAAATCAACACTTTTAAAATAATATATGTAGTTATTTCTAAATGAACGCATTTTAAAATGATACATGTAGATATTTCTAAATTAACAAATTTTAAAATGATATATATAGTATTTTATACACCAACGCATTTTAAAATGATATATATATGTTATTTCAAAATCAACGCATTTAAAAATAATATATAAATTAATTACTTAATTAACGCCTTTTAAAATGATATATATAGTTATTTAAAAAGTGTTCTAAGATTATATATGTAGTTATTTCTAAATGAACGCATTTTAAAATGATATATGTAGATATTTCTAAATCAACGGATGTTAAAATGGTATATCTAGTTATTTCTAAATAATTTCATTTAAAAATAATATGTATAGTTATTTCTAAATTAACGCATTTTTAAATAATATCTGTAGTTATTTCTAAATTAACGCATTTTGAAATGATATTTGTAGTTGCTTCTAAATAGACGTATGTTAAATTATCTACGTCTATATATAAATAAACGCATTTTCAAATAATATATGTAATTATTTCTAAATAAATGTATTTAAAATGACATATGTAGTTATTTCTAAATTAACACATATTTAAATGATATATGTAGCTACTTCTAGGTAACCTATATAAAATTTGCTACGCAATTATTTTTTAATAAACGCATTTGAAAAGTGTTTATGTAGTTATTCTTTAAAAATTGCATTGAAAAATGAGATACATTATTATTTCTGAATAAACGCATTTTTAAATAATATACGTCGATATTTCTAAATAAACACATTTTGAAATGATATATATATAGTTCTTTCTAAAAATTGCATTTTAAAAGCATATGTGGTTATTCGTAAATATACGCATTTTAAAAATATATATGTGCTTATTTCTAAACGCATTTATGTTAAATTATGTATAAAACTATTTCTACAGAAAACAATAAATATAGTTATTTTTTAATAAATGCATGTGAAATATTTATGAAATTATTTCTAAATACACGCATTATGTAACGTTATCTATTGTTATTTTGAAATTACGCATATTAAAATGATGTATGTAATTATTTCTTCATGAACGCATTTTAAAATGATATATGTAGTTATTTCTAAACGCATCTTCAAACGATATATGTAGTAAGTTCTGAATAATAGCATTTTTAAATTATATATTTTGTTGTATGTAAATTAAGGAATTTTAAAATGATATTTGTAATTATTTTTAAATAAGCGCATTTTTAAATGATATGCGTATATATATTTTTTAAATATGTATTTTTATTGAAATATATGGCAATTTCTAAATAAACGTATTTTAAAACAATAAATGTAGTTATTTCTAAATAAAAACATTTTGAATTTATATATGTCGTTATTTTTAATAAATGCATTTTAATATGCTATCTGTAACTTTTTCTAAAAAAAGTGTATTTTAAAATGATGTATGTAGCATTTTTGAAAATATATGTCTTTGCTTATCAATCAACTCATTTTAAAATTTTATCTGTAGTTATTTATAAATAAACGATTTTGAAAATGATATATATATATGGTTATTTCTAAAATAAACGTTTTTTAAAAGTATATAGTTATTACTAAATAAAAACACTTTTAAATGATACATGTAATTATTTCTAAATAACCATATTTTAAAATGATAAATGTTGTTATTTCTTAATAAACAAATTTTAAAATTATCTGTAGTTATTTATAAATAATCGATTTTTAAAATGATACATATGGTTATTTCTAAAATAAACGTTTTTTAAGTGTATATAGTTATTACCAAACAAAAACAGTTTTAAATTATATATGTAATTATTTCTAAATAACCATATTTTTAAATGGAATATGTTGTTATTTCTTAATAGACATATTTTACAATTATATGTGTTGTTATTTGAAAGAATCATTTTAAATAATATATATAATTATATCTTAATACACGCATTTTAAAATAATATATGTGGTTTTTCTAAATAAACATTTTTATAATGATATATGTAGATATTTTTAATAAATGTATTTAAAAGTGATATATATATAAATAATTTCTTAATAAACGTATTTTAAATGTATATGCATGTTATTATTTCTAATAAACTCATTCTAAATTATATATGTAGTTTTTTCTAAATGAACGTATTTTAATATATTTCAAAATATGTAAATAATTCTTAAATAAACGCATGTTGAAATCATATATATAGTTATTTCCAAGTTAAAGCATTTTAAAATATTTGTAAACATTTATAAGTGAATGCATTTTAAATGGTATATATATAATTATTTCCTTATATACACATTCTAAAATGATATATATATACTTATTTCTAAATAAACGCATGTTAATTATCTTAGTAATTATTTCTAAATAAACGCAGTTTAAAGTATATATGTAGTTATTTCTAAATATACACATTTTAATATCATATATGCATTTTTTAAATAAACGCATTTTATAATAATATTTGTGGTTATTCCTAATAACACATTTTAAAAAGATATTTATTGTAATTTTTAAATAAATCGATTTTTAAATGATATATGCTTTTATTTTTAAATAAACGCATTTTAAAATTATATGTGTTATTTAATTCTAACTAAACGTATTTTGAAATGATATATGTCGCGATTTCTAAATAAACTTAGTTTAAAATGATATATGTAGTTTTTTCTTAAACAACTACATTTTAAAATGGTATATGTAATTTTCTATATGATCGCATGTTTAAATCATATCTGTTGTTTTTTTAAGGAAATATGTTTAAATATAATCAAAATAGACATGAGAAATTTCATTTAAACTATTGAAAATTTGTAAAGGCAACATTAAAAAATATAGAAGAAAAATGTAAAACATTAAAACATAATTAACATAATATTGAAAAATATTGAATAAAGTTCATCGCCTTGCAGGTTTTCGATACACAAGACAAGCACATTATTATAATATGTTGCGGAAGTTCTCGTAATGATTTTGAGACCATAACTACCACGAATCGCTGCTCATGACGCTATGATGTAAGTATATTTATTACCTCGGTGTAAACCCATTATTGCTGAAACGTGCTAGATCAACTTCCGCTATAATAGAATATTAAAATATTGAAAAATATTGAAAAACGTTTAAAAGGCAATTAATAATATCGTAAAACATCGGACATATCTGAATAAAAAACAGACAAAATCATTCAACTAATGTTTTAAATATTGCAGAAAATAAAATAAAAATAAAAAATGTGAATATATAGAAAACATTGATAAAAAAATGTAAAATGCTAAAAGAACAAACTAAAACAGCACGAAAAATTAAAAATATGTGTGTGCATAGAAAAAGGATACACGAAATAATGGAGAAAGGAGTAATATAAAAAGCATGAATGTGATAAATACTTATTTCAGAGAATACAAAATGTTCAAATAAAAAATATAAGCTAGTTGTTCCAAGCCAGCGTTATCCGGAAATGTTTTGCTTCTACTATGTTTTCTTTTTGCTAATTCTGATAATTTAATATTATAATAATCTGATTTTTAATATCATTTCGAAAGTTTAATTTAATTATCGTCCGGTTATTAACTTATTAATGGAATCATAATTATTATAAAACTATAATATATATCATTTGTTGATAATGTAATTTTTCAATCTGTATTTATAAAATTACTGGATAACATTGAATTAGTTAATTCGCGTAAATGTTAAAGTAACACTTTTTTTTAATTCAACAATTGAAATGCTTCAACCTGTTGTAAATTTTCAAATAGTCACAAACCAATTCTTTTTTTTTTTTTCAAATAACAAATGTGTTGATTTTAGTATATATTATTTTATGAGGACTTAACCATTCACTCGTAATGGGTTTTTTTAATCATTATAAAATCCCGAGTCTAATACTTTCGTGGCAAATTATCGCGAACCTGACGTCGAAAGGTTCGACGATCAGTCTGGCAGAAACTGGGCTATTTCATTTTTTTTTTTTTCTGTAGGACATGCAAATTTTCTTAGTATTCCTAGGAGGTCCGCTCTCCCAGAAATTGCTTCCCGGTTTTCGGGTGGAGTAAGTTTATTGCTTATTATCTGAGACGCCCTCGCTGTGGAATGCTCTCAGGATTATTGAAACATTTCTTTTTTGTACCAGGGCTTTTCTTGAAAGAAAGATTCAAAAATTGCTACTGGAACAAAAGAAGATAAAATTATTGCTACAAACTTAAACAAATAAATACCAAGTCAAGAAAACTACATTGGCATTCTCACAAGACGCAGTCTGGACCGCTATTGACAATTTCATTTACGCCCGAGACGAAGACATAACATTCGCCTGATATTTTAGAAGGCACAGTGGCCAGTATAACAGTGATAGTACCGATTAGGCGAACTCTAGAAAGGTTCGTCAATTGCTTTAAAAACTAGAATCCACAGAACACAACATATTCGTGGCTTACATTTTATCGCGAAAAACGTGTGACTTTTTCAGAAAACGTTAACAGAAATGTTCAGTCTGTAAACGCCGTTATTTAATAAAGGGTGGAAATATTTAACTTTAACCAAGAAAGATAATGAGGACTATTAAACATTTGCATGGAAGGTAAACAAATGTTGTAACGACTTTAACCTAGCTGAATTAGGTACTGACGATTTCAAAGGCCGGATATTTGTAACCGAATTAAAAAGCGAACCAAACCTGCCACTACAAAAGTTGGCAGATGGCTGTTAACAAGTGATAGCGTTAAAAGGAGATTCAAAGAACATTGAAGAATTCGGCATCTCGTACATAAAAAGGATACACAATAATTAAAATTTCTACTTTAGTGAAAATAAAAAAGAAAATAATTCATGGAGGAAATTAATAACTATCCCTGTAGTTCGCATACAGAAACGCGAATTCACTGAAAGTCAAAGAAAGTCAGCATTAAATCCATGCTATTGGTGTACTTCTGATGGAATTGGACATAAAAGGTCCTATTGTAGAGCAAAAAACAAAATTAAAAGACATGTACGATACGCTAGAACAAACGAAAAAGGCGATACAAATATACATAAATATGCATAGATGAAATGTTAAATAAAAAAAAATGGATACTCTATTGATTCCGAAATCGCATAATTGGATGATATTATAAGTGAGACCAGAGAACAACATCGAGACCATGTCTTTCGAACGCAGGAGTTTG
This sequence comes from Euprymna scolopes, assembly GCF_053919585.1. Taxonomy (NCBI): domain Eukaryota; kingdom Metazoa; phylum Mollusca; class Cephalopoda; order Sepiida; family Sepiolidae; genus Euprymna; species Euprymna scolopes. The sequence goes on from NC_136500.1 coordinate 49,246,296, forward strand.
ATTTAAAAATAAAAGAAAGAAAATGCGATTCCTTATTGGAAGAAATTGACAACAATGGTAGGAGACCGAACCCGGAAAGAATATGCCCCCTCAAAAAAATATTACAGTATTACAAAGTTTGAGAGGGGTTTAGCGAACAATTATCAGGCATTCATTCCCAATATGCACGCCATCTAGGACCCAATGAACAAGCTACTAAAAAATAACAGAGTGTGGAAATGGACACCTGAATGTCAGGCAACATTCGATAAAATAAAATAAAACCTGACATCAGAGCTATTCCTATTCACTATGACCCAAAATTAGATATGCGAACACATAAAGAATAAGGTTACAATCAGGATTCGGTTCTGGGGTTCGTGAAGGAGTGAGTCACTCGCTCGACAACAGCACGTTTCTGCCCTCTTCTTTTCCAATCGACCACACCTGGCCTCTCGCAATCAATGTCACACCGCACAATCTGAACGTCAGCAACACGAAATCCTTTTCAAGGGAAGATGTTCATGATTCTTTTCTTTTTGCTACCTCCATGGAATTTTTCCCAGCTTTTATATCCTCCTATCTAGAAAAAAAAGGAAGAGACAGGAACAAAAATAGCTTCTCCCATCATGCCCTGCCCCCCAAGATGCCCTTCGTGTATATAAATGAGCTAGCCATCCTTTCTTTCTTCTTTCCCAAAGAGCGATGCAGATACGCCCGGTACGTTTTTTTTTTCTAACCATATATCCCACAGACTTGTATCTTATACAAAATGGAAGACAGGAGTCAATAATCGATTGCATAAACGTCAAGATCTCTGCTCCCGGCATAAAACACTATTCACAAATTGAGAAGGAAGCTCTTGCTCTTCTCTTCGCAGTTACAAATGCGATTTTCTATACCGCACACTCTAAGCGTCCATTGACCATCTTTGTGTTGGAAATAGGGCCAACCGTCTACACAGCGAATAGATTACTGAGATGGGGCTCTATTCTGCTAAATTACAATTTAAAGTTACAGTACCTCTAAAAGATAGGATATGCGGACGGACATTCAAAGTTGGTTCCGAGACATAGTGAATCTCTTGAAAACTCAATAATTGTTTTTTTTTTTTACATACCGATAATGAAATAAGAACTATGGTGCACAATACTATCAGAAACCCTTCGATCACATTGCATGGAATTAAACCCGAGGCACAAAAAGACGAATTTATTAGTACTATAAAACAGAAAATCTCAAGTAAACACCAGCAAACACAGGACACGTTTTCTATGTGTGATGACAACCATAATATACAGCGAGAGACCCTTCATACCAAAAGCATTACAAAAAATGATAATGAAAGACTTTTATATGGGTCATCTAAGAATAGACAGAATTGTGATCCTCCTGCGTAGTTACTGGCCTAAGATAGATATAATTAAAAACATGGCCGACTCATGCTAGGGTTGTGCTTTGACGGCAAAGGCACCTCCGATCACTTTTAAACCATGGCCCAAAACAGAGAAACCCTGGCCTAGAACTCACATAGATTTCGCAGGGCCACTGGAGGATTGGTACTACTAAATTGTGATGGATAAAATGGACAGAAGTGCTGAGATGTAAGTGACCCACTACAGGGGAAGTTATTAATTTCCTCCATGAATGATTTGCCAACTATCGTCAACTGTTTAGCAAGTGACAACGGGATTCAATTTATGTCCACGGACTTCAAGTTCAGTGAGACGTTCCCATCCGCGCTCAAACGTGCAGGCGGAACGCTTCCTCGACACTTTAAAAGAGAACTCAAAAAAAGTATGCAGCACACGTACAGAAACGGCACGGCAACAATTTCTGCAGGTTTATATGACTACACCTAACGGTAACATACTATTAGCAGTATCCATAAACATTCCAACAAAAAATAAGGTGCGTATTTAAAAAAAATCTGTTTCCAAAAGAAATAAAATTCAGAAGGGTCTCTATTGTGCTTAAGGCGCAGGAGAAAAAGTTTTCTCCAACACTTACAAAAACAACCCGTCTTTCTGGGAACTGAGCATAATAGACAAAAGAATCAGAAATATTGTATAGATCATTCAACGTGCTAAATTCACACTTAAAAACAACCAAATAAGCAAGTGCCTGTTGGGTAATCCCAATGATGCGCCTCACATATTAGAAGAGGCCATTGAGACGATATATGACAGTTTCTACATCGAGACACCCCAATCAGCTCAAGGACACCGCCGATTCGTGAAGGAAAAAGGAACTGCCCGGATCCTTTAACTATCGATGCAAAAAGGAAAAGGTGGCAGTTGCGGAGTAAAAGCTTGGGAGAGGGTGTTATGGGACTTAGCCATAACTCGTTATGAACTTTTCTATTTATTAAAAAAAAACGAATTTAATGATCTCATGGAGAATTATCGCGACCTAACAATCGGAAAGTGGCAACAACTATTTCTTTGTATTTACTTTCTTGTACAATATATTATTTTCTATCTATAACCTTTTTCTTGTACTACAGCAATTGTTTCGGTTAAGATCAGATTACACACGGACATTAGCATTCTCAACATAGCATATGAAGCAGAAAACATTGCTTATAAAGTTATTTAAAGAGAGAGCAAGTTTAAAAATAATAACAGTGAACAGACTTCCCTCACACATGCTAGCATCAATAATGCAGACTGGATACAACTTGTTTCATTCTGGGTTAAGTGTGTAATTACGAGACTAATCATAGAAACAAAACCGATATGGAATTGAACAGAAATCACGCAACCAAAATGAAAAACGAAATAAAAAAAAATAAAGCACTGTGTGTCATAAGATCAGAAAACTATTAAAAAGGACAAATACGGCTTACAGAGAAGATCTAAAGCAAAGTATACCAGACAAGGAAGGGAGACTGAGATAAAAATCCTGACAGTAAGAATGGAAATGAAATCTTGCGAGTAATGTAAAACAGTTTTTACAAAATATAAACAAATAACAGAGCAATCTAACCCAACAGAAATTTGACACTTCTGGATAAATATATGGGAAAAACGAAGAAACCACAACAGAATGCCAAGTAGCTGAAAATTATGAAGAATTTTCACAAAATTGAAGGGACAGAAACCAAAATTAATAAGAAACTCTCAAACTGATATTAAGCAAAATGTCAACTTTAAAATACTAGCAAAAAATTCAACGGAACGTACATGCGTAATAGACATACTGAAATATACCTAATGCGAGAAAAAGATTAATTGAAAAAGCAGCGAAGAGAGAGCAATTACATGTAATTATAGACCTATAACCTGCCTACTAACACCGTGAGAAATGTTAACGACACAATTTAGCGAAAAGATAACAATCTACTCACGTCCTTAAACTTCTTCCTTATGAATATAAAGTGTTTCAAAATGAGAAAGAAAAGATTTAACATAACTGAAAAGCATAGAACTATCCTTTTACCACCTCTAGTAATGGGTATATTTCTATGCGTGGTGTAGCAATCGGTCTCCGAAGATTAACAGGTGCACCACGTGAAGGTTTGCCTCTTGCCCCCAAAGACAAAGAGTCATGTGGAATGACAACATGCTTACACATGAACCTTAGAAAACACATTACCAAATTGAAAGACAAGCTGTCATCATGAAACAGCCTTCTCAGTAAGCTTGCCGCCAGCAATTGGGGTGCCGACCCCAAAACACCGAGGCAAACAGCTCTCGCACTGTGCCATTCCACAGCGGAGTATTGTGGCCCAGTATGTGCAAGATCATGCCATGCCCATAAAATTGATGTAGAGCTGAACAAGGCATACTGGACCATAACTGGTGCCCTAAGACCAACTCCCTTGCCAGCTCTATACTGCCTAACTGGTATTCCACTACCACATAGCAGGCGAAAAGTCATCACCAGAATAGAACGGTACAAACAGCTTAACGACCACAGGCACTCACTGTTTGGCCACCAATCAGTGAGACAAAGACTAAAATCTCGCAGTAGCTTCATCAATATAGAGGAAATCGATCCCAGGCAAGCTGCCTCCTATAGGATGGAATGATGGCGAGACTATAACAGCAAGAATAAAAATGAAGCCCTACCAGACCCAAAAGAAACACTCCCCCAGGGTTTAAACCTTGGTAGAAAAAATAGAGCCAGAGCCAAAGTAGGCAAAACAAAAGACAATCTCTCCATGTGGAGAGATACAAACGATGCACCACCTTAGGGAAAACTGCCGATTAGGTCCTCATTGCTTAAACCAAGACCTTAAGGACGTAAACAGCACCGTCATGCGATGGGTTTATTTCTATTGCGATAAGATATGATGATGATAGAACTATCCAATCGAGAGATGACACTTGGTTAACGCATTTATGAATCTTGTCATTCCGGGACAGAACAGCAGCAAAATAAAAGTGATGAAAAGCATGACTAAAAGGTAAACTTAATAATAGAAAGAAAGGTTTGTGCTTGGTAAGATACTCTGCACACTTCATAATCTTTACAAAAGAAGAACTTGTGTACTTCAATCGAAGAACCAGAAATCTAATCATACAATGCACAGTTCATTAGAAATATAGTAATCAGCAATGTATGTATGTAAAAAGGAAAGCAAAGATGGCTGAAAATTACTGGAGATTTTATAGGCAATACAATTGGTGGACTAGAGAAAACTATAACACGAAATAGCGAGTCTGGTAAACCAAGCAGCAATGTGAACACGTCCTAATGGTTTGCTGAAAACTCCTAGACTGTCCTTAAACTTCTTGTTTTCTCTTTTCCGGTGACGTGGCCGATTAAAGGACACGTCCCTTTAACATGACTTCAGGTCACCTTTATAAATGTGACGTGATCAATGTCACTTATAAATTACAGCTAAATTTATAAACATATGACTTCAGCTAAAAACAATATTTATCTTCTTAGCCTAGCAAGGTCAATTGGTGTTGTCCGGAACCAGTGTTTCCCTGGAAGCTCTATACAACACTTTTTCTATGCCAAACTTATATTTTTAAAAAACATATTCACCACAAGTCTTAAAAAAACTTGTTCATTTTTACAAATTTTAGTGAAAAAAACAAACAAACAAAAACAGTTGGTGCAATTTGTCATGCCTTAATTTATCGTGCCTTATTTTGTCATGCTTAAAATTGTTGTGCCTTAATGTGTCGTACCAAAATATCACACGAATAGAAAATCATCAGGGGCAGTTATTAGCGTCTTGCGTAAAGTTATCGTTTTTAAATTTGTCGTATATAAATAGTGAAACCGCTAAAAAAATCTAGAAAAAAAGCGAGTAAAATCGGAATAAAATAAGACATTAGAACCATTTATAATAATAATAATAATAACAATAATAATAATATTAATAATAATAACAATAATAATAATAACAATAACAATAATAATAACAATAACAGTAATAACAATAATAATAATAATATTAATAATAATAACAATAATAATAATAACAATAACAATAATAATAACAATAATAATAATTATATTATTAATAATAATCACAATAATAATAATAACAATAACAATAATAATAACAATAATGACAATAACAATAATATTAATAACAATAATAATATTAATAACAATAATAATAATAATAACAATAATAACAATAACAATAATAATAATAATAATAACGATAATAATAATTATTATTATTGTCGGATTTTAACCGACTAACGTGGGAGGGGGCGTTTCTAAAACTCAACAGGTTAAACTTGAACTCGACGTAGAAGGAAAGAAAATGAAACTCTTATCTTGCGTGATGAATCCTTCACGGCTTTTCTCGGTTAACTGGAGTTGCAACGAATTGCCTCGTTGCTTACTAACGACAGATCGTCCTTGTAAAAGTAACTAAGAAACGTATATAACTGGACTAAACAAAAAGACCAACAACACATATCGACGATAGGGGTGTTTTTATAACCCACTAGTCGATTCTATGCAAATGTTGTCACATCCAACACACGTGAGTGGACAAAAAAAAAAAAACACTATTATAAAATCAGTCGACCCAGCACTTTCAAACCTTTTGCTTGAACGACTGCCGCACAGAATTCCATTGTTTCACCCATCCACATCGAGTTCCGATAAGTAAAAATTACCACATAATAGGGTCGATATTTTTGTTATGTACTGTTAGTGCTAAGGACATATGAATTATGACGATGTATGCCTTTTTACAATGCACTTGCGGTTAAAAAAAAATAAATACGTTCCTAATGTTACGCTGTGTCGGTTTAAATAGTCAGAACCAATTATCATTCCAAGTTTGAGCGAGATAAAAAAACTAAAATGCTTCGTTATTTCTTAAAATATTTCCAGAAGATTAATCAGCCGTTTGAACCACCCACCGCGTGTGTAGATTTGTCCCATTCGTTCATTTTTGTTCTGTCCTTTTTGGATTAAAACTTTTATTTTAAACGTTCAAAAACAAAACAGTATAAAACGATTACATTCTCAAGTATCATCTCCCAATCCAATACTTATGCGAGTTTTACAATGTAGATCAGATTTAATGTTACTTGGTGCCGACTCCAAACAGTCATAAATAATTATTATTCTAAGTTTGAGCGTAAACAACAAAAAGTAGGTGATACAGAGAAATAGGCGACTCGAAGTCAGCAAACAAGCAGTGTCAGATTAAAAAATCACATTATACTTAATTATGTTGTGGAATAAAATAATAAATTACATGTTATTATTTCATTGTTTTGAATTTTGTTGTTAGTTTTTTTTTTGTTTTGTTTTCTATTGCATTTTCATCCCAAACAAGGCACAGTGCCACTTTGATGTATGGGGATACTATCTGAGACAGAATTTGTAGAGGTACTATGTAGGGAGTTGAGCATAAAGATGTATGTTTATATGACACTTAAACTTCTGCATGTCAGTACAGTCAGGAAAGCAGATACCCGGAAGGGAATTTCAAAGTTTAGCAGTCCTAAGGAAGAAACTATTAGAGTAGAAAGCTTTCTTACATCTAGGGATTTATACTAAGGAGAAACTAGTAGCAGAGGCACCATCCCAAATGTGGCAACAATACTCCATACATTGGGCGAATGGTGGCCTTGTAGAGGTGCACGATACTTTCAGGCGTAAGTAACTTTCTAGCACGGTAGAGAGAGCCCACCTTCTTTGTAGTAGCCTTAGCGATACCTTCAATATATCTGTTCCAACTCATGTTACCTGTGTATGTAAAGCCGGGGAGTTTGAACGAAGTACTTTCAGGTAATGTATCATTAGCCATAGCTATTAGTGGTTAAGCAGGTTTCTTGCGGCTATTAAGGAAAACAAGCTTAGTCTCGGAAGCATTAAATATGACCATCCAGTTTTGTCCCTATTCCACTACAGACTGGGATTTTCCTCTAGTGTTTCTGCCATTACCTTAGACATATGTATATTCGTTTTTCCCTAATGTCTGTTATAGAGGGTGGTGTCATCAGCAAATATACCCATCTCAGGGACAATGTTATCAGGGAGGTCATTTATAAATACGATGAATAATAAAGGTCCAAGAATTGACTTTTGTGGTACATCCGAATTTACATAATATTGTTTTGATATACGACCGTCGAGAAGAATTTAATTATGTTAAATATTTATCCATTAATACCATAGGATTTGATTTTCTTGAGATGATCATCGTGCCATATCCTGTCAAAGGCCTTAGATATATCTAGGGCTAATGTATTAGCATCCCCTGCTTTATCCAGTGCATTGTATATACGTTCAGATATTACAGTTAGGATATCTGCAGTAGGACGGGCTTGCCTAAACCGATACTGTTGGGTGGACAGAAGTTTAGCAGCTGAGGGGTTATGGTCTAATACTTGGTTAATTATGGACTGAAATATTTTGGCGAAAAGAGAGAGGAGGCTAATGGGGCGATAATTTAATGAGTCAGTTCTTTCCCCAGAATTCTTGTAAACACAGAAGCAATTTTCCAGCAGTCAGGAAACCAAGATTCGTTAAGTCATTAGTTGAAAAGTTTAAAGTGAACAGGAGCAAACATCAGCGAACCATTTTTTAATGATGCAGCCGAGATGAGATCAGGGCCACATGCTTTTAAGGTGTCTAAGTTTTTTATGATATCATGTATTTAAGAAGGATGATTTTCAGGTCATCTAGTGTGATTTCTGTCCACGGAGGAAAATCTGAGAGTGAGTAGTTTAATAGGTCCAAAATAGAGTTGAGGCAAACCGACGGGCAAGCAATTTAGCCTTCTTGTTTGCCGGGCAAACAACTTCAAGGTTGCTGGATAGTGAGAGGATTGTTCATTGCCCACTATTTACAACGCTATTATTGATTTTCCAGAAACCACGAGTTCCTAATTTCTGTGCTTCGATTTCTGGTGGTTTCGGTATATTCGCTATCGGCTGTGGCTATTTACTTCTTACAATTACTTTTAGATTCTATAAATTTTTGTACCGAATTTATGTCGGACAAGTTTTCCGTATGCATGCTGCTTTTGATCAATGGAAACTGCACAAGTAGAAGTAAACTATTGGGGGAATGTGGTTTGCTATAATACTTATGTGTGGAAACACGTGCTCCAATTTCTGCTTTGAACGATTCAGTGGTCTCATTTGCGCACTGTTCCACAGGAAAGGATTAGATGATGCACCACTGATGTGATCCCTGATTGCATTAGTATTATGAAAATATACTACTTCATGAAATATTTCTAAATTTGTTTTATATTTTATTTTTAGAAAAATAAGTTTTGATTCTGTTTGCCGTGGACTTCTAATGGCCTATTCTTTTGCATCACCAGTTCCTTTTTTCTGCTTGCTGTCTCCTGAAAGAAATTAACTCAAATAGACGGTGTTCGTCTGGTATTTGAATCACGAATTCCGTAGTCAATCGAGAAAATAAAACTCTAGTCGTCATCCCTTGTTTTTATGAAGAGTAATTATTAAAGAAACTCCTAACTACAATATTTTTTATCATAAAGTTAAGTTAAGAAAACAATGTACGCACTTTTCCTTTCTTTTCTCAACAACGCGGAGATTTACAAGTACGTGAACAGTTCGCTCTGAAAAAATGCATTTGTGACGCCCGATTGTCTTTCTTGCTTTTCTTTTTTTCTTCTCTATCTCTCTCTCCCTCCCTTCTCTCTCTCTCTCTCTCTCAGTCAGTGAGCGTGAGGGCGTAGCGTGGGAAGAAGGCCGATCCAGACACAGCTCCTAACGACAACTGCTCTCAACTCAACTCAACTGCCAAAAGACGCTCCCGCTCACCTTCTTATAGAAAGGTAGCAGGAAATAACTGACGAGGGCTGAGGTTTTATTCAACCAACAACCGTTCGCAGCGTCAAAATTGAATTCGCCCTGATTGGCCAATTTGGTAAAATCATTTCTGCATATTAATGAAGTAATTTTCTATCAAAACTTTTTCACACGGAGTAACCTTGGAATTGACCTAAACTGATTCTCAAGTTTAGACAAAGCAATCGTGAATACTACTATACTCCATTGCAATCGGTCCCTTTACAAAACAATATTTTATTAAATATTATAATCAATAACTAAATCCGCTCAACTGAAGTCGTTTTTTTCTTCATTTCGGGTTGAGTCACTAACTAAACAAATAGAACCAGCAAGGCAGCCGGGAATTGCCCGGAATTGCTCGGATAATAAAATCTCCAACTCAGTTCTATTTTAACCGCTATTGATATAAATTTCGACCATCACACGTGGTTGAGTCCCACATAATAAAACAGACGCAACTTTTCCCCACCCGGAAAAATTTGTTGCAGTTTTGCACCGAATGCGCCACACATAAATTGTTTGTTACATTGCACCCTTTGTAACATTAACTTGTTATAACTTACTTTGTGTGTTGAGTCTCATTTCATTGGATTAATTTATACTAATTATATTCTCTCAATAATATATATATGCGCGCGTGTGTGTGCGTTTGTGTGTGTGTGTGTGTGTGTGTGTGTGTGTGTGTGTGTGTGTGTGTGTGTGTGTGTGTGTGTGTGTGTGTGTGTGGTGAACCTTATATTTTGCCCGGAATCATGATCGTATAATTAAACCCAAATATTCAGGCTTCGGCTATATTTTTGGCTTAATATAAAATAATACCACGTGCGTTTTGTAAGAATTAATTAATTACTATATTCTATTAATTAAAAATATACTGAAATTATTAAAATGTCGCCACTAACCTTGCACTTTTATCCAGTCACACCGGAAGTTAGAAAAAACAATGAAGCACATTTCTAAAGCCAAACAAGAAATATCGGTTGTATTACGAAGGAATTATGATTAAATGTTTAATGATCAATACTTTACTTATATATTGTACAAAAAAAATTCATACTGTGTAGTGAAAACTTTTTAATAATTGATTCTTGCTTTGCGCTGAGGAGATGCTTGTTGTGCAAAACTATAATAATTTAACTGTTATATAATTATATGCCAACATTGCGACCGAAATAATTGTAAGCAATTAGTTACAAATAAAAGACCAGTATTTTTTTAAATGAGCGACTGTATTTGTGTCTGTCCCTAGTAACGTGGTACTTTAAGAAATATAGCTCTCGTATTGCACTATTGAGCTATCTAAATGTAAAAGTTTGTGTTATTTATTTATATGTGTATGCTTCTATATGTAATTCAACTACTTAGGTATCATTATTACCTAAGTAGTTAAATTACATATAGAAACACACATATAATGTGCACGGGGGGATTCAGTATTACAGGAGAAATAACAAGAGTGCTCAGTTACTTGTGCAAAGGCACGTATATTTTAATAGATACGATGCATTAGTTCAATCTTATATATTTATATTTTTATTTTACTAATATGATTCATTCCTAGCCAACGTTTATTTAGCATTTGGTGGTAGCTAAAGGTAAACAAGTTTATTTTTGTTTGTTTGTTTGTTTGTTTGTTTGTCCATTTTTACTTTGACAAACAAAATAACTTCTGATAGATTTGAAAATCATTGCTAATTAGTTTTACCTTGTGTGAATGTTTATTTTTGATGATATCAGAAACACACCTATCATAAACCTGAGTCTGTTATGATGATCTTTTATGCAGGAGTCAGTATCAATACACCATAGATTCAGCATCGTCTCATAATCAAGAAATGAGAGGTTTGTGTTAATGCTGATACGAGTGGACAGAAGTATTACCAGGTGAAAGGCCAGCAACACTTATCCATAGACTCAGATCAATTGGGCTCCACTGATTTATTGAAGCAAAATCTGTCTTTTAAAGGATTTACGTAGCTCGCATTTCAAATAAATAAAGGTATACTAACTTGAAGCATAGAAATAAGTTTTCAATATTACTGTATTCGGCATTAATTAACACAAAAAAGTTTGATATGCCATAGAAGCAAACAATTAAACCAAACTCTATTACTAAATATTTAATAATATAAAAGAACTTGAACTATAAAACCATTTTCTTTCTATGCTTGCTGGATTCGCCATTAAATAATCCGAAAAAGTTTGATGTGTGGTTAAACCAAAACAAACCAAACTTAGATTAATAAATGTTTTCAAAATTAGACTCGCATTTACTCTTTTTTTACCGGTTAAGTAATTTGACAGGATTAAAATAATTATTATACAAACAGAATCGTGTTGAAAACCCGTCAATCTATTGCCTTCAATGGTCGCCATGAGCTGAATATCATCTTTAAAACATGTTCAAACAAATCTTATTTTAAGTAATTTTAGAGAAAAAAAGATCAGATTTCGTTCTAGATAATTGTCTCATATTTTTACTTCCGTGAGACGATTCGAGTGAAGTTAATTCGCTTTCAAACGTTTCACAAGGCCTCACCTCCGACACGGGAAGATAAAAAATGTACTTGAGTCAAACACATCAACATCGGGTCATCATAAGGTTTTGACGCCAGATTTATCTTCATAAAATATTTCAAATAACAATCTTAATAGAGCAGTAAATGAGGAAAAAAGTATTACAAGATACATACAAAAAAGAAGAAACCCAGACGTAATTATAGAAAGAAGAAACTAAGCCAATTATATAAGTCGTTAAAAATCATTACAAACATGCATTGCCGTAAAATTAAAAAAATATCCGAATAAAGTTTAGAAAAACAATGACGGTATGTGTTTATCTATATCTATATATCTATCTATCTTCTTTACTCCTATAAATTCCTTTTCCAAGCGTGTGTGTTGATATTCGTATTAAAATCCCTTTCTCTATTTAAAAAGAAAATACATTTTTATGTATAGGGCGTGGAATTGCATTCACCAGCAAAAGATCTAGCTAATTTGCATATTCTTTTAAACATTCATTTTAATTAATTCCTTATTAGTTTCTTCGGTTTTCCTACGGGATGACCATCTTTAGTTAACTATTACGTGTAATCATATTAATGCAGATGTGCTACATGATTTATACTTGCATAATATTTGCGTAAAAAGTTTATAGTAAACACAAAATTGTTCTCATATATATTTATGTGTACGTATATATTTTTGTTTAACAAATATTGCCTATCAAACTCCTCCTAGAGTTTTTGGTCTACGAACATGAAACTTCATATATAAGGTATTTGAATCCATGTAAAACTTTATATTTGCGTTTTAACCCGGAAAAATCGGTGCAAAAGTGTGAAAATTTTAAAAAATAAAATTTGCCAGGTGAAGGACGAACGCCGGCATTACGAATGGATAACATAGTAGCTATTTGTTCATGTTTTATTTTTTTTGCCTCGCAGTAATGTATTCATGGCCCAGTCATTGGCGGCAGAGTCAAAAATCAGTCGTAAGCTGAAGGGTTTGGTTTCGATTCTCGGTGTTGGCACACGAGTCTTTACTTTTTTTTTAACTTTTTAAATCATTATTATATATTGCGTCCAATATAATCTATAATATACATCTTACCTGTTTGTTTAAATGTATGTATATATGTGTGTATGTTTGTCTTCCTAAAACTTTCGACAGGCGACGAATTTTCACGAGATCGGTATCGTTGTGAAGCCGACCTTTCGGACGATTAATACGAAAAAATTGGCTAAAATCATTAATCACTTCACCCTCAACTGGGCGCTTTTTCGCCGGTGTTTTCGAAAGCCATCCTCTATTTTCGATTGACTAGCCTTAATTTAAACCTACATCACTTCCGCGATGGGCGAAACAGCAAAGATGTCACGTTTTTTTTTCATGTTCTTTTCCTCCTTCGTGGTACGGGTTCGAGCCTGTCTGCCTACAACCACTTATTTGTTTTTTGTTCAACACACATATCCAAACACCCGGGAAACGCCGGGCTGAAATGCTAGTCTCTCTATATATCTATAAAAATGTACGTGTCTGTGTGTCTGTGTGTACATTTCCCTATGCAATAACTCTGTCAATTTTTAGTCGACAGATCCGAAATTTGATATACAGGGTACTGAGATTTGGGAAAATCTATGTTTGGCTGTCAGGGGTCAAAGTTCAACGATTTTACCTTTGAGAACTCTACCAAACTCCTCCGACAATTTTGGGTCTAAACACTAGAAATTTTAGATATAAGTTCCTTGGACATTGATCTAACTTAATATCTTCATTTTAGCCTAAAACAATAAATTTAAAGGGGTCATAATAGGGATCAAAGTTAAAAATAAATTGATCTCTGGCGTCTGTACCAAATTATTCAGACAATTTCTGCTCTAAACATTTGAAATTTGACATAAAGGGTATTCAGAGATAGAGCAAGCTTTTTTAATCGGTTTGGGTCGAAAATTTTTAGTTACCAATATATAAATGTATGTATGTATGTATGTATGCCTAAAACTTTTGACGGATTTTACCAAGATCAGTATCGTTTTAAAGTCCGGCTCTTCAGACGACAAATATCGAAAAATTGGCTAAAAACATTTATATGTTCGCCTTCAACTGGGAACCTTTCTACAGGGGGAGGGGTCGCTTTTTTCGCCGATATTTTTGAAACTCATCCTCTCCTTCCGATTGTCTAGCCTTAATTTTTTTTTAAATGTCACTTCCGGTTTGGCGGTGGTCGTAACAACATAGACGTAAGGTTTTTCCCCGTTTTTTCCTCCTTTGCAGTACCGTTTCGAGCCTGCCTTCCTACTACCACATTTCTTTTTGCTCATCAGACACACCCAAACACACAGGCAACGCCGGGCTGAAATGGTAGTCTATACTCCTATGAATTCGTTTTTATTTAGTATGTATTGATATTCATATTAAAAACACTGTTTCCTATTTATTTAAAAAGATAATACAATTTTCTTATTATGGATTGTAGAATTGCATTCACCAGCAAAAGATCTAGCTAATTTGCATGTAAAATTTCAAATGTTTGGACCAGAAATTGTCTGGGTAATTTGGTAGAGACTGCAGCGAAAAATTGGCCCCTATAATGACCCCTTACCATTTATTGTTCTGGGTTAAAATCAAATTATTAAGTTATATCCATGTCCAAGGAACCTATTTCAAGTGTTTAGACCGAAAATTGCCGGAGGAGTTTGGTAGAATTCTCAAAGGTCAAATCGTTTTTGACCCCTTTACGACCAAATTTCTGGGCGAAAACGGGTTACAAAGATTTTCCCGAATCTCACTACCCTGTGCATCAAATTTAGAGTTTGTAGACTGAAAATTGACAGAGTTATTGTGTACGGAAATGTACACAGACAGACAGACAGACAGACACTTTCACTTTTATATATGTACTAGCAATTCAGCCCGGCTTTGCTCGGGCCCTATATACTGTTCATAACTTGCCCTTCCTGTGAATACACTTTATGTAAGATTTAAACTATTTAGACCCAAAATTGTCTGAGTAATTTCGTAGAGACCGCGGAGGTGATTTTTTTTTATAAATTTGACGCAATTTTTACCTCTTAATATTAATTATTTTGGTCTCAAATCAAAATATAAATTTTTTACCCATGTCCAAGTTACCTACATCTAAAATATCAAGTCTTTAGACTCAAAATTAGCGGAGAAATATCGTAGAATCGACAAAGGTCAACTCTTTCAATTTGACATTTTGGCAGCCGAATTTTCGTCCCCCACCCCCAAACTGATTAAAATTCGGTGAGTAGTTTGCTAGACATCGCAAAGGTCAAATCTTGTGAACTTTGACCTTTCGGAAGCTTAAATTTTCGACCCAAACCGATTAAAAAGCTTACCCTATCTCTGAATACCCTTTATGTAAAATTTCAAATGTTTAGACCAGAAATTGTCTGAGTAATTTGGTAGACACCGCAGAGATAATTTTTTTTATCTTTGATCCCTATTATGACATTTATTGATTTGGGCTCAAATCAAGCTTTGAAGTTAGATCCATGTCGAAGGAACCTATATCTAAAATTCTAATTGTTTAGACCCAAAATTGTCGGAGGAGTTTGGTAGAGTCCTCAAGGATCAAATCGTTGAACTTTGACCCCTTAACAGCCGAATTTCTCGCCGAAAACGGATTAAAAAGATATTCCCAAATCTCAGTACCCTGTATATCAATGTTCGAGTCTGTAGACTGAAAATTGACAGAGTTATTGCGTAGGGAAATGTACACACACAGACACATAGACACACAGACATACACACAGACACGTTCACTTTTGTAGATATAGAGATAGATAAGTGAAAATGTCTTTGTGCGTGTGTGTGTTTGTATACATTTCCTTACTGAATAACTCTGTCAATTATAATCTTAGAGAGTCGAGATTTTACGAAATTTGACTGTCAAGTGTTAGAGTTTTACGATTTGACCTTTGAAAATGTTGCGTCTAAACACTTGAAATTTTAAATGAAGGTTATTTGGACATGAATCAAGCTTTATAATTTATTTTAGCCTAAAAAATGTTAAGGGGTCAAAATTGGGGTCAAAGTTTTCAAAAAATTTGACCTCTGCGGTCCCTACCAAATTACGCAGCAAAATTCTGGGCTAAATATTTGAAATTTTATATTAAGTGTATTCAGAGATTCGGTTCGTGTCGAACATTTTAGCTGCCAAGGGGTCAAATTTCAAAATATTTTAACTTTGCGATGTCTAGCACACTACTCAGCCAATTTTGGGTCTAAACATTTGAAATTTACCCATAACGGGTACTCAGCCATGCGTCCCGCTTTTTCTTCAATTTTGGGGCGAAAATTTGGCTGTCAAAAGGCCAAAGTTGAAAGACTTGACCTTTGCAGATTCTACCAAATCCCTCCGCCAATTTTGGGTCTAAACACTTGAAATTTTAGATGTAGGTAACTTGGACATGGGTGAAACCTTTATTTTGATTTGAAACCAAAATAATAAATGTTAAGGAGTTTAAATTAGGGTCAAATATTTTAAAAGTTGACTTCTAGGGTCTCTACTCAATTACTCAGACAAATTTTGGTCTAAACATTTGAAATCTTACATAAAGTATATTCTCACGTAGAGCAAGTTATGAACAATACATAGGAGCCGACCAAAGCCGGACTGAACTTCTAGTGTGTATGTATATACATACGTAAGGAGTTGTGTTTGAAGGCTATGACAGTGCAGTCATATAAAATAGAAAAATACCGTTGTGTAAAATATGTAAAAACGGACAATGACAATATTGAAAGATTTCAATAATTTTCTGTTATAAATTATCTAATTACCAGCATAATGGCACGAGCAAGAATGGTATCATAGTGTAATTTTTTTTTTCGATTTTTCTTTAGAAAGAAGAACACTTTTTTAAAAATAATACTTACAACAACTCAATCGAGAGTAAATTATGATCGGGTTCGGAAGTAGTAGGACAGCAGTAGACTCTAAAATTATTGTTGAATTATGGGTCGGCATTTATGTTTGTTATTATTCAATTATTGTTATGTGGTATGTGTTAATTAATCACTTACTATGCATAGGTGCGAAAACAGGTTTTCTTCTCTTCTTGAGGAATAATATATCCTTCTATTACTTTTTGGGGTATTTTTAAATTGTTAACTTTTTATATTTTTGTTTAGTTGATTACATAATTATATGGAAGTAATAGAAGTATACGGGACTTGGTGATCCTGTTAATTATCTATTATATATACAAAAGTGAACGGGTCTGTGTGTGCGTGTGTGCGTGTGTGTGTGTGTGTGTGTGTGTGTGTGTGTGTGTGTGTGTGTATGTGTGTGTGTGTGTGTGTGTGTGTGTACATTTTTCTACGCAATAACTTAATAACTTGATTTGAGCCCCAAACAATTAATGTTAAGGGTCATAATAGGGGTAAAAGTTTAAAAAGTTTTTTTGTTTTTTTTTGCTCAACATACACCACCAAATAGCAGGGCAACGCAACATGTGATCGCAACACGTGATCGGTTTTCGGCCAGAAATTTGGCTGTTAAGGGCTCAAAATTCAACGATTTGACCTGTGAGAACTCTACCAAAATTCTCCGACAAATTGGAGTCTAAAACATTGGAAATTTTAAATATAGGTTCCTTGGACATGGATCTAACTTAATAACTTTATTTGAGCCCAAAACAATGAATGTTAAGCGGTCATAATAGGGGCCAAAGCTAAAAAAACTGACCGTTTTTTTTGTTTTGTTTTTTTGCTCAGCATATACCTCCAAACGCCCGGGCAACGCCGGGATCCCGTGCTAGTAGTTTACTAAAGATGATTATCCCATTAAAAATCCGAAGCAACTAATAGGGAATTAATTAAAATGAATGTTGTTTAAAAGAATATGCAAATTAGCTAGATCTTTTGCTAGTGAATGCAATACCATAACTCATATATAAGAAAATTGTATTCTCTTTTTAAATAAATAGAAAATAGGGTTTTTAATGCGAATATCAATACACACACAAGAAAAAAGAATTTATAGGAGTATAGATAGATATAAGTGAAAATGTCTGTGTATCTGTGTGTGTGTCTGTGTACATTTTCCTACGCAATAGCTCTCTCAATTTTTAGTCTACAGGCTTGAAATTTTATATAAAAGTTACTGAGATTTGGGAAAATCTATGTGATCGGTTTTCGGCCAAAAATTTAGCTGTTAATGACTCAAAGTCAACGATTTGACCTTTGAGAACTCTACAAAACTCCTCCGACAATTTAGGGTCCAAAACATTGGAAATTTTAGATATAGATTCCTTGGACATGGATCTAACTTAATAACTTGATTTGAGCTTAAAACAATAAATGTTAAGGAGTCATAATAGGGGTCAAATTTTTAAAAATCGACCCTTTTTTTCTTTTTGTTTTTTTTTTTATCAGCATACACCTCGAAACACCCGAGCAACGCCGGGCACCATGCAATATATCTATAAAAGGGTAAAGTGTCTGTGTACATGTCCATACACAATAACTCTATCAATTTTTAGTCTACGGATTCGAAATTTAGTATATACGTTACTGTGATTTGGTAATATCTTTTTAATCCGTTTTCGGCCAGAAATTCGGCTGTTAAGGGGTCAAAGTTCAAAGATTTTACCTTTGAGAACTCTACCAAACTCTTCCGACAATTTTGGGTCTAAACACTTGACATTTTAGATATAGGTTCCTTGGGCATGGACCTAACTTAATAACTTGATTTGAGCCCAAAACAATAAATATTAAGGTGTCATAATAGGGATCAAAGGTTAAAAAAATTACTCAGACAATTTCTGGTCTAAACATTTGAAATTTTACATAAAGGGTATTCATAGATAGGGCAAGATTTTTAATCGGTTTGGGTCGAACATTTGAGCTATCAATATGTCTGCCTAAAACTTTCGACCGAGGCATCGGATTTTCGCAAGATCAGTATCGTTTTAAGCTTGATCCTTCCGACGACAAATACCGAAAAATTGGCTTAGAAAATTAATTTCTTCATCTTCAACTGGGCACTTTTCTACAGGGAGGGGTCACTTTTTTCGCCGATATTTTCGAAAGTCATCCCCTCTTTTTGATTGTCTAGCCTTAATTTAAACCTACAGCCGGTGATCGTAATAGAAAAGACGTCACGTTTTTCCCGTTCTTTTCTTCCTTCACGGTACGGGTTCGAACCTGCCTTCCTACTACCACTTTTTTTTGCTCAACAAGCACCTTCAAACACCCGGGCAACGCCGAGCTGTAATTCTAGTAAATATATATTATTACTTACTATATAGAAATGAATAGTAATTGCCGACACAACAGCATAAACTTATGAAATCGTTTTCCTACGTAAGACTTCGAAATACCATCTTCTATCTAGCTTCTTTCTTAAAAAAAGATAATTTTCATGTATTTCTCGGCTCTGTCGTTTTTCATGGTTGATTCTCGAGTGAGCTCTTCTCTCTGTAAATTATTCACCACAAAACATGTGGATATACAACGAATATAAGTAATTTTCTTTTCTTCCTCTCTGCAGCTAAAAGTAAACGCAACTTCCATTAGCAAAATTGCTTTAAACTAAATACCTGTACGCAATAATGTGAGGCTGCTTCTCAGCTAAAGGCAACACATTCTTGTTGAAGCGTCTTGTTAAAGAATCAAATTCTGCTCAGTTTCAAATATCCTTACGAGTCCCCATTGTGTTGTCTCACTCTCTTACTGACAAACTTATTAACTCTTATTCTCGGGTTACTTCTGAAGAGTATAAACAAAAGTGATAATTACAACTGAAAAGTATGTTTTTAACAACTTAAAATAAAATTTAAAACTATTTTCTAGGGAAGATAATGTTTATGCATTCACTAAGCAATTTACTAGCAGTCAAGAAAGGAAGGTTCGCTAAGGCATTTGCTGAAGAGTTTGGAGAAAACCGGAGCAACCTCAGGAGAGCATGTTTTTAGCTGTATAGCAGAAATAAAATCGGGCCCACATGCCTTCGAGGTGTCTATTTTTTATGGCATCACAAACAAGGGAAGCAGTATTTTTCAGATCATCGAGTGTGGCTATTGTCCACAAAGGGAAATTTAAGAGGGGGCGACATGTTAAGTTAGAGGCAAAATGTTGTGTCAGCAGATTTACCTTTTCAGTTTCTGTGCAGTCAGTCTCAATGTTGTAGGATAGTGATAGAATTGTCGATTGTCCATTATTTACTACACTGTAATAAATTTTCCAGAAATCCCGAGTACCATTTCCTGCGACTCAATGCGTTTTCTGATGACTTCAGAATGCCTTCGCTTGGTTGCGACTATTACTCTCCTACAATTAGTTTTAGCTTCTACAAACTTTTGCCTATTTGTATTCGACTTATGTCCGATAAGTCTGATTTGAGTGATAGTAACTGCACAATTTGGCACCATGTGCTTCAATTGCTGCTTTGAACCATTCAATAATTTCATTTGCATGTTATGCAAGAGAAAATATACTACTCCATGGAGCGTCTATGATGGCTTCCGAGTCAGCCTTCTTATAGTTCCTTATTGTCGGCTCTTTAGTTTTAGGTCGAGGGTTTAGGGTGATTTCTATACTATCACAACGTGATCGACATTCCTAAGTAGGCTATGGACATGTCATCGGGAACTGTGGTCAGAAATAGATCTAGAAGTGAGGCTTGTTGGTCCTATCGATCTAGAAAACTGGTCGGAAACGTAGCTGTCTTTGATGGGTAATAGAATATAGAGAAGCTATGTGCTGTGCTACCAGTTACGTCTGTGTGAGTAGAGAAACCTAACCAATTAATGTGGGGAACATTTAAGTCATTAAATACATGTAGTTGATCGCTAGTATCTAGAGAGAGTTCTGTCAGAGATTTGGTTGATTAAGGTACGGTCCTGTGTTGAGGGAAAACGGTGGAGAAAATATAAGTAACGCTATGTTGCAGGTTTAGTCTAAAGAACATTAAGGCTTGGTCATCTGATACTAAGATTCTATAGTCAGGGGGATGAGTGTTTCGAATATAGACTTCAAGTCCGTGCATATATCTGTCTGAGTCCTTACGGCAAAGTGATAGATAACCAGACATGTTAAAATGGTGACAAGGGATGGAGGAGTGTAGGTTAATTTCAATTAGAGTTAAGATATCTGAGAATTTGCTAGGAGAAATGATTCAACAGAATCCAAGTTAGTTCTAAGCCCGCGGATATTCGTCAATTCAAGCCTCAAGGGAGGATGCGAATTGGTTTTGTTTACATTTGCGTCTGGTTTGGTCGTATTTTTTGTTTGAGCTGTCATTTTCTTTAATAGTTTCAGTTTTAGGGTGAGATGTGCTTGGCAAAATGGATTTGTAATATACCAAATTCACAAAACAAGTAGAACATCAGCCGACTCTCCATCCACAAGATTGTGGCCACGGGAAATCGCAACGGGGATGGATGTAGGGTCACTTTCTCATGCGCGAGATAACATTACAATCATAGAACAACCGTTCTAAGAACTATTAAAGAGTTAGTGCTTTTGTACTGTCAGTTAGAATACAGCAGCCAGACAAACTGTCAAACTAGTACCTCAATCCGTAAGACAAAAGAACCCAGTTCAATTGGATTGGCATATGTGACACTCAGGCACCACCAAGATGCCAAGTTCTAGAGAATGGGAAAGAGGCGGGAGTGGGGAACAGTGTTCATTGCTCTAGTCAGAAAACCGGGTCAAATACTGTGATCACATCTTTGCGCCTGACTAATAGACAAAGAAGTTGTATGAAAGCCGGGCGATAGGCAGAGCCTATCTACTTCTTAAGAAATTTAGGTTTGCAAACCGGTAATTTATTCGAGTCACCAGCTCTAGAAAGTTTGTCGACCATGACCCCGTTTATTTAGTGCGAAGACGTATGAGGTCAGTAGCACAGGTTTAACTTTGGAGTTTCTCTGTTTGTAGCAGCCAAATAGTATAATCCTAATTGTCTACGGCCTTTTGCTTTGTTGTCTATTAATGCAGGAGAAACCATCGCCTGGTCCGCAACCCGGTGGGCGTGCTGGATGGCTTGAGAAGATAACACACCATTTTTTTTATTTTATATTTACTTTAAATGAAAATGTCCTCATATCAGGTTATCTGACAAAACCCTATACAGAGAGACCGAAGACACTCGAGGATAGTGTTTAGTACGCATTCAAGTTTCTCCCCTCAGTTTCTTTAAAATGTTCTTATAATTTTTCCTAGATGGGGATGAGGTATCTCCCCGGATTTCAGACATTTATCTACTATTTCATACATTCCAATTGAGAAAGCTTTTTTCACAATCTAACCATTTTTAAAGTGTAATTTTTTGTATCTCTCTTTCACTTAGTTTACCGAGTATATTTGCAAGGCAATTTTTGAAAGTTTTTTCATAAGTCTAGTTACTCTTACAATTCCTGAAATGAAGGAGGTCTTCGTAAGATTCCACTTTCTTTACATGTCGTATATTAAAAGATTTTGTGAGGATGTGTGCACTGTACTTGCCATGTACGTATCGTATTTGAAATCAACATCTCTAGATGAAGTTCGAACACTGTTTGTTTTATGCCTGTTTCAATTACTTTTTTAACCCTGTGTAATGTGCGTGCGTGATCTATAGAATGCAAATAATTTCAACAGATTAAATGTTTCTCTGCGATAAACGAACATATGGTATGGACTAATGTGTGCATCTGTTTGCATATATCAAATGAAAATGAAATAAATTTAATTAAAACTAACTGCTAACTTAAGATCAAACAAATTGTTTGTACGATGAAGCAGGAAATTAAAAATGCTGCGTACTCTGCAGACGGATGTGCTATTGGCGGGGGGGGGAGAAAAAGAAGAAAGATAGCAGGATAAATTTTAATTAAGAGAAAATAATAACTAAAAATAACTTAAATAAACTTTTTTAATTACGAAATGTTTTTTCTAGCTGTATAATTTTATCATTGTTACAACGAAAAAGTGGAAATACTATAGACCTTTTTGGTTGTCCTTAAACTTCGCACTATTCGCCAAACTTCAGCCAAATGCATTCCAGTGCTTGTTTTAAAGTAAAAATACTTCTACGTAAAGTGCTCTAATAAATGTATTGCACCTGCATCATGTACATGTAAAACTGCAAAATTTGACCTCTTTACGGTAGAGATTCCTATTAAACACTGAGAACTCCTTGTAAGAAAAAAATGTAAGGAAAAATTCAAGATGGCGCCCGACTCTCTCTTTAACACGGTAAGATATCCTCAACACGGCACAAGAAGCAACAGCCACACGATTCCCCAGTCAACTCAATCGTCACTCCCCCGTACCCACACAACACGCAAACACGCGGGCGCTTATCTCCTGGATGCACGTTACACTCCCCCCCTGATCTGATGATCACATAGAGAGCACTGGGGGGGGGGCCTTTTAGTGCGTGTGCTTCTGCGAAGAGGTACATTCACTGTTTCAGATTCGGGCTCTGGATCTGGTTCCGCCTCATCAGATGAAGTATCGCTATCAGTCTCTGGAAGGGGCTCACTGAATCCGTGCATCGGCAGCTCATCGCTAGACGCTTCACTGCTTTCTTCTGTAGTTGTATGACGCACCTCGGTAGCTGGGCGAAGATCTCGCACATGTCGTGGGGTTCCATCGACCAAAACAGACTGCTGGCTAATCACTCCAGATATGTGTCCTCGCTTAAACTTGTCGGTGCACCGATTTCCTGGAGGCCGCACCCACACTGGATCTCCCACTTCGATTCTGTTATATGTTCCCTTGTCGGTTGGCTGCGTAGTGTTGATTCCCTTCACTCCGACTCGGTACGTGTAAATAGCATTCGCAGGTGCGGTTGAAGGGGACGTCCCGTCCTTTGGCGTAATGTTGTACCAATATGTTGCTTCCGCAATAGTACATCGCTTCCTGGCAGCAATTCTCTTGATGCTGCGATGGCTTCTTTCAGCAATGCCATTTCCTGATGGCACATGCGCGCATCGCAACCGTAGACGGACGCCCCACTCATCTAACAACTGCCGGACTTGCTGGCTACAAAACGCTGCATCATTGTCAGTCAGGAGCTCTTCCGGCGCACCTCGCTCAAAAAAAATGGATGATAGGTGGCGAACAACATTTGCTGAATCCTGTCTGGTCATCTGCCGCCACACCGCAAATCTCGTAGGCCCGCAATCAATGAGAGTTAGAAAGGGCTTGCCACTGTAATGGGTAATATCCATGGCCAGCCGCTGCCACACACTCTCAACTTCCAAGCGACCCTTCTGCCATCGCTCTGGTGCAGGATCAATAGACTGGCAAGCCTCACAATTTCTGACGATCTGTCTGACATCCATCTTGGTCACTGCTGGGTATGCACGCCTCACAAAATAAAGGGTCCTCTTGATACCCGGATGTCCGCTCTGTGCATGAATTTTTTGTATTTGACATGGGTCGATTGCAACTGCACAATATCGAGCAGTAATCTCCATTCCCATCTTCGCGGCTTCATACCATTTGTGAGGTACACGGGTCAGTTGGTCAGCACGATTACAATGTGATGGCACCAGAGTGACGCTCAGTGATAGCCCATACTCAGATACCAGGTTTTTTAGCGTGTCTAGCCTTCTCCGTATTAACATTTCGCTTGCTGCCTTGGTACGGATTCGTGTCCGTCCTGAAAGTGTGTCAGACACCCAGTGGTAGACACAGAGAGAATCTGTGTACAAGGTCAACTTCTTAGACTGCCACTGCAGGGCCAGATTTACCCCCTTTACAACAGCGTCCAGCTCTGCCAGGTTGATATGCTGAGAATCTGTTACGGGCCGCAGCCAACATGCATCCTCGAACACGTTTCCTCCTTGCTCCAACGATACTCCCAACGCCAAAGAACTGGCATCAACCCACACACCTACGTTGTCTCCGTTAACACACCACCGCCCACAGGCAGGGTCCTTCTTGTTCACTCTCTCCAGTGTCTCTTAAATCATCAGAGTTAGTAGGACATCATCGGATATGTCATCCCAACCCGTGGTTGTTAAATTTGCTCTGCGTTTAATCACACCAACAGCTGCGCGGAGCCAGCCACAGACCGGTAAGTGACCAACAAGTTTTCCACACCAAGAAAAAACGGTCCGCCTTGTAACGAGGTTGGGGATGCTTGGAATTTCACTGCCACGCCTCCATTGTAGGGTGCCATCTTCTTCATAAACATCCAATCCCAATACACGTGCTCCTTCCCTTAAACGTTCGGGATTCTTGCATTCCAGACCAAACTGAGCCAACTTTTCTTTGACACATGACGCAGACTGTACATCTTCATTGACGTATACGTCATCAATGTAAGCTGACGTTGAGTCCCTCATGGGCTTTTCTTGGGACAATACTGTGTTGACAATAGTCTTCATGATCTGTGGTGCCACATTTAGGCCGAAGCCAAGGCGTGTAAGGCAGTACCTCTGCCCCTGGAACCAAACTGTCTGGAACGGCCACAACGTCTCATCAACTCGCACCTGTAAATAGGCTTTTCGTAAATCCAATATTGAGACATTAGTGCCTTTCTGACGCCATTCCCTCAACTTACTGGCGCATACGTCAGCATCGGCAGTGTAGGCTTCAATATGCTTGTTAAGCTCCCTATAGTCCAGCACGGGCCGTACTTTCGACTTGTTATGCTGGACTACTGCCATCAAGGGTATTAGACCCTTCGGAGGCCCAAGCTTGTCCTCAGGGTAGGGGATTAACCAGCCATCTTGGATCCACGCCTTTAGTTCCCTTTCGTATTCTGCTCGGGCCTCATTGGGTATAGGGTACTCTGCAACCCCATTCTTGAGTTTAGTCGGTGCCATTTCCTCGGTCCACTTCCAAGATGCAATCCAGGCCCTCTTGCGCGAGTCGTAGTCCACTGTAAAATCCGGCCGATCGATATGGAGCGCTGCACACACTGGGGCCTCTAAGAATCGCACCTTTCCATCCCGATGAATTGCGACTCCCCCCAGCGCCTTGATGGCATCGTATCCGAGCAACAGGTCAAACCCCAGGAGATTTCCTTGGGTCACGAGCACATTGATCTTAGTGGCTGCACTGGTGTCCGTGTAGATCTTGACAGTTCCAGCTCCACAGCATGTCTGGGTCTCGCCTCCTATCGTGGTGACTTTGATCTTCCTCTTAGTCCAACTTGGACACAGCCTGGTGCTCACTATAGTATGCGAACAGCCTGAGTCGAGAAGTGCTGAGCAAGGTATCCTGTTTACGTAGACGGTTATTACTGGTTGCGCCTTGTTCAAATTTTGCTCGGGGAGCAGGGCGGCGCTGACGTCCTCTCCCCTGATACGTTTCCCGCACAGTTTTGGGCTAGATGCCCCAAACCGCCACACTTAAAACAGCGCACACGCCCCCTGTTGGTGCAATTCCTTGCAAAATGTCCGCGTCGGCCGCAGCGAAAACATTTCCCATTGCTTGCAGGGTTCTGATTCGGAATCTCCCGAGCGCCAATCTGGCCTGTCTGTGTCGCCATCACAACTGGTTCCCCCAGGTCCTCCTCATCTTTGATGATGGCTCGAGCACGTTCCATCAAGTGTTCCATGGTCGTTGTTGAAACGCTGGTTGAGGCTCTCAGTAGCTGCTTCACCCGAGTGGGAAGGCCCGCCACAAACGCGTACGCGAGCGTCCGCTCCGACACCCCTCCACCGAACAGAACTGCGAGTTTCTTTAACTCAGCGAAGAAAACGTCCACGCTTTCCTCCGGTAGAAGTTTTCGGGAAGCAAATTTTTCATAGGCCGTACAAGGATCCATGGCAAATGCCTTGTACAGCGCAGCTTTAATTGCGGTGACATCTCCCTTTTCGGCAGCACTGAGTTGCTGATATACACTCAAGGCACCCCCAGCCAATCTCAGGGGAATTACAGTGTGTACCCTTTTCACCTCACAAAGGTCGCACGTCAGCTCGACCCTTTCAACCCAGTCGACGATGGACGTGGACCCGTCAAACTCGGGTATGAGCTTTAAGTCAAATTTCGACTCGGTCATAGTCCTAGAGGCCAAATGGCCGAAATAGCTTGTAAGAAAAAAATGTAAGGAAAAATTCAAGATGGCGCCCGACTCTCTCTTTAACACGGTAAGATATCCTCAACACAGCACAAGAAGCAACAGCCACACGATTCCCCAGCCAACTCAATCGTCACTCCCCCGTACCCACACAACACGCAAACACGCGGGCGCTTATCTCCTGGATGCACGTTACACTCCTTTCCTCCGACTGCTTAGCTCTAGAATGACCTTCGTTTTCCCTGTTTCTCCGACGGTAACAACATACAGAAATTTAAATATAATGAATAGGACTGTAACATTCTTTTTTGACTCTCGAGTTTTTTTTGTTTGTTTGTTTGTTTTTTACAAGGTAGTCACCGCTTATCAAGGCCCGGAAGCCACTCGGGGATAAGAGTTATTGCGTGTACAGTAATCAATGGGATAGTATCGTAGTAATCGTTAGTATTGTAGATTTGATAAAGTGTCTTACTTAAGGGGGCGGTTCATCAGGAATTTGTTTATGTTGGACTTGAAGATATCCAGGTGGTAGTCTGGTGGGAAACAGGCAAACGGAAGAGAATTCCACAGGCGTGCATTTCTAAGAAAGAAGCTTTGTTTATGGAATCTATGTTTTGGTTTTGGCACAGATAAAGAGTGGGGAAAATGTTTGACAGTGGTTTCAGCTAGACGGGTGTTTATCGTGAAAGATTGGCGAGGGGGGCCAGAGAGTGGAGCTCAGACTAGCACTTCACATGGAGGTATATATCCGTTGATATCTTATATTTTTATATAGACTGATATGGTTCTCGGTTGATTTAATGTGTCTTACTGTATAGAGTCAAAAGAATGAAAAGAATATTCTGTTGTCACAGCTCTAGTAATGAAACAAAAATCTTGGCTCACAATTTCCATATTAGGATGTTCCTTTTATATCCAGTCAATAGTTATTTTGTTTTGTTTTTTTGTTTTATTTTTTTTTTGTTTTGTTTTTTGCTTTTTCTTTTTTTTTTTGCTTTTTTTTTTTCGTGTCTCAATAGCAGTGTGTGTTTGGGGCTAATATAAAAAAAATCGAGAAAATCATTTCAAAACATTTAAGATATAAATAATATAGAAATTACACGCAGAAATTGAAATGTATTGCAAACAAATCTCTTGCTGCACAGCTCCCCACTTGGGATTCTTCTTTTAAATATATACACTAATCATAATAGCTTTCTGTATCTCAATGGCGATATGTGATGTTTGGGTGGAATAAAAAATTTCTAAAAAAGTTGTTTCGAAAGAATTGAGATGTAAACATTACAAGAAGTACGTGCAAAATTTAAATGCATGTGAACAGACATCTTGCTTTTCAAATACCCATCCAGATTGTCCTTGCTGGTTGCGTGGTCCCTATCACAGTAGCTTGTTAAGTTTTAATGTCAATATTTTTAGTGTTATGAAATTAGCCTTTTACGAATAAGATGCAGTCTTTTACAGCCATTGAGAGAAATAGACATCACATAGACATGACAAAATATTACATAAATACCACAGATGAATCGTATGTGCGCAGTCGATTTTTCGTCAGCCAGAAAATAAAACTCGTATACACCGTTTTTGTATAAAAATATAATAACTTTTATTTGCTGTTTCTTCGTTACTGCCTCATAATGCGTGCGCCTAGCTAGAGACGGAGTAAGAAGACTGAGAGGTGGGTGGATGTTGATTTGCCGGCTGACGGTAGGCTTCTGTTTTCTTTTTCCTTTTTCTCTTGGCTAAATATGTGACCTGCGTTTTTGTAGCTGCACTTATCTCCGATAGGTGCGTGTGTCAAATAGTTTACTTTTCAGCACTGATAATATCAATCAGAAAACATTATTCCATCGTTCAGTGCGTTTGCTAGCTGTCATACGTGCGTTTGCGTGTGTACACCTCAACAAGCAACATAGAGACATCACATAGACATTACATAGAAATTACAGATATTACATGGACACAGACATCACATAGACATTGCAGAATATTAGATAAATACCACAGAGACATCATATAGACATCACATAAATATTACAGAGACATTACATAGACATTACAGAATTACATAGACATTATAGAGACATAACAGAGACCTTACAAAGACATTACAGAGACATTACAGAGACATTACAACATACTATTGAGACATCACAAAGACATTACATAGACATTACAGAGGCATTTAATAGACATCACAGAGATATTACATGGACATTACAGAGACATTACATAGATATTACAGAATTACATAGACATTATAGAGACATTACAGAGACCTTACATAGA
>NC_136500.1:49280329-49360329 GCF_053919585.1 Euprymna scolopes
GAATCTCTCGACAGAGGCAACCTTTCTAGGGCAATTGCTCTTGACATATCAAAGGCCTTTGATAGGGTATGGTATAAAAGGTTTACTTCACAAGATCTCCAGCTATGGTATAGCTGGAAATGTTTTCTCAATTATGAAATCGTTTCTCTCTGATAAGTTCATAACAGTAGTAGTGGATGGGCAAAATTCAAAAGTTGACAGTATTAATGCTGGAGTCCCTCAGGGGTCCATCCTGGGCCCAACTCTCTTCCTGATCTACATTAATGATTTTCCAAATCACATCCTTACATCATTTGTAGACATTTATGCTGATGACACGACCATCTATGGTAGCATATCTAAGGCCGTAAACGACCAAGTTCTCTCCGATTCTCTCTCTTCTGATCTTGAGCAAGTAGTTAAATGGGGAAAGAGGTAGCTTGTTACTTTTAATGCTTCTTAGACTTTGCGTCTATCTTTACATCATCAACGCTTTGATCCCCATCTGGCATCAATTGAAATGAATGGCTCTCGTCTTTTGGAAGCTTCTGGGCTTCACCTTTACTCCTGATCTGAAATGGAACACGTACATCAAATCTGTTGCCAAGGCCGTTGGAAAAATGGTGGGCTCCTTCTATCGATCCAGTAGATATATCACTGCTGATGCGATTCTCTATTTATATGAGAGCCACGTACGTCCAAGGATGGAGTACTGTTGCCACATCTGGGCTGGAACTGCTAGAAAGGACATATCCTGCCTTGATAACGTTCAAAATAGACTTCGTAGCCTCGTAGGGGGATTCTTTTTCTCTTCCCTGCAATCTCTATCTCACAGAAGAGATATTGCGAGTTTGTCTCTGCTTCATCGTTATTTTCATGGCAAGTGCTCGGCTGAGCTTCAATGTATGGTCCCCCCTCGCCAAACTCTCACAAGAAACACTCGTCTAGCTGACAACACTATTAATGACCCCCTCCACTCTTTATCTGTGCCTAAATCAAAACGTAGGTTCCATGAACAAAGTTTCTTTCTTAGAAGTGCACGCCTGTGAAACTGTCTTCCATTTTCCTGCTTTCCAGCTGACTACAATCTGATTGTCTTGCAGTCCAACGTAAACAAGTTCTTGATGAGCCGTTCCACTTAAGTTATACATTTACCGAATTTCCATTACTAACGATTACTATATTGTCCAATTGACTCAGGGCTCCATCAGTTTTTGACAGACTATGGATACCCACGAAGTGGTGCCTGCGCGTGAATTTTTTTGTGGCAGGAGGTGCGCAATCTCCAGCCACACCTCTCTGATTCGACATTGGCAGTGGCCAGCGAAGTGTATGTACAGGACAACTGGAAACAAATGCCGAAATAAGCGGAGAGCGCATACAGCGCTAAGAATTCCCAAATCGTCACCCATCTGGTACTAACCAGGCTCAACGTTGCTTAACTTCGGTGATCTGACGAGAACCGGTATGTCAACACGATTATGCCGTATACAATTGTTCAATTGACTACTGTACACTCATTATGCCGTATATAGTAGTCCAATTGACAACTGTACACTCTTAACCCTTATCCTCGAGCGGTCTCTGGCCCTGTATAAGTGGTAATTCCTATGTAAAAGAAAACCCCCTAAAATATGAAAATAGCAGCGAGTACTCGTACGAGTTCAAAAAGCAGCCAGGCTCAAACTTGCAACACAAAAGAGGAAAAGGAGGCGAAAAAAGAAGCAAATGTGTTAGTCGTCTTGCCCACGTGACTTGTGACGTCACGAGCCTTCGGAATAACGTCTTTTATACGTAAATCGAGATCGCGAGGTGTGAATGACTTTGCAAATCTGATCCCTTCTCGCAAGAAACGACCCAGTTGATGGTCAAAGAATTAATTTTGGGGACTAATATCTCGATATTTTTCGTCTGAGAGATCGATCTTTCTAACGATATTAATTTTGTCAGTTTTTGTTGCGTGTGTCACACACATTTTGCCTTTTGTATATTAAATTAGCGGGGGTACCGGCGTTGCCCGGGTGTGGAGAGGTTTTATAGTAAGGGTATTGATCAACAGGGCCCTAAAATGTTTCGAATCCCTAAAAAAATGAAAATAGCAGCGAGTTCCCGTACGAGCACAAAAAAAGAACAATACAAAAATAATTGATCAACAGAGTCTTAAAAAAAATTAACCAACCCCTTAAGAAAAATTAAAATAACAGCGACTACCCGTACGATAGCAAAACGTAGTAAACAGGCAGACAGGTTCCTGTAACGCTAAAGGAAAAAGGAAGTGAAAACAAAAGCAAACGGTTTAGTCATCACAGCCACCGTGTCACATGACGTCGCTGCCGTTCAAATTAAGCTTAGTCATTGCAAGGCGTTAATGACTTTGAAAAATGTTGACGAAAAAGTGACCTCGCCTTGAAGGAACGGCCCACTGTACGGTAAGAGAATTAATGTTTTTGGTCATTTTTTATATTTGTCGTCCGAGAGTCAGCGCTTTCAAACAATACTAATCTTGTTCGTCGCGTCTGTTGAAAGTTTTTAACAAACACACACACATTTTGCCTTTTATATATCTATAAAAGTGAAATTGCCTGTGTGGGTTTTTGTCTCTGTGTGTACTTTCCCCTACCAAATTGCTCTGTCAATTTTAAGTCTTCAGACTCGGGATTTGATATAAGGATTATTAAGATTTGAGAAAATCTTTTTAATCGGTTTTCGGCCAAAAAATTGGCTGTCAAGAGGTTAAAGTTCAATTATTTTACTTTTAAAAACTCTACAAAGCTCCTCCAATTATTTGCGGTTTAAACACTTGAAATTTTAGATGTAGGTTCCTTAGACATGGATCAAACTTTTTAATTTGATTTGAGCCCAAAACAATACATGTTAAGGGGTTAAAATTGGGGTCAAAGTGTATTCAGATATAGGGCAAGCTTTTTAATCGGTTTTTGGCCGAAAATTTAGCTTTCAAGGGATCAAAGTTCAAAAGATTTGACCTTTGCGGTCTCTGGCAAACTATTCAGCAAATTTTGGGTCTAAACATTTTAAATTTTGCATAAAGGGTATTCAGATATGCAGCAAGCTTTTTAATTAGTTTTTGGGGCCACAATTTAGCTGCCACGATGTCAAAGTTTAAAGAGTTGCAGACCCTATCAAACTCTTCCGCCAATTTTGGGTCTATACACTTTAAATTTTAGATGTAGGTTACTTGAATATGAGTCTAATATAGATTAAAGGTTAATTTCTAGATATATCTAAAGCTTGTTCAAGCGTATGGCACGACGGTCTTCTCAGGAAAATCAGATCATACGGTATCACAGCACGAATACTTAACATAATTAAATCCTTCTTAAATAAGAGAAGAATCCAATTGTCCTCAACGGTTGTACATCTAAACAATATGATATAAATGTGGGTGTACCTCAGGGGTCAATCCCTGGCCCTTTATTATTTTTAATATTCATAAATAATATCCCTGATAAAATTGTCTCTGAGATGGGTATATTTGCTGATGACATCACGCTCTATAACAGGCACGAGGCGGGGGGACGAATGAACACACATATAAGGAAATGGCAGAAACACTAGAGAAATACCTCCAATCTCTAGGAGAATGGGGGCAGAAATGGATTGGTCACATTCAATACTGCCAAGACTAAGCTTGTTTCCTTCAATAATTATAAGAAACCTTTTCAACCAATAATAGCTAAAGATACATTACTTGAAAGTAATTCTTGCAAACCCCCCGGCTTAACGAAAAAGGTGGTCTCTCTTTATCGTGCTAGAAAGTTACGTACGCCTGAAAATATCCTGTACATCTATAAGGCCCCTATTTGTCTATGTATGGAATATTGTTGTCACATTTGGGCTGGTGCATCTGCTGCTGGTCTCTCACTCCTGGGCAGGGTTCAAAAGAGAGTCGCCAACCTGATAGGTCCCAACGATTAAAT
Source organism: Euprymna scolopes (assembly GCF_053919585.1). Classification (NCBI taxonomy): domain Eukaryota; kingdom Metazoa; phylum Mollusca; class Cephalopoda; order Sepiida; family Sepiolidae; genus Euprymna; species Euprymna scolopes. The sequence goes on from NC_136500.1 coordinate 49,284,247, forward strand.
GTTCCATAACTCCGCCTGTTTTACAAGTATTTAAGTGCTGGATTCTCCGAGGAACTACAAGCCCTTGTACCTCCTCGATGAAAATACCCTCGCCAAACCCGACAAGCAGCAAAGTTCCATTCGTACATAGTAGAGATGCCTAGCTGTAAGAACGCCTTCTACTCTAATAGTTTCTTTCTCAGAACCGCTAGACTCTGGAACTACTTCCAGGTTCCTGCTTCCTCTAATGTACTGACATGCAGAAGTTCAAGTCTAACATGAACAGACTTCTTACTGCTCGACTCCCTACACAGTATCCATGCAACTTATTTCCCTGATAGTAGCTCCCTACATCAAAGTGGTATTGTGCCTTGTTTGGGGTGAAAATGTAACAAAAAAATCTTTTTTGATCAGTAAATCTACATAGTTTATTAATTGGCTTTCATTTTTTTTTATGGGATTTTAAAAGTTCAGTATTCCAATCGGATTTTAAGGGCAATATTTCGTAGGTTAATTGATAATGAGTAGAAAAAGCATTGTGGATATATTTACGGCAACCCTATAACTCTCGCAACCCTTTTTGTCCCTTAGCCTTTCTTTTCCATCAGCGATGTTTCTGAAAAAAAAAGGATGAAAATTTTATCCTCTCGGTCGACAGTTTTATATAACAGAGCCGAAGGATAGCTGGCTAGAGAAAATATTAGCAGCAGCTGCTAAAGCATGAATCTAAATTCGCAAGTGTGCGCGAGCTTGCATCACAAAAAAAGGAAAGAAAAATACTCCACGTGGTCGAGGCAGAAGCAAAGTGCGCGCTGACGAAGACGGGCGTGTAAAGACGAGGATAAAGAACCGCTGTCTGAGGCTAGAGTCAGGTGGCGCTGGGACAAAGACTTATATAAAACATACGTCTTTGCAAAATGGATTTGGAAATATAATGAAGTGCGTTGTTTTGGAGGAACCACGAATAAATGCATTCTACTTTTACTTTAAAAAAAAATGGCGAGTCACATTTTTCTTTCTTATTTATGTTTTATTTGTTTGTTTCTTTTTGACGATACAAGACAGCGCGTAGGTCGTGGAGGTTTTGAGTGTAACGACTCAGATAAAAAAGTAACGGCCAGGTAACAACTGGTTAGAACCCCCTGTGTAATTCTTTCTCTTTCTTTCTGTCTCAACTATATTTCTATTCATGTTTCCACGTCACTAATAAACAGTGGAAATAAGCGTTTTAGTTGGACTGGCGTTATCCCCTTTCATAGTCAGATTTTGCCAACTATGGCACTATCGTTTCCCGGGGAGAGTTACTTGGTTGAGGAACGTCCTGGGAACGCAACTAGCTACCCAGGGGAATAAACGATATCCAACGATAGCTAACGATATGCACATGGAACCATCAACAAAAAGAGTCGATATATCGTCGGCTATAACTGGCTGGCATTAGTCGCTTCTTATCTTCATTGCGTCGTTATAGGTATCGTTCCATCATCGGCATTAATGGCATGCTGGAATTTAATGCTTCTTCAAAAATAGTGAACAAATGTATTTTTATAAAAATATAATTTATTTAAGATTTTACAATGAGGAGTATATTTTTATAAACACCAGTTGAAATCAGACGCATGCTATGTCGCGTCCGCTGACTCCAGAATGCAAGCGTTAACTGTTTTTAAAACAATCGAATTATATTTAATTCTCTCTTTCAATGAAGAAAGAGAGAATTAAATATAATTCGATTGTTTCTTCTTTTTTCATTGAAAGAGAGAAAAGAGGAGTGAAAGAGAGAGAGGGGGGACATTCATACATAACGTTTAAACATTGTTTTGTTTTTGTATCCATGAATTCTTTCGGGTTCGACTTTTCAAATCCTAAGGTCTTATATCGTCTTGACTTGGTTCAATATTATAAACAAACTGTCATTCTTGGCTTGAGACATAGCAGAACATTTTCAATATCACAAACACCTGCTTAACACATCTGCACCTCACAAGTACAGGCCAGGTTAGGCACAAGGTTTATTAATGTAGGAGCCCCCAGCTCCCTCAAAAGGGGCTACGTCATTGTGCCACAAACCAGTTATCGTGTCTATCTTATTTGATTGCATCCCGGACAACACAGGTTAGGTACAACTCGTCATTACTGACATGAAGTCGTTTGCGTAACTATTGAACTTGTCGGCCTTACGTGTAATCTTCGTAAATCTATGACGTCTAATGGTTTTGTATACGAATGGTTTACAAGTAACACTCCATCATTTTGACACAATTGAAATGTCGTTAGATATCAAACATGGTTCGCAGCAAACACTTTTCACTTCCAACCAACGAGTCTGTAAGTTAATGCCTGTACAAATACATGACAGCGTAACATCTGGTAACTGTTCAACGTCCCGTCCCAATAATCGCAGAAAAACGATGTATTTTTTCTCTTTCTGTTATCTCACATAGTCGCTGATATATATGGTTTCATCTTGAATTCGCAAGGACAATCTAAATATCCCTATTCCCACCCCTCTCCATGGCTGTTGTAAATAAGTACCAGATTGCAGTTGCTCGAATCTGCTCGGTGACTGAGTTTGGATAGACTTTTAAAAGATTTATTAAAACTGACATTTGTCAGGGTTGCCGAAATTTCAAATAGTTCGCTAAGGAATGGCTTCTGTGTCGAAGCGCTTAAGGATCGCAGCTCGACCGGAGTTCAGTGCATATGTTACATACAAGATACGGAAAACTTAATTCTCGGTATGTGAGCTTTATAAAGAAAAAAATTGAAAGTATAACCTATAAGCTTAACCTGTTAAATTAACATCATTAACATCATCACCATTATCGTCATCGTGTTGTCATCATCATCATCATCATCATACTCATCTTCATCATCATCATCATCATCATCATCATCATCATCATCATCATCGTTATTGTCATCATCATCATAATCTGTTAATGTCATTATCATCATAGTTGTCATCATGATTATTAATGTCTAATATCATCATCATCATTATAATAATAATCGTTAATATCATCATCATCGTCATCATAATAATCATCGTCATCATCATCATCATCATCATTATAATAATAATTATTAATATCATCATCATTATGGTTATCGTCATAATCGTTAATGCAATCATCATCATCATCATCATCAAATCATCATCATCATCATCATCATCATCATCATTAATGGCATCATTATCATCATTATTGTCATTGTCGTTTTCATCGTTATCTTGCGCTGTAATTTGGCTGTATGTAGTTCGTGAATGTCTCTCGCTATAGAACCTAGGAAGAATGTCTGGGAAAATGTGGAAACGTGGAAAAAGTATGTTTGTATTTTTTTTAAATGATTACGTGCAAATTTTCGGCATTGAATATGCTCACTTTTCTTGATAGCTAAAAGGAACTGCTGGTTTGAGATTTTGTCTCATCAAGAGTCGATACATATAAAATAATGGGTATATGATTAAATTTAGGTAAAAATGGCACCGGTAAAAATGACAAAAATGAATAAAGCAGTAAAAATTGCACTTTATCGAGGGTAAAATTGAATCGTTGGAGAAGTGCAGTTTCAAGTTCCATTTGTCAAATTTAAAGTAGGACTAATCCCCCCCCCCATAAAAAGTTAAATATAAATTTTTTATTAGGAATTTACACTGATAGGCGTGGAGCTATGCGCTTTTCAGTTGGCTAATCACGGTCAACGTAAAAATGAAACTGCTTTCTGCTAGTGGAGCGATTCTTTAGGAAGCCAGTGTTAATAGAGTTTGTGTAGGTAGAGATAAGAAATATAAAACTTTATTGCTTATATATCCACTCTCTTTCTTTCATCATAATTTATAACACTAGCCAAGACAAGAGTCACATTAGCGAACACCTAAAAACAAAACACGTGATAAGTGAACTAATTCACTGCCAAAAGGACTGGTATTTATTGTCCTCTTTTATGTGGAATTTAGATAAATATGAAAGCGGTAAAATTTTATTTAGAACTTTTTTTTTTTAGATTATTATACATAAATATTTATTATGGAATAATTATTAAATAAAACTTTATAGCTTTTCTTTTCAGTGCTTCTACAGAATTTGAACTTAACCATACCGACTTTTTCCAAACTAACGCTAAGAGACGTAGGGGAATAAGAGTTTAACTCATGCTTCTCGAATGGTCTTAATTTTCCATGGTAAAACTGTTATTTTTACCTATTTACTCACTTTTGCCATTTTTACCGGTGTCATTTTTACCGAGCACCATTAAGAGTAACATGGAGTCGCCTCTCAGTTACCATTCTCTCCCAGGGTATAAATACCTGTTAGGGTCTAATCAGTGGCTTTAATACAGTAGATGTCTATTCGAGTAGAAGGTTTTCCAGCATCTAGTGACCTGGAGGGGTGGGATTGTAATGTTATGACCCTTTAGGCTGTGATCATAGCATAGTATCTGTTAACTGTGGCAAGTGGGGTCAAGGGTCAAAACATTATTATTATTGTTATTGTATTATTATTAATTGATTTGAGCGACGGATGGTCGCTGGATCAGTTGTTATGATTAGAAGAATAAACAATTAAATTAGGGAAGAAATGATTGACGTGTGAATCGCAAAAGGAATGTGAAAATAGAAAATAGATGTAAACATTATTTTGGGGTTTTGAATAAACAAATAACTAGTTGTGGACATTAGGTTGGTCTGAGATACGTAATTAGGTGACGTAAGAGAACACGTGATGCAGTTAGTTTGGGAGAGATTCAGAGAGTTGAGAATTGACGATTAAAGCGGACAGACGTCTAGACAGGGGTGGACAGACAGCTAGGAGCGGTTTGTAAGAATAGAAAATGTAGACGAACTGCAGATCTTGTGAAAACCATTTGAGACAACTGTAATAAATTTATGTTATAAAAATATAAAGAGTTGTTTTATGGTTTGACAAATAAGAACAGATGTCTCAATTGGATGGTGTTGATCGCTTCATGGTTCGTCACAGAAGAACTCTTCAAGAAGAAAAGGTATGAAGCATATATTATTCTTCTTACATATGAAATGTAAAATATCCCGTGTGATAAGTCTGATACAACATGACTCAGTTTACACGCCAATATCATGTCCTCCTGGCTAAACAACATACATACGATTTATACGTTTATTATCTGTCTGTTAAAAGAACAATATCTTACATCCACTAGATAACACATGACACATTTTAATATATCTCCTCAAATATAAATCAATATACAACAGGATTTTGCTGTTTTCAGATTTGTCGGGGTTATGTACGCCGAGCGGACACAAGTGCTATGAACTCATCAGGGTACATTGAATTGAAGTACTTGTAAAACGGGAGCAGGGTTGCGAAATTGTAACGATGGGATAAAAGTTGGAGCTTGGCTGACAGTGCCGGACCTATTTGATTTGAGTTTTTTTTTTAACTTATTTAAGAGTAAAAGACTAGTGGTTGGTGCACCAGCGCAAATGAAGCAACAATACTTGATGCATGGCGTTTAGTGGTTTGTAAAAATATAGGATGCTCTCTTGTGTGAGTAATTTCCTAGCATTGGAAATTTAAAATTGTAATTAAAAAACACCGATATCCTTTTAAAAGTTATGTTATGTTTTTTCACTTTTACTTAACTTAAACGATGCATCTTACTAATGAAGCGAAAGAGGCTACTGTGGTAGGCGCCAGATTTATACTGGCCAACCTAGTTGGGTAGTTCGACAGCAATATGTTTATTACCATTACATTTAAAATAAAACATAGAGTGGGACGATGTTCATTGCACTATTCAAGAAACAAGACCGAGCATTATGGGGGGGGGGGTAATTGTTTAATTTTATCTGATGGTACTTCTACACCTGACAAATGTTCGGAAGTTTTATTGTTGAAATTTTAATATTTTCATTTTAAAAAATATTTTTAATTTTTATGAATTTTTATAATTTTTCCTCATTATCACATTTTTTATGTATTGTTTTTTATATATTTTTTTTAGTTTTCATTTTTTTCCCGCGGCTTCTATATTTTATCCTTATCATTTCACCTGCTATAATTTTTTCCCCAATTCTAATCTCCAAAAAATTTACATTTCTAATCTGAATGTTTTAAAAGTCGTTTTTTTTCTTTTTACCTTTACATTTATATAATGCCGGATTTTTCTCCTTTTCTGACGAGAAGCATATACCTTAAAAATGCCAGGGCCCAAAAAGGCTTCTCCCTTATTCCTCGTTCTGTAACTTTTATTGATTTGATAAATTGTGTAATTTCATACTTTATCCTTTTAATTTATTCTAATTTTGCTTCGCTTAATCGGGTAGTGCTTCTTTTATCCTGATAGCTTTGTCTTATCATTGAAAATTTATTTTTGGTTCCCTAAGAAAGAGAGGGTGGACCTGTAAATTTACCCTTGTCCGTTCTTCCGTTCGTCAATAACTACGCCTTGGAATTAAATATGATATGAGTAAAAAAGTAACAGAACGGCTTTTCCGGGAAAACTCTGTTTACCCCCCTCCATAAGGGTGCCTTTCGGGTTGAAATGGCTAAAATTGACACTTTTGTGCTTATTAAAAAAAATTGATGCCTTGGATTTTTATAAAACTTTCTGAAAAGTTGTAACTAACTGATTTCTATATAATTTTGTTTGTCTATACTTCACAATAACTCTGGGTATACCCCAGGAGCTCTTTAAGGGCTAATAAAAACATTCCATTTTTGTCCAAATTTTCCTGTGTATGTCTATTTAGCAGTTTTGCATGGTGCTGAATTCAAATTTAAATATGTTAAGGCCTTGGAGACTTTTGGGGCTAAATGGGGAGGGTAAATGATGAACTTAGTCTTTTTTTTTTGCATGGTGCAGATCTCAAATTTACATATGTTAAGGCTTAAAACTGTACCATTTGATCATTTTCACCAGGATTTGACGTCCTCTGGAGACTTTTGGGGCTTAATTGAGGGGGTGGGTGGGGGCAATGCTGAACTGAACTTATTTATTTTTTATGCATCGTTCACTGTGCACTCACGGGGTACCATGCATGTTTCACTTGTTCAGCATAATTTTATTACTATATATAATCTATGCGCGTGACAAGAGATGAAGCCACTTGATGTAAGAAACTAAAAAATATTACTTTAAGTCAAAAACTAGTCAATGACAAGTATGAGATGGATGGATGGATACCGATCCAGAAAATAGCAATTCTTTCCCCTTTGTTAGAAGCATCGCTCGTAGAAGGTAATGGATTAAAAGACATAATAAAAAAAGTGGAAGTTTGAAGCTGCCGAAAGTAAAATCAAAGTCATCTTTTTGCTTTCCTAAAGTAAATATATTTGCTTTGCCGTTTTATATGATATCTCGCTGCTAAACTCCCTACATAGTATCCCTCCAGATATGGTCCCAAATAGTAGCTCTTTAAGTCTAAGTGGCGCTGTACTTTGTTTGGGGTGAATAAGAGTAGAAAAAGAAAGAAAAAAAAAGAAACTCCATTCAATGAAGTTCTGTTTGGTTTTAACCACAAAAAGGAAGAAAATTGTTTTTTTCAGTAGCGGTAGCTAGACGAGTACATGCTGTGAAGGGTTTTTTCTGAAAGGGGAATAAACTGTATCTCAATAAAGAACCCAGCACGAAAATATAGATATATGTATAAGAAAAACTAGCAATGTCTTTTTTATGAAAGAGGATCTGTAGCGAAGAATAATCCAAACCTAAATGTAAGTGCTTAATGAGTTGGAAATTTGAACAATCATCATATTAAATCTAGAAAAAGTTATTTAATTAAAAAATAAAACACATAAAAGTCAACTAGAATTAAAGTTGAAAATATGAACCTATCACCACAAACAGCTTCGTTACCTTATTCTCATCCTTATAGACTATATATATATAAATAATAGCGTTCGTGTGTGTGTGTGTGTGTGTGTGTACAACTCTCCTACAGTACACACCAGTAGACCTAGCATGAGTAGGTCTATGACAACAGCATATTCCTTTCCTTGTTTTGATTCTCAGGTATACAGAGTGACCCGAACTCTAATTAGGCCCCGTTTTTTAGTGTTTTGTCTGAATGAAATGAAACTTTGGTCATAACTAGTTTATTATATTCAAAACATCAGATCAAAACACTAGGGTCTTTAGCCTTTTTTTTTCTCCGTTCTACAGCATATGTTCTAGATGGCCTCCATTTAGCTTTTCTTTTGTTTTTTGTTTTTTTGGGGGGGTCACCCTGTATATCCACTGATATCTTATATGTCTTTATGTAGAGTGATGTGATCCTCGGTTGTTTAATTGTGTCTAACTTTGTCGGATATATACTCGAGAGTAAAAATAATGAAAAGAATATGCTATTGTCATGACCAAACCTGGCATAATAGTCCCCAACCTTGGAACGGTGTAAGTAAAACCAGTCACCATATTTGAGTGGATTCGAAATTCAATACTCGTTTCATCCCCATTTAACAACGTCTTCAGAATCAAAGGCTCATCAATGCTTGCTGAAAATACTTAATCGTTAAAAATCGTAAAATTAGATTTTCTTAAATAAATAAAAAATACTTCATCATTTTTTCCTGATTTTTATAATATAATATTTTTATAATATAATATTTTTATAATATAATATTTTTATAATATAATATTTTTATAATATAATATATAATAATATAATATTTTTATAATATATTTTTATAATATAATATATAATAATATAATATTTTTATAATATAATATTTTATAACATAATATATAATAATATAATATTTTTATAATATAATATTTTTATAATATAATATATAATAATATAATATTTTAAATATAATATTTTTATAATATAATATATAATAATATAATATTTTTATAATATAATATTTTCATAATATAATATATAATAATATAATATTTTTATAATATAATATTTTTATAATATAATATATAATAATATAATATTTTTATAATATAATATTTTCATAATATAATATATAATAATATAATATTTTTATAATATAATATTTTTATAATATAATATTTTATAATATAATATATAATAATATAATATTTGTCTTAATTTTTGTTATCATAAATACGTGCAAGTCCATAGCATTATTAATTTTCCTCTCAACCAACTGAACAATTAACTTGTTATTTTATACTTTTTATCTTTTATTCTTGCCGGATTCTAAGAAACCTAACAATTTATTTTTAAAATGAGTGGAGTTGGAATTGTTTGGCTTAGCGACATCAGATTACTCATTAATACTTATCTTTTTGTTGATCGGACGATCTCATTTTTTAATGGGTAAGATAAGTGATAACGTACGTACGAACATAAAGTGGCTTACCGCATTATTACATAGACGTTATGGGGTTATTATATAACACAGGTTTCATTATGTATTTCAAATTGCTGATTTTTTAAACATTTCGTTGTGCTACCATTGCAAAAGCCTTAGTTATTTGGGATCAAATTTCAAATGGGTCTTAACTTGGAGGAGTGTTTAAAGTTCACCTTAAGCGCCGCATTTAAACATACACAGACGTAAACGGTGCCGGTTTTGATCGTTTCTAAACACTGCTGTTTAACAACCACACAAACACTTATGCCTTTTCACACGTACATGCGACATCCGTACACATTGCATATACGTATAAAATTCCTGTTTACCATCTGCCGGATGTTTTTCTTTTCTTTTTCTTTATGTAAAAAAGCCAACTTAAGCAACTGAAGGCGATTATTACATAGGCAAACAGTACAACGACAATTTTGTAATGATGGTTCACGCTGTGTTGTATTCCTTGGATTACAGCTAACGCGTTCATTTTCTTTTCTCTCTAAATGACATGAATTGCTGCAGTAGAAACATATGGACCGAAACCTAACCTTTAAAATGGCTGAGTAAAAAGATTATCAAATTCCGATTTTCCTATAAAATGGAGTTCAAGTCAAAGTAGAGCAACTAGGTAGGTCAGTAATTATTGGACCCTAAATATGTGTCACGTGTACTTTTTTCTATATTCATAACACCATATTATTTGTTGTTGTTTTTTATTCTATAAAAAGTTTTCAGACTTTTTCGTATAACCACTTTTACTGATTAGTACATGAAACTCTAGTCCCCTTCGAAATAATCTGCTTCTGCTTCAATGCATTTATTGTGCCGTTTCAACGACTTCTGGAAGGCGCCATGGACGTTCTATTGCGTGAGCGTGTCAATGATCCCCGTCACAGTCTTTTTCATCTCCTCTATTGTCTCATAACGACAGGCACTAAAGTTTTTCTTTGAAGTTAAAAAATAACCAAAAGTCACAAAGGGGCAAGATCTTGACTGCATCTTCAGTTCTTCGCAAATAATGGTGTGTACATTTCCCACGCTGACATAGAACTGTGCGCAACGGTCTTTATCCACAAAATTTATTTGGACAATCAACCTGATGTTAGATTCACGCAAGATGGTCCAAATACAGTCTGAAGCATTCCATACGTTTCTGTGACACCTTTTTCAAGTTCAAAACTTAATATTATTGCATATCGTTCTTCTAAAGTGTTCTCACGTCCAGATTGCATTTTTGAAATTCACCAGCTCTGACAATCAGCTTTAGTATGGTGTATTTCAGTTCCTGCTGTAGCTGTTCATTTGAACCTGAAATCTAAAAAATTTAAATTTTAGAGAACTATGGTAATTCACATCTTATGCATGTGGTTCAATTGTCATTAAATTCATATGTACACACTGGAAATTTCAAGTGAGTTTGATCCCCATAACTCTATTCGGGGCACGGTCAGATTCCGGACCACTTCCATTGTCTTCCACAGAGAATTTTATACGCATGATTTAAATTTCATCAAAATAGAATATATTCTTGAAGTTTTGCTCTACTGTTCTCTTAATGGTACTCTTAGTGATGCGAGTCCTCTTTCATTGACTTTTCATGGAATTTTTCCATGTGAATACATTTAGTTTTTATATAGATTCTCTAAACTTTCTTCTATAAGAGAAAACGCATATTTTTCATATGCTAAAGCAGCACCGCTTATAAAGGCGCATATGTAACTCGAGTTTAATATGTTTGTCAAGAGGACAATGAAACAATAATGTGAAGATTGATAAGAATAATTGAACCTTGTCAGAAGTTTATTTAATAAGATTTGTTAGCATTGGATTTTAAAACGACTGTGCCATATATATATATATATATATATATATATATATATAAGTTTTTTGTGTCAGGTCATGTCATATGCTACTGGTACAATGTAACACAGTACTACCTGCCTCATGGTCGGGTCACCGGCGACTAAACTGGTTCCCCCGCCAGACTTGTTTGATGAGGAGCGTGGCTAGTCTCCCTGAAGGATTAGAAACAAGACCTTCCAAAGGGCGAATGAACCCTTTTTCGGGGTCAACGGTCAACAAGCACCGTGTGTGTTTGTGTGTATGTATATGTGTGTTCGGGTGGAGAGGGCTCCCGTAAGCCGTGGTGAAGGAAACCTTTCTAGGAGAAGCAAATATCTGATTTAAAAAACCATAAAGCGGGAGACCAGTATCCGCTTTAAGCTGGTCTGCAGTTTAACCTGTTGCTGGCTATCTTGCTCTTGCTTGTTGCTGGATCTCAACATTTTGAACCGAGAGAGAGAGAGAGAGAGAGGGAGAGAGAGAGAGACTTAGCTGTCGTACAAAGCTAAGACTCTGTAACATCATATGTGCATAGATACTCCCTCAGGCATTTGTCTATTAAAATGGTCCTGTAGTGATGGAAGACATTTTGGGGCTCATGGACTTTAAGTGTCTGAGGGAGTGGCACTCGTCTGACAAGACGTTGCAATCATCATATGTAAGTTTAGTAAGCCAATTCAACGCAGATTCTTTTTTAAATAAACATTTATTTATTTATAAATAAAAGTACTTTTTATGTTTTTTAGGTAATATCGTCATCACCATGGTAGATACAGTTTTTGTTTTTAAATCTTATTTATTCCTCAGGACTTGGTGTCACTTAGAACAAAAAAGAAGACCCGTTCGATGTTATCAACGCCGATTTACAAATGTCCAGGTTAGAATATACGCGTCGTTGCGCGCAAAGAGTTTAATAAGGATATGTTCTCCATTGCAACAAAAGCCTTGTTGAATGTAATTTAAAATGTAAGTTTAGTAAGCTGATTCAACGCATATTTTTAAAAAATAAACAAACATTTATTCGAATTCGATTTTATGGCCATCGAAAATGCCTTTGTTAGATGAGTTGTTACTAAGTCTTTTACTAATAGATTTCGGGATATGTTTAATCACCGATTTCGGGTGGTTCGACATGGAGTTAACATATTAATGGATTCGCATTGTCTTTTGTGTATGGTTTTATCAAATTGAAGGTAACATCAAGAAAATGCACCACTTTCAAATTAGAGTTAATATCAACTTTAAGATTAATTCTTTTGAACTCTCTAAGGATGTTTTCTTTTTTATTTTCACATTTTGGGCTGTTTCGTTCCTATTTCAGGGGGACATCGTCAAACAGAAATATAAAACAACAGATACCTCCATACTAAACATACATCTCTTTATTCCTCCATACTAAACAGACATCTCTTTATTCCTCCATACTAAACAGACATCTCTTTATTCCTACCCATACTAATAATACAAAAATTTGCGATACTCTCAATAAACTTTATATATATTCGATAAATAGCTGCTTCAACAATAAAACAAACATTAAAACCTACTAAGCACTCCTCCAAAACCCTCACATCCAACTCCGCCATATACTCTATCCCTTGCAATGACTGCCACCAAACATGTATAGGAGAAACACAACGTAAGTTTGAAATAAGCCTTAATGAACATAGAAAAGACATAAAGAATGGAAACTCCTTAAATGCACTTTTCTGCCATTGTGCTGAACATGATCACCCGTTTGACTGCAAAAATTATAAAATTCGTTGTAGATAGAGCAAAACGAAGACTTATAGAATCAGCTCTAATTTACAAATACTAGCACCATCACGCAAAGAAATGGTTTCTAAAATTTAGCCCCTATTATAGGAAATATAATAATCAAGGAACAAAATATAAATACAGATCCTGGATAAATCAGTGTATCATATAATTTTAACGAAGTAGACAGGATATCGGAAAAAAGTACATATGTATATGATTAACGTTTTAGTGTGGAGATTAATTCAACCTCTCCACACGCACACGTGTAGATTCTGCCCAGAATGGGAAGGATTTTAGGGCTTTTTTCATGTTCACTCGCATGTGATTTATGATCATTTTCTTTTACATTTTTGCCTCAGAAATCCTGATGATGTCCCTTGAAATAGGGACGAAACGTTGATTAACATTATTTTATAAATTCTCGGTTTTCCTTTTCAAAAAATCATATATATATATATATTTATATATATATATATATATATATATATATATATATATATATATATATATATATATTAAGTAATGTGATTTATAATTTAAAAGTTTTAAAATTTTTAAAAATTTAAAAATCAAAATTTAATTAAATTAAAAATCAGTTTCATAAGAAGGAACAACAGTTTCATAAGAAGGAACAACAACAAAGTCAATCTTGACTTGACTTTGTTGTTGTTCCTTCTTATGAAACTGATTTTTAATTTAATTAAATTTTGATTTTTAAATTTTTAAAAATTTTAAAACTTTTAAATTATAAATCACATTACTTAATATTGAATTAGCTCTAGGACATTTAACTATCGAGCTTATTATATATCTAAATTACAACGAGCATTTCCTGTATTTTAATTAAACTAGTAATTTCACTATTACATTAAAATACACTTAGCTCTTTAGACTATTATTCTAATCTCCTTTAAATTATATATATATATATATATATATATATAGTCAAATACTGTGGACCGGACAACGTCAGGTTGTCTTGCTTGTTGCGACAAGAATCTATCAGTTCTCTTGGCTTGTTCTTTTAACACGAATTCAGGAGATTTCGCATTGTTGAATATAACGGTGATGATGATGATGGTGGTGATGATGCTGGTGGTGATAAATGATGAAAAGAATAAATCTGCATTCTTAGCAGATAATGACCCATACCCCGCAAGCTGGATCTCATTTGGGATCATCAAATGAAGAAGATTGTGAATCTGTGGAAATGACCACTTGAGTTTTATTTGAGTGGCCACCAGAAAAACAAGTAGGTCAACTGTCGAGTGGTTTTAATCACTGGATGTACTGTGAAATCACTTTGGAAAGAGGGTTAACTATGATGACTGATTCACTTATCCTACCTTATACATATGGTCTTTGAGTAATGGTAAAGGGTACAGAGAGACTGATAGAGACAGAGATAGAGAGGGAGAGGGAGAGACAAACAGACAGATAGAGGCAGAGACGGAGAGAGAGAGAGAGAGAAATACAAACTGGGCATAAACTAGAAGTTAGTGAGATAATATAATATAATATAATAATATGTTTTTTAGTCAGTTGGGGAGAATTCGTTGGTGAGGAGAGTCCGTTGACATGCCGTTGGACATGTCATCCAACGGCCTGGCTGAAAAAACTTAATTTAAGCCATTATAATCCTTCACCCAGAAGTCATCCTGATTTACCAAGCTTATAAAGGCTCCTAGCTCATGTCCTTACTGAGACTATACCTGTAACAATGTTGAATAATTAATGTTAGTAAAAAGACTTTGTGATTTCTTTTGTTGTTTACCTGTCGTTGTGAAATGAATTCTTCCCTAGACCGATGTTTCAAGATGCAGCAGAGGAAAACGATGCACCTGCTTGTGAAAGAGGACCTCCTCCTTCTCAACGTCCAACATCAGACGATCAGCCGAAGGACCCTTGTGGTAGGGTTACCGATCAGCCATCATGAGAGCAGAATTACCACATGAACTTAGGGTTATGCACGAGTTGCGTGTTCAAGTAGAAAAGCGATAAGTTCCAGCAACCAGCAAGCGTCTAGCATGGATATTATTAAGGTCCTAACCACTAGACGAAGAAAAGATGAAGACAAAGATAAAAAAAAAAATGTGTGTGTGTGTGTGTGTGTGTGTGTGTGTGTGTGTGTGTGTGTGTGTGTGTGTGTGTGTGTGGAGTCGCGCACGGACCTGTAATCCATGCCGCTAAATGACCTCGTTATTACTAATATACTAATATCCAAAACCACACAAATAACTAAATCTCTCATCACATATCCGGTTGGCAGTCAGGCCCAATATACTCCAGGAAATGCCAAATAATGATACGTGCAAAAATATTTCCTCGGATTTTGATCGGAAGGAAGTACAGGGCAAAAAGAAACTGAAAAAACAATAAATAAATAAATAGCGTAAACGTATATTTCCTCACATCTAAAAGATTTCGCGGTGAACGATAATAAAATGGGCGGTTTGTTATTTAACACTATTTTAGAAACTCGGGTCGTTGGAAACGTTGCACTAAGGTCAGAGGCATGTAAACATTTCTTTTGAAGTCACGTCGTTATATTTACTGCGACGCGTGTGAATATAACGCAAGATGCTAGTATGGGGTTTGTGTATATATGTCAATGTGTGTGTACGTGTGTGTGTATCAACAGTAGGGATGGTTTGATGAAATTAATTCGTAAGGCATCAAACACTATTATTATTATTATTATTATTATTATTATTATTATTATTAAAATTATTATTATTATTATTATTATTATTAAAATTATTATTATTATTATTATTATTATTATCATTATTATTATTGTTGTCGTTGTGGTTGTTATTATTATTGCTATTATTATTATTATTGCTATTATTATTGTTATTATTAATTATTATTATCATTATTGTTGTTGTTGTTATTATTATTATTATTGTTATTATCATTGCTGTTATTATTGTTGATATTATTATTATTTTTATTGTTGTTATTATTATTATTATTATTATTACTATTATTATTATTATTATTATTATTATTATTATTATTATTATTATTATTATTATTATCAGAAATCTATTAGAAGGCTATCAGAAATGCAGCAGATGAAGAACGTTAAGATAACCATCGATGACGTTAAGGCTGGCATACGAAGGATAACAAACTGGAAGTCACCTGGTTCAGATGGAGTTATCGGCTTCTGGTTTAAACAGTCTCCATGTCTTTATCCACCTATAACTGCTGCCCTGCATAGGTTGTAGTGTCGGGAAATGTCCCTGATTGGCTTGTGAAGGGAAGAACAATACTGATTCGGAAAGATCCTGTAAAGGGAACAGATGCCAATAATTATAGACCAATTACATGTCTGCCACTGATGCGGAAATTGTTGATTGGAATATTTGCGGAGAATATTTATGAACATCTTGAGAGTAATGGTGTTTTTCCTGACGAACAGAAGGGGTGCCGGAAATGCTCGAGAGGTACCAAAGAGCAACTACTAATTGATAAAGCATTAATGCAGGATGCGAAAATGAAGAAGAGGAATCCGAGCGTAGCATGGATCGATTACAGAAAAGGCTTATGACCATGATTCCTCATTCATTGATACATGAAACACTATTGATGATGAAGTTTGCTGATAATGTGGTAGGGCTTTTGGAGACAAGTATGGTTCAATGGAAAACGGTGCTGACAACAAACAGAGAGAAGATGGAGCAGGTTGGCATTAAACGTGGAATATTTCAAGGAGATTCGTTATCGCCACTTCCTTTTGTAATGATAATGATGCCACTGAGCATTCTCTTGAAAAGAGAAAAACTTGGATATAACTTTAGATCAACCATCTACTGTTTATGGATAATTTGAAAATATTCGATAGAAATGAAAAGGAAATGGTAGAACTTGTGGGAACATACTTAGAAGACATTGGGATGGAGTTTGGGATTAGTAAATGCGCGGTGCTGGTGATGAAAGGAGGAGTAAAGGTTCATTCGAATGGAATAGTGTTGCCAAATGGAGAAATCGTGAAAGAAATAGAAGATACAGGGTATAAGTATTTATGAGTGTTGGAGAGTGTAGGCATCATGAACAGAGAAATGAAGGAGAAAGTCAGGAAGGAGTATCTTAGAAGAGTGAAACTAATTGCAAAGTCGAAACTGTAGGGAGGAAACCTAATTAAAGCAGCGAATGCATGGGTAGTCAGTGTTTTGAGATACAGTGCAGGAATTTTAGAATGATCTGACAAGGATTTGCATGCCATGGATATCAAAACAAGAAAAGTTTTAGCAATGTTTGGTATATTTCACATTCGAAGTAGCGTAGCAAGGCTGTATCAAAAGAGGAAAGACGGTGGGAGAGGATTGAAAAGTGTAAAAGATTGTGTTAGAACCGAGGAGATGTCGTTGAAGGGGCGTGTGGTTAGAAGTGAGGAGTGGATGCTTAAGGTTGTGGTCAATGAAGTGGAAGTATGTGAGACAAGGTTGATTATGTGAAACGTATGGATAGAGAAAGGACAGAAGAACTGGCTAGGAAGAAACTGCATGGAAGGTTCTTCCAGAATATAGCAGAAGTGGCTGATGAAAGATCATGGCAATGGCTTCGAGCTAGGTATCTGGCTAAGAGTACTGAAGCTTTTGTTTGTGCAGCACAAGAGCAGGCATTAGGAACACAATTGTTCAAAAAAGTTCAATCAACAATCGTGAACAATAACCTAAATGGGATATCAATCATACCAGTCATCATAGGTGCCACAGGACTTATGAAGAAGAACCTGAAGTCCTATCTAACTAATATTCCTGGTGAACCAAGTGCAAAAGAGATTCAGACAATTGCACTTAAGGGAACAGCGAGAATACTAAAAAGAGCTCTCGGTTGGTTTCAATAAAAAAGCGGGGCAATGTTGGCAGCTGGTTTGGCTGCCACATACCCAGCATTACAATCTTCAAAGGAAGAAAAATAAAAAAAATAAAAAACACGATTGTTAAAAAAAAGTGGTTCTAGGAGAGGAAGTTGCTGCAGAATGCCGGATTTGTGGTAAGACCTCAGAGTCAACTGCGCACCTTGCAGCAGGGTGTAGTGGACTGGCCCAGAGAGAGTACCAAAAAAGAAACGATCGCATGGGACTCCGGATATATTGGGAGGTGTGTAAGAGGGTTGGGGTGAAGTGTGCTGAAAAATGGTTTGAGGAGGTGCCTTATGAAGTGAAAACAAGTGAGGATGGCAAGGTAGAGGTACGGTGGAACAAAAGTGTCATAACGACCAAGCAATTGGAACATAATCGTCCGAATTTGGTCGTTATTGATAAGGTCTCAAAAAAACTGGCAGATTGCAAACTTTTCAGTACCCTGTGACAGGAATGTGAGAACGAAGGAGAATGAGAAGTGGATCAATTTTGCTCCATTGGCCTTGGAGATAAGGTGTATACACGGGGTTAAAACACAAATAATCCCGGTTGTAGTTGGTAGACTAGCAGTAGTATCAAATCGCCTGGAAGGACAATTGAAAAAAGTACAAATCCCCGATGTTTTAGGCGGCCTTCAGACCTCTGCAATTGTAGGTACCACCAACATCCTTAAGAAACCCCTTGATCTTTGAAGCTCTTGCTTTGAAGCCGGGATTAATGGAAATCATCTGGAAATTAATCCCATCCCTTTCCAGAGAGACGTTGATAAACGAAATCAGAATTATTATTATTATTATTATTATTATTATTATTATTATTATTATTATTTATACTCGGTAGTCGTTCTTACACGAACCATAATCAGAGATTTTCACTGACAACAATCGGTTCTGCTCCCTCGAATTGGGTGACAACAAGACTCTCCAAATTTCTAGTATCTCCACCTCTTTCGATAACCTTTGCAAATGAATTTGCGTTATCGCAACAGCCGTTTACCATATCGTCGGCAATGACTATTGGCATTCACTGGAATTTGAATGGCAATAAGCCGCGTCAAGGACCTAATCCGTTTACACTCATCCAGCGGAGGTCTGGTTAATGCTATCTCTCCTCGGTCTTTCCATACTCTTTGATCTTTTACGACTATTTAGTGTGATGCCAGTTGATGCCGACACCACATTTTCTTTTTGGTGGGGGGGTACATTTATACTGTTACACTTTTCTTGATTCAATGCGATGTTCTTCAATTTTTTTTTATTTTACTTCTATTGCAATACTAATATAGCCGAATAGCGTTTGTAGACCATGTGAATGAGTCTGCATTCAAGGTTTTTCCTTAATGTTTTATGTTTTCATCTACATATTAAAAGGATAAAGTGTGTGTTATTTATTTTGTGTGTCACGCTTACATCCAACTGACTATCCTTTAATTGTTATTTTTCTTTTATTATTCAATTTTCACCCCAAACAAGACACAGTGCCACTTTGAAGCAGGGGGCTACTATTAGGGAATTAATTAGCGGGGTCATTATGAAGGGAGAAGAGTAGAAAGATGTTTGTTAACATTATACTTGAACTTCTGCATATCATTGCAGTTGGGAAAGCAGAATCCCGGAAGGGAGTTCCAAAGACCTGCAGTTCTGGGGAAGAAACTATTGGAGTAAAAGGCTTTCTTGCACCTAGGGATCTCTACTGTAAAGGGATGAGACTTAGTAGCTTGTCGGGTTTGTCGGGGGTAGTTACGTCGGGGAGGTACAAGTGTTTACAGTTCGTCAGAGCATTCACGATTAAAGTATTTGTAGAACAGGCAGAGGGATGCAACATCTCGTCGATGGGACAGAGGCTGAAGCCTAGATGACAGTTCAGGACCTATCAGGTTGGCGACTCTTTTTTGAACCCTGTCCAGGAGCGAGAGACAAGCAGCAGATGCACCAGCCCAGATGTGACAACAGTACTCCATACATGGGCGAATCGTGGCCTTATAGAGGTATAGGATACTGGCAGGCGTAAGTAGTTTTCTAGCACGGTAGAGGGAGCCAACCTTCCTTGCAGCAGCATTGGCAATGCTCTCAATGTATCTATTCCAGTTCATATTCCCTGTAAACGTTAGGCCGAGGAGTTTAAAAGAAGTACTTTCAGGCAATGTGTTCTTGGCCATTGCTATTGGTGGTAGAGAAGGTTTCTTGTAGTTATTGAAGGAAACAAGCTTAGTCTTAGCAGCATTGAATGTGACCAACCATTTATGTCCCCATTCCACTACGGATTGGAGGTCGTCCTCTAGTGTTTCTGCCATTTCCTTGGATATGTGTTCATTTGTTTTCCCCTCATATCTGTTATAGAGAGTGGTGTCATCGGCAAATATACCCATCTCCGAAACAATATTATCAGGGAGGTCGTTTATGAATATCAGGAATAATAGAGGTCCAAGGATAGACCCCTGAGGTACTCCCGCATTTATGTCATATTGTTTGGATGTATGTCCGTCGAGGACAACTTTATTTTTCTATTACTTAAGAAGGATTTAATTACATTATGAATTCTTCCAGTGATTCCATATGATCTAATTTTCCTTAGAAGACCATCGTGCCATACCCTGTCAAAAGCCTTAGATATATCAAGGGCCACCGCTCTACCCTCCCCTGTTTTATCCAATGAACGGTATATACGTTCAGAAACTACAGTTAAGACATCTGCTGTTGAACGGGCTTGCCTGAATCCATATTGTTTGTCAGTCAGGAGTTTAGCAGCTGTTAGGTGCTGGACTAGGGCTTGATTAACTAAGGACTCAAATATTTTGGCGAAAAGCGAGAGGAGGCTAATGGGGCGATAATTTAGTGGGTCAGTTCTTTCACCAGAATTCTTGAAGACTGGTACCATAGAGGCGGTTTTCCAGCAGTCGGGAAAACAAGATTCGTTAAGGTATTTATTGTAAAGTTTGGACAGAACTGGAGCAACCTCGGCAGAGCATTTTTTTAATAGCACAGCCGGGATGAGATCTGGTCCACATGCTTTTGAGGTGTCTAGGTTTTTATAATAGCATGTACCTGAGAAGGGGTGATTTTCAAATCGTCAAGTGTGGCGTCTGTTCGCAGAGGAAAATCAGGGAGTGAGTGGTGTACCGAGTTCAGTATGGAGTTTGAGACAAACCGACTGGCAAGCAGATTAGCCTTGTCAGTTGCCGTGCAAGCAACCTCATGATTGTTTGTTAGTGGGGGGATAATTGACTGTCCTTTATTAATTACGCTGTTGTAGATTTTCCAAAAATCCCGGGTTCCTAATTTCTGTGCTTCGATGCGCTTTCTGGTGTTTTCAGAGTAATCTGTCTTAGCTGTGTCTATCACTCTCTTACAATTATTTCTAACTTCTATAAACTTCTGTTTATTTGAGCTGGACTTATGTCGATTGAATATGCGGAACGCATGCTGCCTTTGACAAATGGCAGCTGCACAAGAAGAAGTAAACCATTGGGGAGAGTGGGGCTTGCTATAGTATTTCCGTGCGGGAACATGTGCTTCAATAGCAGTTTTGAACCATTCAGTTGTCTCATTTGCACACTGTTCCGCTGGAAGAGTAAAGATATTTTGCCATGGGGCATCTCTGATGAGCTCCCTGATTGCTTCCCAATCAGCCTTTTTGTAATACCTCGTTGTTTTGAGAAGTATGTCTTCAGTTTTAGGGCGAGAATTTAGGCTGATTTCTACCATTATCACAGCGTGATCAGCATTCCCGAGTGGGCCGTGGGCATTTGTTGTACAGTCATTGGGAACTGTTGTCAGAAAGAGATCTAGATAGTTATGCACTTCCATTTCTTGTATTAAATAAGTTTACCAAGAATTCTTTTAACGTTTTGGTTTCGGTTTCGATCGTAGCTGAACGAACTCAAGTTATATATATATATATATATATATATATATATATATTTATATATATATATATATATATTATATATATATATATATATATATATATATATATATATATATATATATCCAATCTGGCCGGTCTTTTCCTTCTTATTTATTATTATTATTATTATTATTATTATTATTATTATTATTATTATTGTTATTATTGTTGTACTCGAGTGTTCTCAAATAGACTACTTACTGACAACACCAAATGGTGTTCTATGGAGTCTGTGTGACAACAAGTCTTCCCAGATTTTATATATTTTCCTGTTCTTTCAATAATCTTTGCAAATGAATGTGTATTATCCTAACAGCCGTTTGTCATTTAATTCTCGTCGGAATTTCCGTGCCAATAATCCCTGCAAGATCCCAGTCTCCTTTACACTTATCCATATTAGAGTGTATATGGGTCCTCAGCTATAGAGTACTGTAAAATATCTCCGTTACTTTATTTAAAATGTATATTGATAAGGGGTCTCACTGTTTACGTCCCTAAATTCCGAAAAGATTTGTACTCTAATAGTTTATTCCACTCAGACTGCTAGACTTCATAATTTCCTCTCTGTTTCTTGCTTTTCTGACTGTTCTAACTGACGGAAGTTTAAATGTAGTGTGAACAAATATTTCGCTATTAAATTCCGCACAGTCCCCTGTTAGACATGGTCTCAAATAGTAACGCCTTACATCCAAGTGGCAGCATACCTTATTTGGGATGAAAACGAGTAAACAATGAATAAGAAAAGAACCGTAACTGTAAGTAATTTAAGTGATTAAAATAGGATTTAACATGGATCTGTGTTCCGATGCATGTGTATTTATAATCATGGTTTGCTTGTAAATACTTGTTAAATAATTTATGATAAAAATATTGTTTTAATAACGTAGCCAATACCGAATATTCCGAAGAACTGTTTTCATCCTGCTTAATAAAATACTCGAAGAAGAGATTGAAGAATTTTTTTTTATTTTGTTTCAAGAATGAGGTTTTCCACAAATAATAGAGAAAATATCTTTTAAACGCTGTATTTTTGTGAATAGTCTATTAGATTTGGGGGTAAATTGGAATGAAATAAATAAACGTCTTCTTGTGTTGTAAAATACATGTTAAATATTTTACGTCGAAAATATAATTATAATAAAATATCCAATACAGAATATTTCCGCGGAAATTGCTTTTGAATCCACCTAAGAAAACATCTTTGTAGACTGAGGCAAATGTAAGTTTATTTAAAGGGCGGGATTTTTCACTAATAATATTAACCCTGATGTTTAAATACTTTAATTAGTAAATGGTCAAGTAACATTTCGTAAATAAAAATACAATAAAAGAAAATAAACAGTGACGTAAGAACCAACGTTTAGTCTTGATATTCATGTTTGTATCATTTACATATCTATCTATATAATTATAAAACTCAAATGACCTTGTAACGAGTGTTGTAACCCAACATCCGGTTTACGACTTCCGGTTGCGCATGTGTACATAAACATAAACTCATAACAGCGTAAACAACTAAACACAAATCGCTACTTTTGCAGAATTTGACTTGCGCACTGAAATATTAACGTTATTATTTAGAAATTATTCTTTAATATTGGAAGGGTGAGGATGTTTTGCAACTATTCTGTATTACAAGTATACTGTCGGATTTTTTTTTACAAATAAATCAACTTTGACCCGTTGACAACGTATTGTTTTACTGTGTACGTTTTCAGCGTCACGATTGTTTTCTTTTTGTGTTTTTTTTCAAATTTAAATTATCTAAATAATTGTTAATACTTTCTGCATTTTTACATCGTTCATTTCTGTATTACGTTTAAGTTATTTTAACGCAATTTTCTTACAAATAAATCTACTTTAACCTATGACAACCATAAGAGCATTTTACAACGTATTGTTTTACTGTGTACGTTTTCAGCGTCTAAATTGTTGTTTTTTTTTTCGCATTTAAATTAAACGATATATCAAAATTTGAATAGTGCAGATTTACCTATAAGTATGGAAAACCACTTATAATTCAATGGCTGTAAGTTTGTTATTTTTTTCAAAAATAAACAATTATAAACAGAACGACTCATAGAAATCTATCTATATTCTTTTTTTTCATTTTTAATATACTTTCATAGAAATGTTTCTGTTATGTCGCAAAAACTATTTTCTTTACGTCACAAGTGTCACGCTCATACATATATTCCATAGCTAATATAACATACTGACCCAACGAGTCACGGGTAGTCTAGTACAATATAAATGTACATTTAAACAATTGAAGCTGAACTTCTCCTCTCTCTCTCCACATGTCATATGTTCGTTAAATTATAACTCGGAATGTTTACATGTAGTATAAGCAAAGGGTATTCAGCCTAGGTGAATGATATTCTCTTAATCCGCGTAATCGTTATTTACACTTAAAAGTTTTTGTATTATGTAAACAAGAAGTGTGCAACTGGTGACCCGCGGGCCACAACCCGGTTCTCCAGACCAGTTAACGTGGCCCTCAGAAAGTATTTTTTTATATAATTATGCACTTTAATTTTGATTATTTTGGGAGATCGTAAAACTAGTTTTATCGTAAAATAGCAGTTCCGCCCGGCTTCACTCGGGCCCTATGTCTGTTCATAAGGTTATGTGCATATGTGTATATTAAAATGTATGAATATGTAAAGTAATACCTTCTTCTATATATATAAAAGCCAAAAATCTGTGTGTATGTATGTATGTATGTTTGTTTGTTTGTAACGCTAAAACTTTTGACAGACGGAACCAAAGTTGACAAATTAGGTATCATATTGAAGCTCCATCATCCGGATGACAAATATCGAAATTTCACGTCAAACGGACCAGTAGAAGGGGGTCAACTGATCGTTTTCTCCCAGGGGGCCCCCAAAAAAACCTGTCGTTTTAATGGTTTTTATTACGTAATTCTTGAATGATCCAATGTAAATTATACGTAAAAAAACGCTTAGTCATGTCACGTGACGTGATGTCAACATCCACTAATGGCGAACAATTGTAAATAACAACTTTTTTCACCGATACTTTTCCAATTTCTCTTCTCCTTCGTTATATATACTGTTAAAATTTATGACAATGTTTCCATCGTGATTAACTGGTTAAAAATAGTATTTATACAAGAGTTTTAACGAAAAATGTCAGGAAAAAATGTACAGGAATAACAAAATTCAGCTTTCAAAATATTAGACGATGAGAAAAATATCGTAATATTTATGTTATAAAATAATTAGCCATTTTCTATATTACCACGTGACCTCATACCTCTTAAACTGAAAGGGCGAGGAGTAGAGGCCGCTTCAAAACCAACACCGTCTTTCTCTTTTTCTCTCTCTCTCTCTAACCCACTTACTCTTCCCTCTCTCTCACCCTCTTTCTCTTGACATCACACAACTGTTAAACAGTGGGGGGGGAAGAGGCAGCTTCAAAACAAACAAAAACAGTGCACCCATTCCCAGGCATTATCTCCTATAGATGCACATTTAACTAGAACCGCTTGTGTCCTCTTTCCTAACTCTCTCTCTATCACCATATTTCCCTCTCTCTCACTCTCTCTTCTCTCTCTCTCTCTCTAGACCTCTTTCTCTTCTCTTTCTCTCTCTAACCCTCATTATCTACTCTCTCTCTCACCCTCTTTCCCTTCTATCTATATTAGCACTTATCAAGGCCAATAGGCAACTCGAGGATGAGAGTTCAAACGTGCACAGTATTCAAATTCGGGAAAGAGGATTGAAAAACTTTCTCTTCTGCCTCTCTCTCACACTCTTTATCTTCTTTCTCTCTCTCACCCTGTTTCTCTTCTCTCTATATTAGCACTTATCAAGGCCAATAGGCGACTCGAGGATCAACTCGATGATGAGAGTTCAAATGTGCACAGTAGTGAAATTTGGGAAAGAGGATGGAACAACTTTCTCTTCTGCCTCTCTCTCACACTCTTTATCTTCTCTCTCTCTCTCTACCCCTGTTTCTCTTCTCTCTATATTAGCACTTATCAAGGCCAATAGGCAACTCGAGGATAAACTCGACGATGAGAGTTCAAACGTGCACAGTATTAAAATTTGGGAAAGAGGATAGAACAACTTTCTCTTCTGCCTCTCTCTCACACTCTTTATTTTCTCTCTCTCTCTCTCTCTCTACCCCTGTTTCTCTTCTCTCTATATTAGCACTTATCAAGGCCACTAGGCAACTCGAAGATAAACTCGACGATGAGAGTTCAAACGTGCACAGTAGTCAAATTTGGGAAAGAGGATTGAACAACTTTCTCTTCGCCTCTCTCTCACACTCTTTATCTTCTCTCTCAACCCCTGTTTCTCTTCTCTCTATATTAGCACGTATCAAGGCCAATAGGCAACTCGAGGATAAACTCGACGATGAGAGTTCAAATGTGCACAGTATTCAAATTTGGGAAAGAGGATAGCACAACTTTCTCTTCTGCCTCTCTCTCACACTCTTTATATTCTCTCTCTCTATCCCTGTTTCTCTTCTCTCTATATTAGCACTTATCAAGGCCAATAGGCAACTCGAGGATAAACTCGAGGATGAGAGTTCAAACGTGCACAGTAGTGAAATTTGGGAAAGAGGATGGAACAACTTTCTCTTCTGCCTCTCTCTCACACTCTTTATCTTCTCTCTCTCTCTCTACCCCTGATTTTCTCCTCTCTATATTAGCACTTGTCAAGGCCAATAGGCAACTCGAGGATACACTCGACGATAAGAGTTCAAACGTGCACAGTATTCAAATTTGGGACAGAGGATAGAACAACGTTCTCTTCTGCCTCTCTCTCACACTCTTTATCTCCTCTCTCTCTCTACCCCTGTTTCTCTTCTCTCTATATTAGAACTTATCAAGGCCAATAGGCAACTACAGGATCAACTCGACGATGAGAGTTCAAATGTGCACAGTAGTGAAATTTGGGAACGAGGATAGAACAACTTTCTCTTCTGCCTCTCTCTCACACTCTTTATCTTCTCTCCTTCTCTACCCCTGTTTCTCTTCTCTCTATATTAGCACTTATCAAGGCCAATACACAACTCGAGGATAAACTCAACGATGAGAGTTCAAACGTGCACAGTATTCAAATTTGGGAAAGAGGATAGAACAACTTTTTCTTCTGCCTCTCTCTCTCACACTCTTTATCTTCTCTCCCTCTCTCTTCCCCTGTTTCCTTTCTCTCTGTATTAGCACTTATCAAGGGTAATAGGCAACTCGAGGATAAACTCGACGATGAGAGTTCAAACGTGCACAGTAGTGAACTTTGGGAAAGAGGATGGAACAACTTTCTCTTCTGCCTCTCTCTAACACTCTTTATCTTCTCTCTCTCTACCCCTGTTTCTCTTCTCTCTATATTAGCACTTATCAAGGCCAATAGGCAACTCGAGGATAAACTCGACGATGAGAGTTCAAATGTGCACAGTAGTGAAATTTGGGAAAGAGGATGGAACAACTTTCTCTTCTGCCTCTCTCTCACACTCTTAATCTTCTCTCTCTCTCTACCCCTGTTTCTCTTCTCTCTATATTAGCACTTATCGAGGCCAATAGGCAACTCGAGGATAAACTCGACGATGAGAGTTCAAATGTGCACAGTGTTCAAATTTGGGAAAGAGGATAGAACAACTTTCTCTTCTGCCTCTCTCTCACACTCTTTATCTACTCTCTCTCTACCCCTGTTTCTCTTCTCTCTATATTAGCACTTATCAAGGCCAATAGGCAACTCGAGGATAAACTCGACGATGAGAGTTCAAACGTGAACAGTATTCAAATTTGGGAAAGAGGATAGAACAACTGTCTCTTCTGCCTCTCTCTCACACTCTTTATCTTCTCTCTCTCTCTACCCCTGTTTCTCTTCTCTCTATATTAGCACTTATCAAGGCCAATAGGCAACTCGAGGATAAACTCGACGATGAGAGTTCAAATGTGCACAGTAGTTAAATTTGGGAAAGAGGATAGAACAACTTCCTCTTCTGCCTCTCTCTCACACTCTTTATCTTCTCTCCTTCTCTACCCCTGTTACTCTTCTCTCTGTATTAGCACTTATCAAGGCCAATAGGCAACTCGAGGATAAACTCGACGATGAGAGTTCAAACGTGCACAGTATTCAAATTTGGGAAAGAGGATAGAACAACTTTCTCTTCTGCCTCTCTCTCACACTCTTTATCTTCTCTCTCTCTCTACCCCTGTTCTTTTCTCTCTGTATTAGCACTTATCAAGGCCAATACGCAACTCGAGGATAAACTCGACGATGAGAGTTCAAACGTGCACAGTAGTGAAATTTGGGAAAGAGGATAGAACAACTTTCTCTTCTGCCTCTCTCTCACACTCTTTATCTTCTCGCTCTCTACCCCTGTTTCTCTTCTCTCTATATTAGCACTTATCAAGGCCAATAGGCAACTCGAGGAAAAACTCGACGATGAGAGTTCAAACGTGCACAGTATTCAAATTTGGGAAAGAGGATAGAACAACTTTCTCTTCTGCCTCTCTCTCCCACTCTTTATCTTCTCTCTCTCTCTACCCCTGTTTCTCTTCTCTCTATATTAGCACGTATCAAGGCCAATAGGCAACTCGAGGATAACCTCGAGGATGAGAGTTCAAATGTGCACAGTAGTTACATTTGGGAAAGAGGATAGAACAACTTTCTCTTCTGCCTCTCTCTCACACTCTTTATCTTCTCTCTCTCTCTCTCTCTACCCCTCTTTCTCTTCTCTCTATATTAGCACTTATCAAGGCCTATAGGAAACTCGAGGATAAACTCGACGATGAGAGTTCAAAGGTGCACAGTATTCAAATTTGGGAAAGAGGATAGAACAACTTTCTCTTCTGCCTCTCTCTCACACTCTTTATCTTCTCTATCTCTACCCCTGTTTCTCTTCTCTCTATATTAGCACTTATCCAGGCCAATAGGCAACTCGACGATAAAGTCGAGTATGAGAGTTAAAATGTGCACAGTATTCAAATTTGGGAAAGAGGATAGAACAACTTTCTCTTCTGCCTCTCTCTCACACTCTTTATCTTCTCTCTCTCTACCCCTGTTTCTCTTCTCTCTATATTAGCACTTATCAAGGCCAATAGGCAACTCGAGGCTAAACTCGACGATGAGAGTTCAAACGTGCACAGTATTCAAATTTGGGAAAGAGCATGGAACAACTTTCTCTTCTGCCTCTCTCACACACTCTTTATCTTCTCTCTCTCTCCGTCTACCCCTGTTTCTCTTCTCCCTATATTAGCACTTATCAAGGCCAATAGGCAACTCGAGGATAAACTCGACGATGAGAGTTCAAATGTGCACAGTATTCAAATTTGGGAAAGAGGATAGAACAACTTTCTCTTCTGCCTCTCTCTCACACTCTTTATCTTCTCTCTCTCTCTCTCTCTTCCCCTGTTTCTCTTCTCTCTGTATTAGCACGTATCAAGGCCAATAGGCAACTCGAGGATAAACTCGACGATGAGAGTTCAAACGTGCACAGTATTCAACTTTGGGAAAGAGGATAGAACAACTTTCTCTTCTGCTTCTCTCTCACACTCTTTATCTTCTCTCTCTCTCTCTCTACCCCTGTTTCTCTTCTCTCTATATTAGCACTTATCAAGGCCAATAGGCAACTCGAGGATAAACTCGACGATGAGAGTTCAAATGCGCACAGTATTCAAATTTGGGAAAGAGGATAGAACAACTTTCTCTTCTGCCTCTCTCTCACACTCTTTGTATTTTCTCTTTCTCTACCCCTGTTTCTCTTCTCTCTATATTAGCACTTATCAAGGCCAATAGGCAACTCAAGGATAAACTCGACGATGAGAGTTCAAATGTGCACAGTATTCAAATTTGGGAAAGAGGATAGAACACTTTCTCTTCTGCCTCTCTCTCACACTCTTTATCTTCTCTCTCTCTCTCTACCCCTGTTTCTCTTCTCTCTATATTAGCACTTATCAAGGCCAATAGGCAACTCGGGGATAAACTCGAGGATGAGAGTTCAAACGTGCACAGTAGTGAAATTAGGGAAAGAGGATGGAACAACTTCCTCTTCTGCCTCTCTCACACACTCTTTATCGTCTCTCTCTCTCTCTACCCCTGTTTCTCTTCTCTCTATATTAGCACTTTTCAAGGCCAATAGGCAACTCGAGGATAAACTCGACCATGAGAGTTCAAATGTGCACAGTAGTGAAATTTGGGAAAGAGGATAGAACAACTTTCTGTTCTGCCTCTCTCTCACACTCTTTATCTTCTCTCTCTCTCTCAACCTGTTCCTCTTCTCTCTATATTAGCACTTATCAAGGCCAATAGGCAACTCGAGGATAAACTCGAGGATGGGAGTTCAAACGGGCACAGTAGTGAAATTTGGGAAAGAGGATAGAACAACTGTCTCATCTGCCTGTCTCTCACACTCTTTATCTTCTCTCTCTCTCTACCCCTGGGTCTCTTCTCTTTATATTAGCACTTATCAAGGCCAATAGGCAACTCGAGGATAAACTCGACGATTAGAGTTCAAATGTGCACAGTAGTGAAATTTGGGAAAGAGGATAGAACAACTTTCTCTTCTGCCTCTCTCTCACACTCTTTATCTTCTCTCTCTCACCTTGTTTCTCTTCTCTATATATTAGTACTTATCAAGGCCAATAGGCAACTCGAGGATAAACTCGACGATGAGAGTTCAAACGTGCACAGTATTCAAATTTGGAAAAGAGGATGGAACAACTTTCTCTTCTGCCTCTCTCTCACACTCTTTATCTTCTCTCTCTCTCTCTCTCTCTACCCCTGTTTCTCTTCTCTCTATATTAGCACTTATCAAGGCCAATAGGCAACTCGCGGATAAACTCGACGATGAGAGTTCAAATGTGCACAGTATTCAAATTTGGGAAAGAGGATAGAACAACTTTCTCTTCTGCCTCTCTCTCACACTCTTTATCTTCTCTCTCTCTCTACCCCTGTTTCTCTTCTCTCTATATTAGCACTTATCAAGGCCAATAGGCAACTCGAGGATAAACTCGACGATGAGAGTTCAAACGTGCACAGTATTCAAATTTGGGAAAGAGGATAGAACAACTTTCTCTTCTGCCTCTCTCTCCCACTCTTTATCTTCTCTCTCTCTCTACCCCTGTTTCTCTTCTCTCTATATTAGCACGTATCAAGGCCAATAGGCAACTCGAGGATAAACTCGAGGATGAGAGTTCAAATGTGCACAGTAGTTAAATTCGGGAAAGAGGATAGAACAACTTTCTCTTCTGCCTCTCTCTCACACTCTTTATCTTCTCTCTCTCTCTCTACCCCTGTTTCACTTCTCTCTCTATTAGCACTTATCAAGGCCAATAGGAAACTCGAGGATAAACTCGACGATGAGAGTTCAAACGTGCACAGTATTCAAATTTGGGAAAGAGGATAGAACAACTTTCTCTTCTGCCTCTCTCTCACACTCTTTATCTTCTCTCTCTCTACCCCTGTGTCTCTTCTCTCTATATTAGCACTTATCCAGGCCAATAGGCAACTCGAGGATCAACTCGACGATGAGAGTTCAAATGTGCACAGTATTCAAATTTGGGAAAGAGGATAGAACACCTTTTTCTTCTGCCTCTCTCTCACACTCTTTATCTTCTCTCTCTCTACCCCTGTTTCTCTTCTCTCTGTATTAGCACTTATCAAGGCCAATAGGCAACTCGAGGATAACCTCGACGATGAGAGTTCAAATGTGCACAGGAGTGAAATTTGGGAAAGAGGATAGAACAACTTTCTCTTCTGCCTCTCTCTCTCACACTCTTTATCTTTTCTCTCTCTCTCTACCCCTGTTTCTCTTCTCTCTATATTAGCACTTATCAAGGCCAATAGGCAACTCGAGGATCAACTCGACGATGAGAGTTCAAACGTGCACAGTATTCAAATTTGGGAAAGAGGATGGAACAACTTTCTCTTCTGCCTCTCTCTCACACTCTTTATCTTCTCTCTCTCTACCTCTGTTTCTCTTCTCCCTATATTAGCACTTATCAAGGCCAATAGGCAACTCGAGGATAAACTCGACGATGAGAGTTCAAACGTGCACAGTATTCAAATTCGAGAAAGAGGATTGAAAAACTTTGTCTTCTGCCTCTCTCTCACACTCTTTATCTTCTTTCTCTCTCTCCCCCTGTTTCTCTTCTCTCTATATTAGCACTTATCAAGGCTTGTAGGCGACTCGAGTATCAAATCGACGATGAGAGTGCAAACGTGCGCAGTATTCAAATTTGGGAAAGAGGATGGGACAGCTTTCTCTTCTGCCTCTCTCTCACACTCTTTATCTTCTCTCTCTCTCTACCCCTGTTTCTCTTCTCTCTATATTAGCACTTATCAAGGCCAATAGGCAACTCGAGGATAAACTCGAGGATGAGAGTTCAAACGTGCACAGTAGTGAAATTTGGGAAAGAGGATGGAACAACTTCCTCTTCTGCCTCTCTCTCACACTCTTTATCTTCTCTCTCTCTCTCTACCCCTGTTTCTCTTCTCTCTATATTAGCACTTATCAAGGCCAATAGGCAACTCGCGGATAAACTCGACGATTAGAGTTAACATGTGCATAGTAGTGAAATTTTGGAAAGAGGATGGAACAACTTTCTCTTCTGCCTCTCTCTCACACTCTTTATCTTCTCTCTCTCTCTCTCTCTCTACCCCTGTTTCTCTTCTCTCTATATTAGCACTTATCAAGGCCAATAGGCAACTCGAGGATAAACTCGAGGATGGGAGTTCAAACGGGCACAGTAGTGAAATTTGGGAAAGAGGATAGAACAACTTTCTCTTCTGCCTCTCTCTCACACTCTTTATCTTCTCTCTCTCTCTACCCCTGTTTCTCTTCTCTCTATATTAGCACTTATCAAGGCCAATAGGCAACTCGAGGATCAACTCGACGATGAGAGTTCAAACGTGCACAGTATTCAAATTTGGGAAAGAGGATGGAACAACTTTCTCTTCTGCCTCTCTCTCACACTCTTTATCGTCTCTCTTTCTCTCTCTCTCTACCCCTGTTTCTCTTCTCTCTATATTAGCACTTATCAAGGCCAATAGGCAACTCGAGGATCAACTCGACGATGAGAGTTCAAACGTGCACAGTATTCAAATTTGGGAAAGAGGATGGAACAACTTTCTCTTCTGCCTCTCTCTCACACTCTTTATCTTCTTTCTCTCTCTCACCCTGTTTCTCTTCTCTCTATATTAGCACTTATCAAGGCCAATAGGCGACTCGAGGATCAACTCGCGTATGAGAGTTCAAACGTGCACAGTAGTGAAATTTGGGAAAGAGGATGGAACAACTTTCTCTTCTGCCTCTCTCTCACACTCTTTATCTTCTCTCTCTCTCTACCCCTGTTTCTCTTCTCTCTATATTAGCTCTTATCAAGCCCAATAGGCGACTCGAGGATCAACTCGACGATGAGAGTTCAAACGTGCACAGTATTCAAATTTGGGAAAGAGGATGGAACAACTTTCTCTTCTGCCTCTCTCTCACACTCTTTATCTTCTCTCTCTCTACCTCTGTTTCTCTTCTCCCTATATTAGCACTTATCAAGGCCAATAGGCAACTCGAGGATAAACTCGACGATGAGAGTTCAAATGTGCACAGTATTCAAATTTGGGAAAGTGGATGGAACAACTTTCTCTTCTGCCTCTCTCTCACACTCTTTATCTTCTCTCTCTCTCTCACCCTGTTTCTCTTCTCTCTATATTAGCACTTATCAAGGCCAATAGGCAACTCGAGGATCAACTCGACGATGAGAGTTCAAACGTGCACAGTATTCAAATTCGAGAAAGAGGATTGAAAAACTTTGTCTTCTGCCTCTCTCTCACACTCTTTATCTTCTTTCTCTCTCTCCCCCTGTTTCTCTTCTCTCTATATTAGCACTTATCAAGGCCAATAGGCGACTCGAGGATCAAATCGACGATGAGAGTTCAAACGTGCGCAGTATTCAAATTTGGGAAAGAGGATGGGACAGCTTTCTCTTCTGCCTCTCTCTCACACTCTTTATCTTCTCCCTCTCTCTACCCCTGTTTCTCTTCTCTCTATATTAGCACTTTTCAAGGCCAATAGGCAACTCGAGGATAAACTCGACGATGAGAGTTCAAATGTGCACAGTAGTGAAATTTGGGAAAGAGGATGGAACAACTTTCTCTTCTGCCTCTCTCTCACACTCTTTATCTTCTCTCTCTCTCTCCCCCCCTTTTTCTCTTCTCTCTATATTAGCACTAATCAAGGCCAATAGACAACTCGAGGATCAACTCGACGATGAGAGTTCAAACGTGAACAGTAGTGAAATTTGGGAAAGAGGATGGAATAACTTTCTCTTCTGCCTCTCTCTCACACTCTTTATCTTCTCTCTCTCTCTCTCACCCTGAAAGATTGCTTGCCCCTAAGAATAAAACATATGTTCAATATCTGCTTTTGTTTTTTTATTGTTTGTACGGTCCCGGGCAACGCCGGGTAGCCCTGCTAGTTCTGTATAATTGTCTTCCTTAACTACCATAGAGAAAAGACAGACAGACATGTTCACTTTTATAGTTATATAGATTGATAAATAGATAGATTGAATCCAATATATAGTAATGATTTAAAAAGTATTTTTTTTAAAAAGACTCATGCGCAACTACCGAGAATTTAAACTAAAACGTTCAGCTCACGATTTATTTTGCGTCTACCGCCAATGGCTTGGCTAGGAAGACATATTTGCTGCAAGGCTAAAAATTAAAACATGAACCAATAGCTACTACGTTATGCGTTCGTAATGGCAGCGTTCGACCTTCACCTGACAATTTTTTTTTTTTTTCACAATTTTGCACCTTTTTTCCGGGTTAAAACCCAAATATAAAGTTTTGCATGGATTCAAATATCTTATATATGAAGTTTCATGTCTGTAGACCAAAAACTCTAGGAGGAGTTTGGTAGGCAAAATTTGTTAAACAAATATATATATATGTATATATAAATATATATGGAAAAAATTTTCCGTTTACTATAAACTTTTTTTGCAAATATTATGCAAGTATAAATCATGTAGAATATCTGCATGAATAGTTAACTAAAGATGATTATCCCATTAGAAAACCGGAGACAACTAATAGGGAATTTAGTAAAATGAATGTTTAAAAGAATATGCAAATTAGCTAGAACTTTTGTTAGTGAATGCAAGTCCACACCCCATATATAAGAAAATTGTATTTCCTTTTTAAATAAATAGAAAAAGGGGTTTTTAATATGAAAATACACACCAAAGAAAAACGCATTCATAGGAGTATAGATAAATAAAATACGCATCAAGTGCGCTTGAAAGCCACATCACAGCGCAATATTAGGTAAATAAACAAACATTTTACTTGCTTGAAATTTATAATTTAAATGTATTTCGGAGTCAAACTCCATCCTCAGTATGTTGTTTCCTTTCTTTTTTTTCTTGATGCGTATTTTATTCGATCAAATTAAATCAACATTTTTATAATGGAACTCGCACTCTTGACGTTAATCTCGCGTGGCCAACGCCACGTTCCAACATTTCAAAATACAACCGCTGAGAGACAACCCGCCGATCTTTACAAACAGACTTTTCTTTCTCTTACTTTACAACATGGCAAGAAAGAAGAAAAAACAAAAGAAAGAAAGCAAAATACTGAGGATGGAGTTTGACTCCGAAATACATTTTAATTATAAATTTTAAACAAGTAAAATATTTGTTTATTTTCCTAATATTGCGTTGTGATTTGGCTTTCAACCGCACTTGATGCGTATTTTATTTTATTAAAATTAAATCAACGTTTCTATAATGGAACTCACACTCTTGACGTAGTTTTATCGTATTCGAAGTGACGACACAAAATATCACGGAAGTCGGCAAACGTTATGCGTTTTCATTTTAAAATAAGCTGCACAAACAAATATTTTCAAGTAGGTTTATGTAAATCTAGACATCGTTACTATTTCAGATAAGATCTTTATCTAAATGTCAATATTTTGTTACTGTAATAAAAATTTGAATCATAGCACAATATCAATATTTCTTTTTTATTCAGCGAGGTCATAATACCCATGTTTGTAATTGTTGAACTTTAACTTCAAATCTCGTTTTCAAATTTGTTTGTGATGTTTTGAAAAAACAAAAGCAAAACAAAAAAACACGCCTGTTGGTGAGTAAAACATGTATTTGTTTACTTTTTATTTATCCATTTTTTTACCATAACGCCACTCGAATTTTGCATTCATAACGGCTTCGACATTTTGTCATCTCCCTCTCTCTCTCTCTCTCACACACACACACACACATACACACACACGCACGCACATATATATATATATAGAGAGAGAGAAAGAGAGAGAGAGAGAAGAAAATTGTGACGTTATGAATGTAAAAATTTTGTATTTTTTCTAACGACACCAAAATGCTGCTTTTTGATTGGTTAACTTTTACTTTTATAGTAAACTAGCGGGGGGTACCCGGCGTTGCCCGGGTGTTTTTAGGTGTGTCTATGGGGGGAATAAGTAATAACCCTGAAACGATGTTAAAAAAATCGGAAAAACCAAATCCAAAAAAAAAACAGCGAAAAAAAACGCTGTGTGTAATAGGGGGGAAGTAAACTAAAGAATAAGCGAAGTAAAAAAAATAAAGAAACGTTGCCCGCGTGTCCGAAGATGTAAAAGAAAAAAATAGTTTTGGTCGTGAGGCTGGATTGAACCCGAAGGTGAAACTAACTCCAACCACTTAACTGCTAGGCCAATAGTAAGAGGAATTAATTATAGTGTTAAAATAAGGCTTATAAAGCGAGTGAAAGATGTTTGATTGACATATAGCCACTAAATGAGGTCATCGCGGGAGCGTTACGAGATGACGTAGCAGTATTTTATTAAATTATTAAATTACGTATTTCGTTTCCTGTCTAGACATCTCTCTTTGTCTGTCTGTCTGTCTCTTTCTCTCTCTCTCTCTCTCTCTCTCTGTTTGCGTTTGTGTATGTCTCTCTCCCTCTCTCTCTCTCTCTCTCTCTCTCATACTTCGTCTTCCTTAAGGAAATGGCGTCTGGCTGGGTTTTTTGTAAAAACTTTGATCGTTAATATTTTTTGTAAGCGTATTTTTTTTTACTTCACATTTTTGGCTTGTTTTTTTGTCGTTTAACTATCGTAGCTAACTATTTTGAATGTGCTAATAACTTTGGTAACGTTGCCATAGCGTAGAAGTTCATAGTTTAGCTTTTCTTTTTACCGATAACAACATGTTTTTGTAAATTCAGACTGCCATTAGAGCTTGCTGACGTCATGATCACGTGACATGACTCAGCGGGTTTTAAATACAAGTTCCCCCAAAATAAACGGCCCCGTGTATACTTTATGTAGAAGAGTTGGCGCCCGTATTTTCGGGGGGCAGTTATAAATTGATTTAAAAATATGTAATGTTTAACATTAAAATGTCACTTTTTTGGGACCCCCTGCAGAAAGTCGATCAGTTGACGCACTTCTGATGGTCCTTTTGGGCTAATTTTTCGATATTTGTCGTCCGGAGGGTGGGGCTTTAATATGATACCAAGTTTGTGAATTTTTGTTCCGTCAGTCAAAAGTTTTTAGCGGACACACAAACATACATACATACATTTTCGCTTTTATATATAGAGACTAGCGGGGCTACCCGGCGTTGTTCGGGACCGTAAAAACAATGAAAAAATTGAATTTGGTTTTGTAATATATTTATTATTCTTATGAGAGAGGAATTTTGTATGTTTATGTATCATTTGCTATTTCGAGCAAAATAATATTTTACCTACATAAGACGGGTATTACACGTATGAAATAATTGTATCTTTCCTAGGGTAAGTAATTTACAGCATATATATGCAAGGGCAGGTAATATGCAACACATTTATCTCATCAAATCCCAAGCGATGCCAGATATTTTGCTAATATATATTCTCAACTATTTCATTCAATCCCGGGCAACGCTGGGTGTGTTGCTAGTATATATCTCAATCAATCTCATGAAATCCTGGGCGACGCAAGGTATTCTGTTCGTATATATTTCAGTCAATCTAATTCAATCCAAGGCAACGTCAAGTATTCTGCTAGTATATATTTGCATTCATCTCATTACATCCCAGATGACCATGTATTCTGCTTGCATACATTTGCATGTATCTCATTGAATCCAGGGTGACTCCTAGTAATATGTAAGTATACATGTTGACGTATCTCGTTGAATTCCATAATTCTTGGATTGTTACACAATTCGACAATTTAACCCACATTATCGCTCACCTGTCTAAAATAATAACGTAAAGACATTGTCTTGGCTCGTTTTTCATTACAAACATATCATCAAAATAACTCACATTTAATCATTTTTCATAATTTTTTGATATGTTACTAATTTCGACGATTATTTTTAATGAAGTAACCCAAATAATCGCCACCTCTTGCTAAAATAATAACTTTCATAAATTGTCTGGTATGTCTACTTTATTATGAATATACCAATCAAATAACTCACATTTCATCATTTTTCATCATTTTTGGATATGTTGCTAATTTCAAACGTCATTTTTTCTGAGTTCAATCACATAATCCCTCCCATCTTACTAACATAATACCTTTGAGACATTTCTAAGCTGTTTATTTCATTACAAACACATCAATAAAGTACCTCACATTTCATAATTTTTCATAATTCTTGGATATGTTATGAATTTCGACAATCAAATTTAATGAGTACGCACATATAATCGCCCAATTCTTATTACATCATAAATTTACTACATTGACTGGGCTGTTTATTTCATTATAAACACACCAATCAAATAACTAAAACTTCATTTTTCATAATTCTTGGATATGTTATGAATTTCGACAATAAGTTTTCAAGAGTGAATCCACATTATCGCCACCTATTACTAAAATAATAACTTTCAGACATTGTATGGCTGTTTTGTTTTTCATTACAAACACACCTATCAAGTTACTCACATTTTACCATTTTTCATAATTCTTGGATATGTTACTAATTTTTAGAATTATTTTTAATAAAGTAACCCAAATAATCGCCCCCTCATTAACCGACACGATCCCGTTCCTCTTACAAAAATAACAACTTTGATACATTTTCTAGCCTGTCTATTTCATTACTAACACACCAATTAAATAACTCACATTTAATCATTTTTCATAATTCTCGGATATGTTACTAATTTCGACATTGTTTGTGATTTAATCCGCATAATCAACCCCCTCTTACTAAAATACTAACTTTCAGACAATATCTGGTCTGTTTATTTCATTATAAACGAACCAATCAAATAACTTACATTTAATAACTTTTCATAATTCTTGGATATGATACTAATTTCGACAATAGTTTTTCATGATTTGGCCCACATAATCCCCTCTACTCTAGCTAAAATAATAACTTTGAGACATTGTCTCTGGTTATTTCATGAAAACCCCCAATCAAATAACTCACATTTTATTATTTTTCATAATTCTTAGATATGTTACTAATTTTGACAATCGTTTTTCATTATTTAACCCACATAATCCCCTCTCCTCTTGCTAAACAATAACTTTGAGACATTGTCTTGCTGGTTATTTCATTATAAACACACCGATCAAATAACTCACATTTTATCATTTTTAATAATTCTTGGATATGTTACTAATTTCAGAAAATCTTTTTTCATGATTTAACACACATAATCGCCCCTCTCTTACTAAAACACCAATAATGTGACAATGTCTGGGGTGTCTATTTAATTACAAACACACAAATCAAATAACTAACATTTCATAATTTTTCATAATTCTGTGATATGTTACTAATTTCGACAATCGTTTATTGTGATTTAACCGACACAATCTCCTTCTTCTTGCTAAAATTATAACTTTGAGTTATTGTCTGGGGTGGTAATTACATTACAAACACACCAATCAAATAACTCACATTTAATCATTTTTCATAATTCTTGAATATGTTACTAATTTCGACAATTATGTTACATGAGTTAACCCACATAATCTCCTTCCTCTTACTAAAGTAATACATTTGAGACATTTGAGACATTACAAACACACCAATCACAAAACACACATTTCATCCTTTTTCACTTTTCTTGGATGTTACTAATTTCAACAATCATTTTTAATGATATTACCCACATATTCGACCGATCTTACTAAAATATTAACTTTAAGACTATATCTGGGCTGTTCATTTCATTATAAATCATGTTTCATGAGGTACCCAACATTATCGCCCACCTCTTACTAAAATAATACATTTGAGGCATTCTCTGGGCTGTCTATTTCATTACTAACACACTAATAAAATTACTCACATATCATAATTTTTCATAATTCTTGGATATTTTACTAATTTCGATAATCACTTTTATTGATTTAACACTAACTATAGCCCAGGTCTTACTAAAATAATAAATTTAATACACCATTATGGTTTTCTATTTCATTAAGAACACACCAAACAAATAACTCAAATTTACTCACTTTTTATAATTCTTGGATATGTTACTAATTTTACGATCATTTTGTATCATGTAACCCACATAACTAACCCCCTCTTACTAAAATAATCACTTTCGGACTATATATGGGCTGTTTATTTCATTATAAACACATATAGCTTACATTTAATCACTTTTCATATTTCTTGAGTATGTTGCTAATTTCGATAATCGTTTTTCATGATTTAACCCACATAATCCCCTTTCTCTTACTAAAATAATACCTTTGAGACATTGTCTGGCTGGGGTTTTTTTTTCATTACAAACACACCAATCAAATAACTCGCAGTTCATCATTTTTCATAATTCTTGGATATGTTACTTACTTGGACAATAATTTTTCATTTCTTCGTATATATTGCTTAACTTTCGTGATCTGCATAAGTCATTTCGTAATCCTAAGTAGCCACCCATCCTAGAATGACCAAACTATGTATTGCTTAACTTTCGTGATCTGCATAAGTCATTTGGTAATCCCAAATAGTAACCTATGCTTGAATGACCAGACTATGTATTGCTTAACTTTTGTGATCTGCATAAGTCATTTGGTAATCCCAAATAGTAACCTATGCTTGAATGACCAGACTATGTATTGCTTAACTTTTGTGATCTGCATAAGTCATTTGGTAATCCCAAATAGTAACCTATGCTTGAATGACCAGACTATGTATTGCTTAACTTTTGTGATCTGCATAAGTCATTTGGTAATCCCAAGTAGTCAGTCATCCTAGAATGACCAGATATTGCTAACATTTAAAATTGTCAAATCGGCCTATAATTCATAAGCACCTTCAAAATTGTCAAATCAGATCTATAATGCACAAGCACCATCAAAATTTTTCAAATCGGACCTATACGGCACAAGTACCTTCAAAATTGTTGAATCGGACCTATACTTCACCTATATCATACAATCACAGGCGACACTTGGTATTCTGCTAGTACACATTCACCTATGTCATACAATCCCGGGCGACGCCGGTTGTTCTGCTAATGCACATACACCTACTTTATCCAATCCTGGGCGATGCCGGGTATTTTGCTAGTACAGATACCGACCTATGTAATCCATCCCGCGCGACACTTGGCATTTGGCTAGTACATACATCAACCAATTTTTTCCAATCCCAGGCGTCGCCGAGTGTTCTTCCAATCCCAGGCCATGCCGGGTAATCAGCTAGTATATATGTCGTGCTAGTACTATGTCATTCTATTACAGGCGACGCTGGGTATTTTGCTCCTACATATGCACCATCTCATGCCCTGTCCCTTCCTCCCTCTCTCCAATACGCATCTTTTTTTTTTACTTGGTCTTTTGGCTAAGATCAAAGTGTAGTATCTTTTCTGGCAGATACTGCAAGCAAAAGCCATATGTGGGGGAAACCCCACATATAAGACCTTGGTCAATGTAGGGGCAACCCTTCATACCAATTGTCACTATCCAGCTCCGCTACTCCCCGGGGAGTTGGTCCCCATTTCCCCTTCACTCCTCACATTAAAAATCGGCCTTGTGCCTAATTTGCCCAGTGGGGGAGCAAGTAAATACCTCAAAGTGTAGTATCTGTTCTTAGAAATAAAGCGGTTTCATCTTTCGCCCCCTCCTCCCACTAACTCATAATATGCCTCTCACCTTCCTCAAAAATATATAATACGCATTTTATTTTTTACTTGGTCTTTTGGCTAAGATCAAAGTGTATTATCTGTTCTTAGAATTAAAGCGGTTTCATCCTTCTCCCCCACCCCCACTAAGAAAATAAGGAAAGAAAATATATAATACGCATTTTTTTTAGTTGGTCTTTTGGCTAAGATCAAAGTGTAGTATCTGCTCTTAGAATTAAAGCGGTTTCATCCTTCTCCCCCACCCCCACTAAGAAAATAAGGAGAGAAACAAACGTCAATCAAAAATAAGGATGGCCTTCTGTGATTTTTGGAATATGACATCTAAATATAAATCATGCATCTTTTTTTAATAGGAGATAATGCTCGCAAAAAATTAAGCTGTATAAGATAAAAAGCTGTATAAAATAATATACGTATTGAATGAATATAATACAAACATTTATGTTTAATTATTTTTATTAAAGAGTATTTTGTTGTTTACTAAGTGTGCTAAGGTTGTATAAGAGGGCTATGGCAATGCAGTGTATGGGAACGTTCTATGAGGTAAACCCACAATGATGTAAAAGATAAGTAACAATCAATTATGTATTTATTTCTAAACATAGTGTGTCACACAAAATGGTAAGTGCGTGAACTTCCCAAAATTTTCAAGAATAAAATCTATTCTTGGGGGGTGGCGGATAGGAAGTATAAAAAAGCTGCCGAATGTGACTAGATTTGTTTGTGTCAGCGCGGGCACTGGATATTGGATTCAGATGTCAGTCTTACAGCCAAATAGGTTCGCATGTTTGCTAGTTCAGTATCTGGAATATGGATTAATTATAATTTGTTATTTATTGAATTGATTTATTAATAAATGTTGACTTGCTCAAATCAGATTTTATTTAATGAGTATGTTATTAACATACACTGTAAAGTTCACACTTTTATAATATAATTATATTAATTTATACCAGTACTAGCCTGGGTCGCTCCACGGATTCATTCATGTTATTGAGCCAGATATTATGAGAATTATTGATTAAACTGTTTACTCCAAACCCATGAGGAATTTTTCTCGATTGTTTATTTCATTCAGATTATGATAATCTCCTTTATTGATTTGAAAAGAAATAAAAATCAATAATTGAATTTTCTTTCTTAGATGTACTCTTAATTGAATTTTAGTTGGATTTTTAATTATTCAGTAGTTTTTTTTTTTCATCCCAAATATTTTAAAACTACAAAAAGAAAAAAAAAAAAAGAGCGCAACGCAGAAAACTATAAACTTTACGAAAAGGGAACAGACCGACAGACAGACTGATTGGTGAACTGAGGGGTGGAGAGAAACACCGGTATATCAAACCAACAGACGTATTTCACCTAAACGTATTGAAACGAAACCTACAAGCAGGTAGAAATACAAATATTTCAAAAAGTAGTAAAACGGATCCTTCCAGCATGCAGAAACATCGATGAAAAAGCAAACAGATAGACAGGCTGACGGGTAGATAGACACTAACGCAATAATAATATAGATATTTAAATGATAATATATATATATATATATATATATATATATATATATATATATATATATATCTTGTTAAAACGTTTGTATGAGAAAAACATTTTTAACATCCTGTTTAATAATACCAATGTATATTGTTAGCTAATTTTGAATTCATCATTTTTTAATTAATCAGTTATATTAATATAAATTCTTCATATTTTATCCAGGTAAGGATGTCTGCTACAAGAAAAACGGAACATTGATGGTGAGGAAAGAATTTTTAACAATGACTGGAGCAAAAATACTTTGTTGTTCAGTATAAATAGGGTGGCGTCTGTGGCGTCAACCAAAAGTTGATAGCAGTGATGAAAGATTATAACATTAAACGACCTTATACAACACGACATCACATCACGTACGATCCATAAGTCGGACAGGCTCGACTAGACAAACTTGAACAGTTGATTAAGTCGGTTATAAAACAACAATCTACTTTTACTACCTATAAAAGCGACTCTGAACTTTTTTACGAAACTAAGCTTCAAACTTTGTGAATCAATTGCTGAGAAGGGAAAAGGGTTTTCTGAAGGCGAATTTGTTAAACGTTGTTTTTGTGATTGTTTTTGTGTGCTGAAAACAAAATTTGTGCAACAAACAAGTTTGTACCGATTTACCGTATAATGCATAATCAATCAACTTGCTGATAACATTGCTGAAACGTTAACATAACTAATCAAATATGTCTCATATAGTTTGGAACTCGTGACAGAGCACTATTGCTTGTGTTTGTTCGGGGAGTTACTGAGAATTTTGAAGTTATTGAGGAATTTTTGGACATGGTCAGTATGTCCTTATCAACTACGGGCCATGATATTAGTGCATAAGTTTTCAAGTTGATGGAGACGTTTGTAACTGGACCATTCCAAACTGTGTGGCTGGACGACTGATGGGGCATCCTCAATGACAGAAAAAACCAATAGATTCACCAGAAAGTTTTTGGACATTATTTGTAACACTGTGAAGTGTTTGATGTTAAATATCAGGAAAATGCGGCACGAAAAATCGAACCTGACTAATGGGTTTTAGAATTACTGATACTTAATTCATAAAATAAATAAGAGAGTTTTAAATTACAATCTTTCTTAACGTAAGAGATAAACAGAAAAAATACTTAAACTTTTTACTTATAACAAGTCGTCTGTCTTTTTTTTCTTCTTCTTATGACGTCACCAGCCTGATTGGAGTGACTTGCTGGAGAATATTCGACTTCCTTTTCAGCGCGTGTCGACTTGGATCGAAGACAACGTGGGCAAGTTGGCACCCGCTGGCGTCACCTATACAAGAAGGAGCCGTGATCCACAAGGGCCAACCCCCTTCCCAGCAGAGGTAGCCGATCGGACGGGTAGAAATGTTATATATTGCTGTAGAAATGGTTGTGGTGAATC
This sequence comes from Euprymna scolopes, assembly GCF_053919585.1. Taxonomy (NCBI): domain Eukaryota; kingdom Metazoa; phylum Mollusca; class Cephalopoda; order Sepiida; family Sepiolidae; genus Euprymna; species Euprymna scolopes. Next base: position 49,328,985 of record NC_136500.1, read on the forward strand.
ACTGCGTTATACATTAGGGAAACTTGTGCACAAAGGTTACCGGATTTTACTGATGTTATGAAAGATGTGCGGTGTGTAAGTTTTATTCATGCAGGGGATTGGACCATCAACAATTTTAGTCATTTTAAGAAGAACTGGACTTTGATTCCTCAAATACAGTAGAAGCCCGGGATACGGTGGCCCCAGGATACGTTTTCTTTTTAGGTTACAATGTGGAATGCGATGGTTTCCCGACCCCTGGTTATGGTATTTGCCTCGCCTTACGATGTTATTTATAATGTTATTTGATTATATACATGCGTATTATATACTGTACTGTATTTTGTTACTAATTTGTAATCCCGTAACCCGGGGTTCTACTGTATTCCACATTTCACTGCAGTTCGTTGGCTCAGTAGAGCTGCTATTTTGACAAGGTTTTGGAATTTATAGAAATAAATTGAAGAATTCATGTAAATAAGCAACAAAATGTTAGGTATTTCAGCAATGATTACTGGTTAAATGACCTCGTTTTTCTGATATCACACAATATCTTAATTAAATGAAAAACTACAGTGTAAACAGCAGTTGGTGAACAAGATGTATGAACAAAATTTCTTCATATGTAAAAAAAAAATTAAATTTTTGAAAACACAGTTGAGTAGAACAACACTCACCTATTTCACTACTCTTGCTCTTAGAAAAGCAGAAATAGCTGATTTAGAATGTTTCAAGTATGCTGAAAATGTTGACAAGTTTTACACTGAATTTACAAACAGATTTGAAGATTTCAGGAAATGTGAGAAAAATTTTAAGCTATTTTCTCAATCCTTTGATGTCGCACCAGAAGAAAGTCATGAGAACTGTCCAATGGAGCTGATAGACTTACAATCTGACATGGACTTGAGAGGAGCATATAATAAAGACTTGACAACTTTTTACTAAAACAATGCATGTGGAAAGCATCCGAATTTAGAGCAACTTGTCAGGAAAATGATTTCACGTTTTGGAAGTACATATTGTTGTGAGCAATTCTTTTCAAAAATTAAGTTCACAAAAAATCACTACCGAAGTCAGTTCACATATAGAAATTTATCAAGTCAACTTAGAGTGGCCACAACATCTGTCAGAGCTGACATTGATAAATTATGTACAAATGCAAAATACCAAGTTTCACATTAAAAAAGTAATAAAATGTTTGAATATCATGTTTTCATTTCTAAATTTATTCACGATATTACTAAATGTACTTAATTACTTAACTATAGTTCTCATAAATCAACACAAGAATTCATCTTCTTACGGCAAAAGTTCGAATGTAACCTAACGTTAGAAAATGATGTAGACGATATAAAGAAAGGAAAAAAATGAAATAATTATGCATGTTTAAACAGAATTCCCGGATATTAAGAAAGGGTCTGGTGAACGTGATGGTGGTAGAAGTAAAACGTTTTATATGGCATGTCAGTTAAGAAAATATAACTAATGAAATAAGACAAAATAAATGCATAATTTCTGGAAGAACGAGTACGAACTTAGTCTGATTGCAGATAAGCATATGAAGTGTGTAGGTATTATCCTTATAATAAAGTTGAGAAAGTAGACTTTTTATTATATAGAAGTATTTATTATAAATATTCAAATTTGCAAGGTTAAAACTCAATGGATGTTATTTTTTAATTTTATCATAAGGAGACACACAAATAAATATAGTCATCCACATACAGTATTGTTCCGCAGCTCATCAGTGCGGTTAAACAGGCAACTAGCTCAAGCTAGGATTGAAACCCGACCGCCTGTACGACAGTCAAGGCTCCTAACCATTACGCTAATCGGTGGCTGCTGAGCGAGTCGTGAATAAACGATTCTTTGACATCGTCCGAAATACCATAGCTCGATTTGTTTTACACAAAAAGCATTGCTTTATGCGCTAATGGTAATTCGTGTATCACTTCTCCATATGCTCAGCTCAAGGTGTGTGATGGAAATGACACACAATAATAATCATGTCTTCATTCACCTTTAAAAATATCCAAATACTTAATGTACCATTACATCAAACATGAACAGTCTAAATACAATGTTATATATATTGAAATTTCCGTAAGCGCGTTGGTATTAAAGCTAGTTTCCAAAGATAGTTTCACAAATTAATTTTCATACTGAAAACGGACGTTTAAAGGCTTTTATTTCAGTAGAATTTGTATATATATACTAAGAAATCTACATTCAACGTTTGACCTCATTTACATATTACATTTAAAAAATTAATAATTAGGCCGATGCCAATAATTTTTTTTGTAATAGTATTGTTTTAATTGTTTTGTTTATAAATCTCATGTAAAGATTCTTTATTTTTATGTTATGGTTCATTCAATTCATTTTCAATTATTAATAGCTGACAAAAGTTGTGGTTAAAACTGGAAGTAAACTTTATTTTAGCTATACGAGTTACTTCCGCTTTAAGCAATGAGAGTTAATTTGCGTTTGGTTTTCATGGACCTATATGGATATATTTTATGCTTCGTTTAATCATACATGTGGTCACTTTTCGTAACAAGTTAGGATGTTCAGTGTATCTTAAATAGTGTGCATATAAACCCATCGTTAGGCGATAGGTTTCGTCCTCGCAATGCTGGGTTTATACAACTAGTAAAAGGATAAAGCAAATCTGATGATATGAATTAAAAATGAAAAAGGACTCCGATTATTCAGAGTTTCACCAAATCATTATTTTTTTCTTTTATTCATATATTTATCTAATAAAAACGCGAAAACTTTAAACTTATATCATTTAGCATAAAGGGCCTAATTAATGGTAGACGTATGTTTGAATTGCGTTGATTTTACTCGTGGACATATGTAAGAGGATAAATATGCTAGCCGAATACATTCACTGCCTTTTTTGACACGTTCATTTCTGACGCTTGGATTGTATCTTCTGTTTGTATTTGTAATAATATGTTTCATTACTGAATTGTATAATTGTTCATAAATTGGTTGACACGCAGATTTTTTCTTTTTCTTTTTCTTTTTCTTTTTCTATATACTGTCAAATTCTTACTTTCTCTCTTTCTCTATTTAACTAGATCTCATTATTCTTTCCTTTTCCTTCTAGTTCTTATTCTCTTTATTATAACCATTTATTTCTTTTTTCTTTTCTTCTCCATATCATATATATATATATATGTATATATATATATATATATATATATATATATATATGTGTGTATATGTGTGTGTATGTGTATATATATATTTCTTTTTTCTCTCTTCTTTTTCTCTCTATTTTGTTTTCTCTATATTTTCTTTCTCTATTTCTGTCTCTATTCCTTTTTTTTCTTCTCAATCACTCTCTCCCCATTGTAATCTTTTAACTTTATTTAAATTGCCTCTCCCTTTTTACTTTTTTATTTAATTAAAGTCCTGTGTTTTAAGTTTTTTAACTCCAACTTCTAAAGAGTTCCTACCTAAAATAAAAATCCATTATTCATTGAACTTTTGAATAGTCAAGTCGCTGCCTGATGATATCTGTTGTTTGATTGAAACAAGTGGCTGTTTGTAGCAGCGGGATGTGAGCATGTTTATATAACAATAAACAAGTATATATATATATATATATACATATATATATATACTTGTGACCGTGCCTGTGTGTGGGGGTGACGTCTCTTCCAAACCTCTCTCTGAATATTTAGTCTAAAACCTTGAAACTTGTAAATAGAGTACTTGAACCTCGAGAAAACTTTCTATTTTGTTTCTATTTATCTTGTAAAATAGTTACTAAGGGGCCAAAATTGAAAAGCAAAGTTGACTTTGCCAGGAGTAAATCGACTAATTACTTAGCATGAGTATTTTAAAATTTTAACTCGCTTAACTTTTACTGCTTTTTTTTTGTTTGTTTGTTTTCTGTTTTTTTTTTTTTTTCGTCTGGGGATAGATCAGACTGAAACGACGAACGCTGAACCGATAATTAATGACTAAGTCTGGGGCGCTAAATGTTTTGGTTTCGATTCCAACTGATGGCACCGTTTTTTTTATTTTGAAATCATTATGTGTGTGTGTGTGTGTGTGTGTGTGTGTGTGTGTGTGTGTGTGTGTGTGTGTGTGTGTGTGTGTGTATTCAGAATGTGAGACATTATATAATTATTTCCACAGCCAAACAACGTCGTATTATCAAATCATAAAATAATGAGGGCGAAACTTGAGTCTTGGATTTCTGGTTTGTTGCCTGCCATAGATCTTGTGAGCTGCGACGTTGTTTTGCTGTAGAAGTAATTATATATATAAATATATATATTGGTTACCAATAAATAATAAATAGATAATGTTATGTATAATAATAATAATATGAAATGTACATGAATTAAAATATCATATTTAAGCGTATTTTGCGACCTAGCAACGCTGACTTCCCTGATAGTAATAGTATATAAAAATACCTAAGACATTGATCAGGACCTATATATAAACTGTGTGTTAGTTATGTAGAAATGATATTCGTGGTAGTAAATATCAACTTTCTATAGATCCTTTTTTCGCACAGAATTTGCTTGCATGTCTACAGCGAAAGTGCACTAAACGTCGGAAAAATTGAGCATACGTAACTTATAGAACAAACTTTTTGCTGTTGACTACAACAAAAATTAAGTCTGAAAATCTTTTAAACACACTTAAACATATGAACAAACGTTTGCGGCGCCTCTGGTCATATTTCGTTGGTCAATTATACCAATGCGGGAAGTCCAATTAATTAAGTGCGTCAAACTAAGTAAGCGTTGCTTTTCGTACACGCATCGGATTCTCAAATTGCAGATACACTTACATCAACACTGTGCAACTTGTACTTATTAAAACATTAAAGATGTATGACAAGTTTAAATTCATGTCACGGCCATTACTTTTTGATAATGATTGTAGTAATAATAATAAAAACAACAACAACAATAAGAAGCTTAATAATAACAACAATAATAATAATAATAATAATAATAATATTAATAAAAATAATAAAAATAATAATAATAATAATAATAATAATAATAATAATAATAATAATAATAATAATAATAACTAGCAGTCGATAATTAAAAAAAAGAACACACTAGTAAGAAACTTATCACATAATTAAACAATTACGGTGAGGTTGGACCATGTACCATTAAAAAACTTAACTAAATCACAAAGCTCTGGATCTTTAGGTCCTGGTATCTCTGCTGACACAATTGCACCAATTTGTTGAACTGTTCTGATCTTATACTGATCTCGCAGCATTATGATCATGTGGCAGTGTTGTAGTCCTCTTTTTTGAAATCGAATAAAACTGAATTGGCTGGCAGCAACTAACTTATTAATATTGTAGTTTGCATTGAACAAACACTGGCGGGTGATAATTAACTTATTAGTATTGTAATCTGCACTGACCAAACATTGGCTAGGAATAACTAACTTGTTTTTATTGTGATCTGCACCTACCAGACACTGGATGATAATGAATAACTGGCTGGCGATAATTAACATATTATTTTGATATTCACCTAACATACACTGGCTGACGATAAGTAGCTTATTAGCATTGTGATCTGCACGTAGCAGACACTGGCTGGCGATAAATAACATTATTTTGATATGCACTCACCATAAGTTTTCCAATCAATCATAAGCTGCCCAGCAATCCGAAATTATTCTTGTTCCTCGTTGAACGAATTATTGCAAATAACTTTTCCCGCTCCATCCTTTAAACCGCTTTAAGGTTACAATTGTTGCTCTCTCTCTCTCTCTCTCTCTCTCTCTCTCTCTCTCTCTCTCTCTCTCTCTCTCTCTCTCTCTCTCACTCTCTCTCCCTCTCTCCCTCTCTCTCTCTCTCTCTCTCTCTCTTTATTAGAAGGGACATTTCCACGACATTTTATAATTAATCGGAAGTGACTTTTCTAGGGCATTTTAAATCAGAAGGGGTATTTTCAGGGTATGTCATAATTAATCAGAAGAAACTTTTTTGTTTTACTCTAAACACCTCAAAGGCGTGTGAGCTTGATTTCAACCCAGCTATACTATTTAAAAAAATGCTCCACCGAAGTTGGCTTATCGAAACTCTTCAACAAAAGCCTTATCGAATCTTGCTTTCGTGACTACTGGAAATTGCTTCTGTGGTAAAAATTTTCAAGAATTCTGGCGAAAGAACTGATGTACTCAATTATCACCCCATTAGCCTCACCCCTCTCTTCGCCAATATATGTTAGTCCTTAATCACTAGTCCATCATCTCATAGGTACTAAACTCCTTTCTGACCGACGGTTTGGATTTAGGCAAGCTCGTTCTACTGCAGATATCCTAAATGTAATTTCTGAAGTATATACCACTCACTGGAAAAAGCAGATGGGGGAAAGGGTAGTCCTTGATATATCTTTGATAAGGTCTGGCACGATGGTCTTCTCATGAAAATGAAATCGTATGGTATTTCTGAACGAATGCTCAAATCTTTCTTAAATAAGAGAAATATACAGGCTTTCTTCGATGGTCATACGTCAAAACAACATGATATAAATACGAGTGTGACCTTAATTATTCCTGATATTCATAAATGACCTCCCTAATAAAAGATGCGTATCTTTGCTGATGATATGACACTATAACAGATACGAAGGAAAAACGAATGAACATATCTAAGGAACGACTGAAACCTGAGAGGAAGATCTACAGTCTGTAGTGGAATGGGGACATAAATGGATGGTAATATCCGATGATGTAGGGTTAAGCTGATTTCCTTTAATAATTACAATAAACCTTCTCGACTGCTGATAATCATGGCTAATGATACACTACCTGACAATATTTCATATAAGCTCCTCGACTTAACATTCACAGGTAACATGAATTGGGACAAATATACTGAGGATATTGCAAAGGCTGCTGCGACACAAAATCAGCTTTTCCTACAGTGCTAGAAAATTACCCACACCTGAAAGTATTCTGTACCTCTACAAGGCCATAATTTGTCACATTTGGATTGGTGTATCTGCTACTAGCTTCTTACTCGTAGAAAGGATTTTTTTAAAATTCGTAAACCTTATCTGTCCCGTACTTATAACGAAACTCTAACCTCTGTCCCATCGCGGATATGTTGCATCCCTATGTCTACTTTACACGTATTTTCATTGAATGGGCTCCGGCGACTCCAAACACTTATCTCTCGACGTAAACATCCCCAACTCATCCGACAAGTAGCAAATCGAACCTATACATTGTAGAAACCCCTAGTTGTCGAAAAGTCTTCTACTCAAATAGTCTCTTCCGTACGAACAGCAAGACTTTGGAATTCCATCCCGGATCCTCGTTTTCCTGGCATACAAAAGTTCAAGAACAATGTGAACAACCATCTCGCTGCTCCACTCCCTATGTATTATTCCTGTAAATTTAGTCCAAAATAGTAGCCCCTTACGTTAAACTGGTACTATGCTTTGTCCGGGGCCAATAACAGTAAAAAAAATGTAAATATAAACAAAATATCTCTTTATTTACCTCCAAAATAAATTAAAAAATAAACTACCACCTTAAAAAATTATTTTTTTAAAAAAGAAAACCATATGACGCAATATTACTGCCAATAACTACGCATAAGAATCTACAATAAATAACATTCGAAATATTAAACAACCTAACAGGATTGATATGCCGTTAAAAAACAAACAAACAACCAATAACTTCACTGGTGGAATGCCGTTCTATAAATTATAAATAAGAAGCTAAAATTATAAAATCATATTCATTCAGTTTGGAGTGGGGTTGGGGTCGTACGGGTTGGAGTTAGTGGAACGACAATATGCAGTGTCCGGACTTTAATATTTCTATAACTATTACGCCAACTTGACTACCGCATGTAGGTAACAAGATTAATTTGGATGACATAAAACATTATTTGAATCAATAAAATATCACTGGCGAGCTTGCGTGCTGCGTAATAAATTCTTACGATCTGTTTATCATCTGGTGTTTACCTGTTGGCACTACTCAAAGATGCTATAGTCGCCCAAAATAGTATTTACCAAGGCCAGGGACCATGCCACAAAACAAGCCATAATTATTCAAACATTGCCGTGTTTGAATATGTGGGAAAGTGGCAGTTTTAGTCGTTTAGAACTGCTGTGAAGCTTCACCGCTCACTCATTTTTCGACCAAATTTCAAACAATTATTACAGTTTATAGATCACCTTCTCAGTTATATTGTGAAAAAATTTTTTTCAATTTTTGTTCAGTAAAATAAAGTTATGATGAATTTTCTGGTGTTCAAAATCGTAAAAATATGTAAGGCCGTGAGTGACGCTTTTTTATGACTGATTTCCATAGCAGCATCGTCGCTTCAGCGATTACTATCGCGAAAAGAGAAGTAACCCATAAAACAGAATGAATTAAAGTATGAAAGGGAGATAATTGGTAGTATTTTATTGAAAGCAGAGGAGTGCCGTACATTGTTATTATATATGTATTTATAGGGGAAAAAATAAGACTGAAATTAAACAACGAAACAAGTGAATTTATTGGAACCTAGGAAAACTCATGGATGATAGAAAAATGCGAGCATGAAAAGTAATATGGTTATGGTTAAACATGGGAAAGTAAAGGACACGTTGTTAAAACTGGAAAAGAAAAGGACAGAATATTTTAGTAAAAAATATAAATTTATAACTTAAAATATTGCAGCATTAAGATTTTTTAAAATTCAATTTATAACATTATATAGTCCATTCTTAATCCTGCAATATTTTAAGTTATAAGTTTATTATATTTTTTACTAAAATATCTTGTCTTTTTCTTTTCCAGTTTTAACAACTAGTTCTTTACTTTTCCCTGTTTAAGCTTAACCACATTACTATTCATTCTTGCATTTTTCCATAATAACGTAATAATCAGTGAAACATTAACATTCACACATTGTTAATCAGGATTATAGTAGCTAAATGTTACACGATGCGGACTAAAAACTTCCACGTTCGAAACCAGAAATAATTTCACACACACACACACACACACACACACACCTGTCAAGCCTCATGTAGTGGAAGTAACATTCAAAAAAGGAATATAAATCTTTTTCTAAGTGAATGCTTTTTATTATTTTCTCCAAAATAGCAAAGTGTATCGAAGATTAATCCAAAGCAAATTAGTTTGCTTTAAAAAAAAAACAGATAAAGCAAATTTATATACCAAACTAAACTAAAAAATTCGACAAAAAGCTAATGTTGCTTGGAGTTTATTTTATGTCAGCAAAATGTTCCTTAAAGTGCGGAGTTATTTATATATGCAATTAAAAATAATCCTATAATTTTGATTTTTTGTTCACATGTGAAGATTTTTAATAAGTACCTTATGCTATGCAAAATTTGAAATCGAGAAATACACGCGCACATACGCACACACACACACGTGTGTATGGGGGGGTGTTATTAACGATATAATTTAAATTTCATAATTCCTCATTGACATTTTGGGCCACCCGGCGTTACTAAATTCAAGTGTAATGAATATTTCCATATTAGCGAATGTATGTCAGTTCAGAAATTCTAAACAACTTGTTAAGACCTTCTTGTAGAGATGCGGCCGTCAGTTTGTACGTCAATTCGTTTGTAACCTTTGCGTGTGAAATAGTATTTTACATACGTCCCTATCATAGGTTCTGTCCATCTGACACTGTATCGATTGCTCTGCCACATATTGAAAAAGTTGAAAATAGCATTGTCTGTCACGTTCAAATATTGAACATCAAATTCGCCCACATGTTTTTATAAGCGCCTTTATTTGATAGTTAATTTTAAGTCGACTCTTGCAAGTCGTACATTTCAAACTCACAAGAGAATAGCGTTATATTCCACGTTTCTTGGAAAGATTCTACAAATCAAATGAAATGATCTCACTACCAATCACGAAGGCTGAGACTACGCTAACTAACAAGGTAGTATTGGTCCCAGAAAGAATTGTTAATCAAGTGCTCCAATCGATACGTGATGAAAAAAAAGAAGAGAAAGACTACAATTGATCTATTAGGTTCAAAAGAAAGTTTTGGTGGAATTTTTTATTTTAATTTCAAATGATGTATTTTCGAATAAGTTTTCTTTATAATACCTTTAGTTTATATATCATTTTAAAGAGTGTTCTGTGCTCTATATAATATGTGACTTGCAATGAAAAGTGTGTTCTTTACGAAATCAGGCGACCTTCAGCTCAGTGGTTAGATGCCGACGGAGTTCCACGCCACTTTCCGAAGCCAGAGTTGCATCAAAAGAAAGTTATTCTGACTATTTGGTGGTCTGCGGACGGTCTCATCCATTACAGTTTTTTTTTAATGTAGGCGAAACAACTTGGGTGTAGAATTTCTGTCAACAAATGCATGAAGTGTATCAGAAACTTCGACAGCAACACCCAGCATTAGTCAACAGAAAAGGCCCAATTCTCCTCCACGACAACGACCGAGATATGTTCATCTGAATTTAGTGGTTAAAAACCGCCAGAACTTCATTGTCAATCTGATAGAAGCGAATAATGTAGAGCAACTTGATCGCCACGGAAAGAAGTTGAATAGATGATGTGGGTCTGGCTTCAGATTGAAAACGATGGTATGGTATACTTTTACTGCCTAATCCGTCGCAGAGTGTTCCTAACTGTAAGTAATTAGAAGTCTTTAAGAGTAGGTGTTGATGGGCAGAAGTCTTGAACGCATCAATAATTAATTTTGTCCATTAATGATCTTCTAAATCACATTTGGAGATCAATTGCTGGCATCTATGGCAGCACTTCAAAAACAAGTTTAGTATATTTAGCTGACCCTGTATTCAGTCACTAATAGTTTACAGACATTAAATTTGATAAACAGCAATTTCAAATCACAATATTCGGTGATTTCTTTAATTTGTTATTTTATTTTATTTCTTCAAGTTACTTTCATGAATTAGAACCTTGAAGCACACGAAAGGAAAAATTAGCAAAATTATATTAGAAAGAATTAATTATTTAATTAAATCCGCGTATAAACTAAATCTTTGGATAAACACTGGTGAGGCGATAAGTTGGTTCTTTAGTGTTGAAAACAAGCATAATTGTTCATTTATTCAATTTGGTATTGAAAATTATTACCTCTCGATTAAAATCCATCTTTCGAGGGGGCAATAGAGTCTGTTTAATTCTCTTTGACATCACAATAATACAAATCGATATTATTAAAAGATGCAGAAACACAGTTTTAATTAGTAAAAATGAACAATAACTTTTTTTCGAAGAGGTAATAGAGTTTGCTTCGACTCTTTCTGGCATCTCAAAGAGCGAAATCGATATTATCAAAAGATGCAGATACACAGTTTTATTTAGTAAAAATGATCAATGGACAAAAAAAACGCCAGGCAGGTCCTTTGATGTATTCATGGGGTGTTTGGACTCACCTGCAATGACTGACCTCGTGGGTCGCTACATCTTATATAATATTACTAAAAATATTGAAGTGCACACCGGTCTTTACGGGGATAATAGCTCTATGGCTAATAGAAAAAACATACTTGGAGACTTTGAAAGAATTAAACTTGAATTTGACAAATAACTATAAAAACAATAGGAAAACGAAAACTATTTGGTTTAGTCCTCTCTTTAATTTAATGGTTAAAACAAACATAAGAAAAATTCTTAATCTTATCAAAGTTCATTTCTCACTGGGTCAAACATCCATAAACTTTCTAACAAAATACTGTCAAACTAATTTATATTTGTAGTTAAAAAAATATTTAAAAAGACAACAGAAAAAATATTAAATTGCAACAAAGAACCGAATATATCTGAACTCAAACATATTAGATCCTGTAATTGTTTAAACAAGTCTTAATGTCAACTTATTGTTTGACCACATTCGTAGTGTACAAAGTAAGTATCACTACTAAGGAAAGCCCAAAAGTTAATAAATATTTTATTTGCATAATTGGTAACACCTTAAAAGAGAGGTTTTCCGGTTATATATGTTATTTCAATAATCCCGAATTTAAAAATAGAACATTACTTGCCACATACTATATAAATTTAAAGGAGCAAAACCTGATGCTAGTTGTTAAATGAAACATCTTAAGGAAATTAGCACTGTCAAATTTCTCAACCTTGTTACCTGTGTTTGGGCAGAAAAACTATTTATTAACAGGTTAAAGAATTAAGAAAAATGAAACCTTAATTAATTGGGGACATTAAAGATCCCACTTTCTTAACCATTTATATATACATATATAATAAATAAAATTTTTGGAACTTTTTTACCTTACGTGAACCGACATCTTGCTGCCCAAATCCCAACATAGTTCCCCAGTAGTTGCTGCCCCTGATAGTAGCCCTCTACACCAAAATGGCAATGCGCCTTGTTTGGGGTGAAAATATAATAAATAAAAATTACTGTGAACTATTTAGAGGACCAAATTGCTTTTTTATCTTGGGGAGGGGGATCGCAATTGTCCTTTTTACACGCAATAAGCAATGTTGATTTTGATGTATACCGGGCCTGTTCTTTTATAAGCTATTTATAACATTTATCTATTCTCATTTAATTATTTAAATATGTTTCAAATTAACCCTTTAAGACTTCTAGCCAATCTTTATTTCTGATTCTAGTATTCCATGTGCCGTCTTTCTATTTTTATTCTTAGTAATAAGCTTTCCTTATCCCTGGTAATTACCCCCTTAGCTTTATTATTCTTAATATTCAATGAATTCCTAAGTATCAAGTCGACTATAATTCTTGTTATCTGCTTGTGACCATAAACATTTTTAATATCACTTTAATTTTTTTATTAATTATAATTTTTTAAGTTTTTATTCTACTCTTATGGAAATACAAATGTATTTAATTGTTTATAATTTAGATTTAACTCCTCTATCAACGGATGCATTAAGGGTTTATTGTTACTTGTTCATCACTGTTTATTCATAACTGATTTTCTACCTTGCATTTACAATATTTATCATTTATGTACTTTTACTACGAGACTGCAATCGATTATTTTATCATTTAATCATTCATCATTTCTATTTTTCATCCTGGTTATCAATTTATCTTTACCTCTATTTTAATTTTATGTTCTTTGACAGAGATATCAGTTAAGCTGAAGCTACTGTACTATAGTCATGTTGCATACCTCTGTTTTTTTTTTTACAAGTATTATAATAATAGATGCACCGACGAACTACAATTTCGACGGAAATCCTCAACGAACAGCAAAATCCCATCGTTACACAGTATTAATCCCTGGATGTAAGAAAGCCTTCTACTTTGAGAGTTTCTTCCCTAGGATTGCTAGACTTTCGAATTCCTTTGCGGGTCTGCGCTTCCCTGATTATACTGACATCCAAAAGTTTAAGTGTAATGTAGACACACGTCTGGCAGCTCAACTCATAGTATACCTACAAATCATGTCCCAGGTAGAACCCCCCTACATCAATTGGTCACTGTGCCTTGTTTGAGGTGAAAATGCATAACTGAATAAATATATGTATATATAAAATATATGTATCTACTTATTGATTTGTAAATCGTCACTTATGCTCGTCTTCTCTTACCAAAAACGACTATATTTCATTCCTCGCATTGTGACAGCCTTCTAAATCTCTACTACATACCTATCCCACACAATGCTTCAAGCAAACTACATATCAATCCTATATATATATATATATATATATATATATATGCCAGATCGTAAAGTAAACTTAAATATTATATTTTAATTCATATAGATAATGTATTTATAACTCTAGAGCCAAATCTCTATCGATTATTATATTTTAACTAATATATAGAAGTGATTTCCAAAGTAAAATAATGACTTTTGTGCCATCAGCTAATATCGAAAAGAAAACTTATAACTCTCCAGTATTATCCATCAGAATCTGACCTAAATGCAAAACTGCAAAAAATAACTTTTTCAAAAAATAAATGAAACATAAAAAATAAAAGAACACACATGTAGGGAACCCGCCCGGGGAGAGTTTCTGAAAACCGAGACATTCTTGGAATCAGTCATAATAAAGTAGAACCATAAAGCAATTAAAGCATAACGCTACAGATGTGACGATTGCGTTCTAATAGAAATTACACGCTGGATGTTATGATTTTTTTCATTTTTGGAATTTATGTTTTGATTATAGGGTATTAAAATTTATTATAGGGTATTACAATTTTATTATAAGGCATTACAATTTTATTATAGGATATGAAAATGATTAAATTCTCATTATTTCTATTTTCATTTTACTTCAGTAACTTCACAGAGATCAAGGACTTTTTCCCCAAGGTAAACAGTTGATTTCTTTATGAGATACATAGACATCCGCGTGTTCCATAGTTCTTAACTTCCCGAGTCTTTAATAAACAACACTTTGAAGAACAAAACCTCTCTTCCATCCAAAGGATCAATTAATTCTGTTACTTTTGATTTGTTTTGTTGAATTTCAGTTTTTGCCACGGGCGCCAGTGCCCACTATTTTATTGGACCGGTAGTAACTCCCACTAACAACCGTAGTTTAATTTTTTATTTTTCAGCACTGTCTATAATCTGTATAAGTACCGTCATTCAAATATTCAGACTCTCTTCAGTGTTATTTGTGAACAAAGCAATATGGTTTGCGTGATTTGCATCAGTTGTGTGTGCTGATGGATGGCGTCTTCTTCTGGATTTATTTAATGGAAAACCCAGTGTGCTGTGTATATCCACAGAGGTGCAAAGTACACAGCCAAGACAGACAATGAAAAGAAAAATGACAAGAATGTCTCCTTGAACAACGATGACGCGAATGTCAAAGAATTCAGTGTTACAATCTAGTGATCAGACCATTGTTCGAGTGTATTTGTATAGCATTATGATAGCGTTAATGACTAAGTTTGGAATGCCATAGGCTTTTTAGATGCAGGTTATTTTGCCTCTATGTAGAGAGTCGGACACTATAAAGAAATTTGCAAAGATCATGGATGCCTCAAGATTTTTGGCGTTGACTCCGCTGATTAGTCATCTGACACTAAGATTGTGTCAGAGATGGGTATATTTGCTGATGATACAACGCTCTATAATATGCATGAGGGAAAAACAGATGTACATAAATCTAAGACAATGGCAGAATTGTTAGAAAATGACCTCCAGACTATAGTGGAGTGGGGCTGCAAATGGATGGAGCATTTATTGCTAGTACAACTAAGCTGCTCTCCTTTAACAATTACAAGACGCCTCTCCAACTGCCTAATCCATGACAACTAGCACCCTACCTGAGAATTCTACCTTCAAACTCCTCGGCCTAACATTTGAGAGCAATATGAACTGGAGTAAATACATAGAGGACATTGCAAAGGCTGCTGCAAAGAAGGTGGGTTTCCTCTACCGAGCTAGAAGACTACTCACACCTGAGAGTATCCTGTACCTCTACAAGGTCAACACTCGCCATGCATGGAGTATTGTTGCCACATCTGGGATGGTGCATCTACCACTAGTCACTCCCTCCTAGATAAAGTCCAAAAAAGAGTTGTCATCTAATCGGTTCCACTTTATCAATTAAGCTCCAGCCCCTGTCCCAGCGCCGCAATGTTGCATCACTCTGCCTGTTTTACAAATATTTTAATGGAGTGTGTTCTGATGAACTCGTTTCTCTTGTACCCCCTCGACGTAATATCCCTGACAAACCTGCTTAGCAATAAGATCTCACCCCTTCACTGCTGATGTCCCTAAATGCCAGAAAGCTTTCTATTCTAATAGTCTCTTCCCTCGAACAGAATTCCCTTCCTGCTGCCTGCTTCCCTGTCTCTACTGATATGCAGAATTTTAAATGTAACATAAACAAATATCTTGTTAATCTTTCCTAGACATAGCCCTAAATAGTAGCCCCTTACGTCCAAGTGGCGATATGCTTTGTAAGGGGTGAACATGAGTAAATGAAAAAATCAGTGGAAGTTTTACTCTTTCTAAATCTATTCTAGTTCTTCCTGTGCACTTTTTTTTTTATCTTTGGTTAGATACGGTTGAGAAGCATGGCGTTGTAGATTTTCGCTGCTATTGGAGTGAGTGCTATTCCTCTGTAGTTGCTTGGTATGCTTAGGTCACATTTCTTAGGAAGGGAAGTATCCTCCTTCTCTCTTTCTCTTGATTATTTACAGCATTGTATGAATCAAGAAGGATGTCATTGAAGCTACGCCTTCCAGACTTCTGGATGAATGTCATCTAAATCTGCAGCTTTATAATTCTTTATTTTCTTTAGTGCAGCTAGAAGTTCCTCTATTGTAAAATTGTCTTTCTTAATATCATGTTCTGTTCAACAATCGAGTGAAATCGATGGTCTGCTATTACTGGTTCGTTTTCAAGTAGCTTTTCAAAGTGTCCTTTCCATTTCGAACGTGCATTTTCAGGGGTGTTTGTCTTTAATTTGGCCTTAATTTGGTTTTAATTTGGCTTTAATTTGGCTTTAATTTGACTTTAATTTGCCTTTCATTTGGCTTTAATTTGGCCTTAATTTGTCTTTAATTTGGCTTTAATTTGCCTTTCATTTGGCTTTAATTTGCCTTTCATTTGGCTTTAATTTGCTTTTCATTTGGCTTTAATTTGCCTTTCATTTGGCTTTAATTTGGCTTTAATTTGCCTTTAGCAGAACGTTTGCGTTCAGATATCCTATTTACTACTTTTCAAGCCAGAAATGGCTGTTTGTTATGCGCAGCATTATGGATTCGATCTATTTGTTGTTCAACAAACTTCTGTTGTTCTGATAAGTCCATCATATTAAGCTCTTGAAGGGCTTCCTTAGCTTTGTATTATGACGATTGGAGTACTTGTGATGCTTTCTGCTAATGTTTTTTAACTCTTCACATTTTGATATTATTTCGTCATTTTCACAAGGGACTTTTAGCTTTGTCTTCGGCTTCAGAGGTATACACACATTTCTTGCCTCTTGGTGCGATCGAACAAAGTTTTCATCGGTGAAATTAATAGTTTGTTTCTGCTCTTGTTCTTGTAAAACATCAAATCTGTTTCGCAGTTCAATTATGAATCCCTGTTTGATCTGATTATCGTATAACAAAGTTGACCTGTTGTGTGGTTGTTTAAATGAATTTATAATTTTGTTCGCTCGTCGATTTAACTTCAACGTAGAGGTTACAATCTTACGATCAGTGAGTACACCATAGAAACTGTAGAAGGCTTCACAATTGTGACAACTATTGATCAATTTCTTATTAATAAAAATATATTCCAACTGTGCTTTCACTCCATTTGGGTATTGATGGATTCAGAGCCTACTGAGTATTTTCAGAAACGGGTATTTATGTAGTGTAGGTTGTTTTCGGAGAGAAAAGTTTTAAGATGTTCTCCGTTTGGGTAAGTGGAGTGATGGAAGAACTTGTGCTTGTTGTTATCGCGTCCTATGTGCGCATTCATGTCACCCCCGATAACCAATAAATTATTTTGGGGGATTGAGCGCACTATTGCTAGGAGATTGCCCTAGAATTTCAAGAGCCCTTGCTCGTCACTGACGTTGGTAGGACTGTAGCAACAAATCACAGTAGTAACCCGATTACCACTGAAAGTAGCAACAATAATTTTTTTATGTGATCTTCTCTGCATTTTTCAACGTTTTAAATGCTCGAGAGCTAAGCAGAAGTTCTACTACCCGATGGTACTATTCGTCGAATTTTTCCATGCTGACGCTGATAAGTGTCGATCTATTACCAATTTCATAGAAACTTTATTACTAGGTAGTCGTGGCAACGCTGGTGCTCTTAAATACAGAAAATATCGATATCGTAATTATTTAGATGAGGCAATAAGTTCTGATATTTTTCGATCTCTGATGTTTGATACTTGTTGATCATTGTGACCAGTACCGGCACGCCAGTTACCCGCGCGATGGTCGATGCGGTAGGAGAATTTTGGTTTGATTCCGATTCATATTGAATCTTTCCATAGCTCAGATAATATCACACGTGTAAGCTACGTCTACAAATGAGACGTGGTCGTCTCTCATCTAGACTGGCTTACCCTGACCGTTTCTTTCCGCTCAACGTCTTTTGTACTCTGTCGTTGACTGGTTTTTTAGTTCTTCCGCCAAAGCGCGCCACTCTATGACATCGCCAGAGCCCTGTTAGCCAGTTCAGGTTTTACATCAGTCTGCCAGCCGTGGGTGGCCTTACCATATTATATTCTCATTCTGCCACAATTTAGATCTGAAATGATAGTCTATGTCAACCGACGGTATAGCTTATTAAAGCAATCCTTGGCTGTTGTCACCTCCGTAAAAGTATGACGTAACATCAATAATATGATAAATGAATACAAATTACAAAGTATTCGCCTATGATTAGAGTGAATGCCACCGAAAGTCTGAAGAAAAAAAATAATAATAATTTATTATTATTATTATCATTATTATAATTACCTTATTATTATTATTATTATTATTATTATTATTATTAATAATAATAATAATAATAATAATAATAATAATAATAATAATAATAATATTTACATTATTAAATGATTTTCCATTCAATAAAAATATACGACATTATTCGGTTTTCTAAAGTTTTCAAATATAATCTTACTAAATAATGCTTTCAAAAGATATGACTTTTCTCTCTCTCTCTCTAATAGATACATACATACACACACACATACATATATATATATTATTTTTAAAAATATAATTATCCACTGATACGTGTTTCGTCGTCCACAACTCATCAAAGTGGCTGAATCTAGCGAGATTTGGAATAGGCACCTCGTGACAAGAAGCCTAAAACTCTACCACGCGGCTAACTTCGCTAACTGCTAAATGGATCACTTTTACGTAGATGTTTTTATTTGTTTTTGTTAGCGATACTTTCTTGAATGAATTCAAGTATTTATACGAAAATGTATTTTTACCGAAATGCTTTTTGGGAATAATTTTCCCATTGACCAATCTGGTATCCTCTTTAATGGGGAGCGGCATATATAAGAAAGAGAGAAAATGTATAGTTGTTCACACACATGTAATTTCGCTTTATATATAACCTGCATAACTTGATATCATGTATAGAATCTCGGTTCCAAATTTCCGGAAAATGAGTTCAGTGTTTTTGAGGTTCACGTTTACTTTTAATATATATATATATATATATATATATATATATATATATATATATATATATATATATATATATATATATATATATATATATATATATATATATATATATATATATATATATATATATATATATATATATATATATATATATATATATATATACGGATCGAGGTCAGAGGATGTAAAGCCTAAACGGCTCGAGCGTATCATTAGAAAGAGATGTGAACTGATCCCTTTTCGCTGACATTCGCATAATTTTATTTTCAGCTAAGTTCTTTTTCCTTCTTTTTCTCAACCCTCAAATCGCACAAAGGCGTGGCCAGTGGGCGACATGACTTATTTATATAGTCTATTAACAAAATGAGAGTGCAGATATCATTTAACGAGCGTTTGCTGCAGAAAGCCACAGAAATGCCGGAAGTCACAGAGGATTGCCAAAGAAGACGTCCGTCTTCGAATATACACACATACATACAAATATATCACAAAAATATATATGTGTATATTAGTGTTGGGACGATTAATCTGGAATCGGAAAAATCGGAACTTTTTGAGGTATCGGAATCGGTATCGGAATCGGAAAAATTATAGACTAATTTCTGATTCCAAACCGATTTTTTCTTTCCCTTCTTTTTTACAATAAAAATGAAACAAGCACAAATTGTTTTTTATTAGAAATTGTTCATTTACAGCAAAAGGTTGGGAGGGCCACAGAATGAATTATTAATCCCATTTACAGATTTAACATGGATTCACAGAGTTTAATTTATTTTATTTATTGGTCATTTATCGAGAGATAACTTGTCTTTTCCCTTTCTAAACTTTTCGCATTTATTCGTTAAATGTCTAGATGCCCCCATTCTCTGGACACAGTTTTAAATTTCGTTGGCAGCAGCTGTATATTGACGGTGTCCGTCATCGGTTTCTTCTGAAATAAATAGAGTTTTATGACGCGTCTCCTTGGACTCAAGTGAAAAATATGGTGCCCGGAAAACTCGTACCTGGAAACTCATACTCGAAAAGCTCGTTCATTTTGCTAGGTAGGAAAACTCGTCCATTATTGAATAAATATCGATTGAAAACATTTTATGACCGTTCTTTAAGGGGATATTGTTTTTAAAGGCGACTATACCCCCTCCCATAATATTTTTAAAATTATTTTTACTTCGTTACTGTTGTTTAAAGAGAAATAAACTGGATCGCGGAGTCACGGAGTTACGGAGTTAAGACACGAAAGACGAAACTATATATTTATTTTTTTAAAAAATACTTTAGTGTTAACGCTTCTTGTGTCATTACGAAACAAAAAAGAAAGAAAATATTTATGTATTATCAAAGAAAGCAAGCATTTTATTCAGAAGAATTAATTTAGTTTAAACAATTCTTGTGTTATTACGAAACAAAACAGAAAACGTTTCTTGTATTATCATATTGAATAAAATATTTGTTTTATTATTTGATAATATAAGAATGTTTTTGTTTAAAAGTCATTGGGGGCGTTTCTGCAATATGCGGACGGCGGTTATTGATAGGTGGGGATAACTCCAATTTCTTTTTATTCAAATAATGCGGCAAATAAGTTATAAACAAGATTTTTTCCGAACAGAAAAATATTTTACTTTTTTATATTTTTTTACATTTTCACCCCAAACAAGGCACATTGCCACTTTGATGTAGGGGGCTACTATCAAGGACATAAGCTACAGGGGTACTATGTGGGGAGTTGGGCAGCGAGATGTCAGTTCACGTTACACTTGAACTTCTGCATGTCAGTACAGTTAGAGAAGCAGGAACCTGGAAGGGAATTTCAAAGTCTAGCGGTTCTTGGGAAGAAACTACTGAAGTAGAACGCTCTATTACATCTAGGAATCTACTGTGAAGGGGTGGGATTTAGCTGCTTGTCGGGTTTGTAGGGGATGTTTACGTTGAGGGGGTACAAATGCTTGCAGTTCGTCGGAGCATTCACCGTTAAAATACTTGTAGAACAGGCAGAGGGATGCTATATTTCGTCGATGGGATAGAGACTGAAGCTTAGATGACAGTTCAAGACCTATTAGGTTGGCAACTCTCTTTTGAACCTTGTCTAGGAGTGAGAGACTAGTAGCAGATGCACCAGCCCAAATATGACAACAATACTCCATACATGGGCGAATGGTAGCCTTAAAGAGGTACAGGATACTTTCGGGTGTTAGTAGCTTTCGAGCACGGTAGAGAGAACCTACCGTTTTCGCAGCGATCCTGGCAATGCTCTTAATGTAATCTTTCCAATTCATGTTTTCTGTGAATGTTAGGCCGAGGAATTGGAAACCAAAACATTTATTGTATAAAAATGTATCAATATATAATTATAAAAGCATTTATTTAAAAGACTGCGTAAGAAAATATGATTTTAATAAAACCATTTTGTAATAAAACATTAGATTTTTATAAAGTAAAATTTCTTTTTTTTTTTTTTCGAGCAAATAAATAATTTAAATGGTACATTTTTTTAATTAAAGCAACTTTGAAGGGCCAACAACAAATTAATAATTTAAATGTTTTTTGACTGAGAAGTGCCTCCTGGCGACAGTTTAGTAAAACGCACAAGGAAGAAATGGCCGCCGTCCGCATACAGCAGAAGTGCCTTTCGTTGTTTAGTGAACACAAAAAGTGATAAAACTAAATTAATTTTTCTAAATTAAATATTTGTTTTATTATTTGATAATACAAGAAGTGTTTTTTTTTTCATAATAACACAAGAAGTATTAATTTTTTAAAATAAATATACATAATCAACCGTATCCTCTTCCGGTAGTTTGATTTTTTTCCGGGCAATGATCTTGGACATTACCTAAAAATATACAAATTTATTTTCTTTTGGAGGCGGAGGCTTGTTTTAAAACTATATCTATCTCAGTGTTTTCTTTAACTTTCCATTTTTGAGCAATTATCGAGACTCCTAAGACGTGATCTTCATATGTCGAACAATTTTTTTAAGTAACACTGGACATTACTTGTTTCTTTTTAACTAAATAAACTCTTTAAAATAAGTTGAACCACTAAAAACTTATAAAGCTAGGTAGAAAACGAACACTTACAAAAATACATTTTATTTTTTAAAACAACAGTAAACAAGAAAACTATTTTTTTTAAAATATTATGGGATGTGTATTTTCTTTTAAAATCAATATCTCCTTCAAGAACGGTAATAAAATGTGTTTTCAATCTATATGTATTCAATAATTTATTAGTTTTCTCTAATTAGCAAATATAGACGAGTTTTCCAGATACGAGTTTTCCTAGTACTAGTTTCCGGGGACGAGTTTTCCTAAATTCCTTTTAAAAATCATATATTTTATACTAAAGTTTGATTTGAAACATTAACATTCCCAAGATTTAAAACAGATAAAGTTGGTTACATGTCCTTAAAACATTGTCTGATCAATAAGGTGTGATCATTTTGCATTTAATTTACATATGAAACTTATTGTTTGGTGATTTATTGTATTTTTACCACAAAATTTTTCAAACTGTTTACATGTAATCGCTTAAAAATGGAGAATCGTGTTTTTCTTTTTTAGGTGTATTATAATATAAGTTAGATTTTTTAAAATAATAAACGTGATTTTTCATACGTAATTTTATGTTTTTTTGACTGGATCAATGGACAAAGATACTTGTAAAAATAAACTGTATTCATGTTTATTCTTTAGAAAAAAAAACTTTTAATTTTGTTTTAGAAACAAAACGTCGACTTCAGCTCCATTGTTGGATTTAAAAAATAATAAACATGCTTTTTTCATATGTAATTTCGTTTATTCGCGAGATAAAAATGTACAAATGATTTTTTTTTTCAGTAGAAATTTGTTTTTATGACTGAATGAAATTTGGCGCACTGGCGTACTTTTTGGCGTACCTGGCGTGATGGCGTCCCAAAAACGAATTACCGATTATTTTACGCTATAAAGTAATATTTCTTTTTGGAATAGGGATTTAGTTGAGAGTGTTAATCTAAATATTTGTCACTTTTATTATTATTATTGGCTCACACAGGTCATCAAAGATCTGATTGAAAACCTGTGGTGTTCCCTGGAAGCTGAGTGACAAGTCTCCCCAGACGTCCAGCACTCTACACCTCCTTCAATAGCATTTGCAAATAAATTTGCGTTATCACAACAGCCTCTCACCATTGATTTCTCGCTGGCAGAGGCCATTGGTCTGTACTAGAATTTGAGTGGCACAGCCTCCCCAAGATCAGCTTGGACAGTAAAATCTACGATTTGACAGATTTTTTCTTTCTTGTTAATTATTACCACACCTGGTCTTCATGCTTGGATGGGTTTGTCCGCCTGTATGTCCATGTCTCATCGGATTTTGTGATTCTCGTTTTCGAATACTGTTTCGGGCTTATGATTGTACCATTTATCTGTACTTTCGAGATGGAATTGTTTGCATAATTCCCAGTGTACTGCCCACCCCACTTGGTCGTGCCTGTTTTTGTATTCCTTTTGAGCCAGTTTGCTGCATTCACTTACTATATGGTTCATCGTTTTGTCTCTTTGTCCACAGAGTCTACATTTGCTGTTTTCTTTTGTTCTATCGATCTTTGCTTTAATATGGTTGGTTCTTATCGACTTATCTTGTACTGCAGTTATTAGGGATTCAGTGTCTCGGTTTACATGTCCTTTTCGCACCCATGTCCAAGTGTTTTCGTTATTCTCATATTTTGTCATTCTTATGGATCTTCAATGTAGTTGTTTCTCTTCCCATTTTTTTCTTATTTTGTCATTTGTCTCTCTGTTTTTTTTTATTTGTTTCAGTGTCTCTCGCTACCATAATTATCCTTTCAGTATTTTACATTATGCATTTTCTAGTTCTACTTTGTGTCATTCACACAATCTTCTATGCAGACCAGTCCTCTGCTGCCGTCTTTTCTTTTCACGTAAAGTCTATCAATATCATCCTTTGGGTGTAGTGCATCGTGCATGGTCATGAGTTTCCTGGTCTTCTGATCAAGCTGTCTGAGTTCTTTTATCCACCCTATAAACGGCCCAGAGTATCTTACTAGTGATACTTCCCATGTACCTTTTATTAGGTTTTTGCTATATAATTTCGTTTCCAGGAGTTTTCTTGTTCTCCTGAGATATTCCTTTCTAATTCTCTCTTTCATTTCTATTTCTTTGATCGCGTCCGCTTCCAGAATTCCCAATTATTTATAGTCATCTTTTCAACTGTTTATGAAAACTTTCAAGTAGCATCTCGTACACTGACGACGAACTGATACAATTTGGCTTTGTTTTAAAATCAAAATAAATGTTTTGTTGGCTTACAATTTTCAATCAATTACAGGGAAAACATTTGAGAAAAAAATATATGCGACGATTACCCGGAAAGTTAAAAATTTACAAAAAGAAACAACAATCTTTAATTAAATATTTATTAATTTTAAAGAATGGGAATCGGGAATCGTATCGGAATCGGAAATTTAGAACGAAATCAGTAATTGTATCGGAATCGGGAAAAATTTTGAAATCGCTCCATCACTAGTATATATATATATATATATATATATATATATATATATATATATATATATATATATATATATATATATATACACACACACAGACACACATATATATACATATATATATGTGTCTGTGTGTGCGCATGTCTGTGTGTGTTTGTGTCAGTGTTTTTGTCTTTGTCTGTATGTGTCTGTGTCAGTGTGCATGTTCGTCTGTGTGTGTCTGTGTGTATCTGTGTAATTACTTGAGAAAGATGTGTTGTAAATTACCAAGATAACTGTTAGCAATGAAACATAATGGGATGACGAGGTGACGTATGAAAAAAAAAACGGACAAAGAAGGTCGAATTTAACTTATAAATATCTTATATTATATAATATACGTATTTATAAATTTCTACATTCCATTATTAAGATAAATTTATCTGGCAGTATACATTTAAACAAATGCATAATAGTATAGATGCAGTAATATAGATAGAATAATCAGATCATGTAAAATATCGAATTAAAGTACATATTCATTGATATCTAAAAACATATCCATCGAAATAATGTTCGCAGACATAACAACATTGTATTTTTAAACATGTTAACCACGTGGTTTATTTTAGTTAACTATTTTTCGGTGTTTTATTTGAAAAGATACAAAAGTGCACTCACTTTTTCCAGTAAATGCTATATTGTGTTCTAATCAGTTAATTATATTATGAATCAGTATAGCTCGAAATGGTGTTTTTGAATAGCTTGATGGTGATTCCTTTTTTCGCGTTTACTAAATTGTTTATGCCAGTCTATTCTTAAATGTTTCTATGTTAGTATAGTTATAAATTAGAGGGGCACGAGAACCACTTCGTATCATTCCGATTCTCTACTTGATTTATTAATAAATTTATTAATAAAGATATCCTGATGGGTTATGGGGAGGGGAGTTAGGAATTGTAATATTTTTAAAATAAAGGAAATAGTTGTTTGGCATATTCTTTGAAGTATTTACAGCTTATAGTCGATTCTACTTCAACATTTAATAATTTTTCGCGATACTTAAATCTAATAATTTCAAATTTCTCTGTTAAACATAAATGACAAGGTAAATTTAATGAACTACAAACTTCCACATTTCTGTGTATCTTTCATTCTACTATAGGTGTTTTGTTCGTTTCGATTAAATCGCAGTAATGCATTGAGAGTGAGGTGACGGTATTATATGTTATATTATTCATTAACGATATATGACCATAGAATCTACATATAGAGGACTTTTCTACTTCTGGGTGTCCTTCGGCGTATATTTTGGCTTGAGATACCACCGAAGATGTGAGACATTTATTATTTAACGGGCATTCAATCAATTACAGTTATTGTTGCTACTATTATGGATTATGTTAGTTGTTGGATTATTTCTCTCAATATGTTATTATGTGTTTTTATGATTCTTTCTAGTAGTACCTCAATAAATTTTAAAAGCAGGCAATTAATTTGATCAAAAATGTTAAGCCAAACTCAATGGATGACACAGCGCAACGGTCACTTCACATGGAAAATATTTCATCAAAGGTGATCTCGTGCAGAAGAACCAAAATTAAAGATTATGTTCATTTAACGTATAATCCTTATAGCATATATTATCTTGACACACCGGTCCCGTTATATCACCGAAGTTAAGCAACGTTGAGCTTAGTCAGTAATAAAATGGGTAGCCATTTAGGAATTCCAGGTACTGTATGTGCTCTCTGCTTATCCCTGCATTGTTTCCAGTCGACCTGGACTTCTTGCCACTGAATGCTAATTCAGAAGAGGTCTTGTTGTGGATCGTGCAACAGTTGCCTCACAATTACACGCGCAGCCACCCTTACAGGGTTATTCCTTGAGACTGAACGGAGGTGGTATATAATCAATCTGTTAATCTGGTATTTTGGTAATCAGGAATTACACACTAAATCAGATTTTTTATTAAATGTATTATATATAGTTTAGGATTTTATATTAAATATTGCATTTTTATATTTACAATACAGATTTAAATTAATATATATTTTTGTAAAGATTTTTTCCTTTGAGTAAAAGAAATGTACTAAGTTAATGCTACTTGTATTTTGTTAATAACGCCAAAGTTAGTGTTGGTTAAAATGTTTGTCATTCTATCAAGTAGTTATTCTGTTAATTGAGATTAGGTTAAAATTGAAACTAAAAGGATTCTTGGGCAAAGCTAGGTAATTTAGAGAAATGTTCCTACTCCAATATTAATACCGATGTTCCCAGCTTATATAACGATGTTGCTGGAACTGTACGTGTTTTCTAGAAGTCTTTAATTTTAATGATTTATTTATTTTTATTTTTACTTCTTCGGAAACGCAAAAGAAAACATGAAATATCGCCAAAAAGAAAACACGAATAAACCTAGAACCCCATCCTCCAACGTAGACCGCTACTACCATGTCTCCTTCTCCAACGTCAGGGGTCTACGTTCCAACCTTCCAGAGGTCAACACCCAATTACAGGAGACAAAACCAGACATATTTTTTCTAAGCGAAACTGGAATAGGGTCGACCACCTCCCTAGATGAGTTCTTAATTAATGGATACTCTAACTTAACATCTAAATCTGACCTCCAAGATCGCCATGGGCATGGAATATGTGCCTACATTAAAGATGGCTTCCCGTATGGCAGGGATATATCCAGAGAAGACCCTAACTTACCTTATATGTGCTTCCGGGTTGCACTAACTTACACCACCGCATTTATATTTGCCCTCTATCGCCACCACAACAGCGGAGTTACTATCTTTAAGAGTATATCGGAGAAAATTGACCACATCCTGTCTGCTCATCCCGCGGCTAACATTCACATTTGCGGTGACTTCAACGTCCATAATGTTGAATGGCTGACCCACTCAAATAAGACTGACGATGAGGGGACTTTCTGTCATGATTTTGCCATTGCCTATGACCTCACTCAGATTGTTCGCGAACCCACCCGTGTGCCCGATACTACCGGTCAGTACGCAAGCTTTCTAGACCTTTTTCTCTCC
The DNA here is from genome assembly GCF_053919585.1 of Euprymna scolopes. Lineage (NCBI taxonomy): Eukaryota > Metazoa > Mollusca > Cephalopoda > Sepiida > Sepiolidae > Euprymna > Euprymna scolopes. Next base: position 49,356,615 of record NC_136500.1, read on the forward strand.
ACCTCCCTGGAGCTATGCTCATGTGCCGTTCTATCTCCTCTAGGATCCTCCGACCACTCCGTTGTAACAGTTAGGATAAAAATGAAATATAATAATTCTACAGATGTACCTCTCCACCGTACTATATACCGATACTCTATGGCTGACTGGGATAGCTTCCGTACATTCATATCTGATCTACCTCTCCATTCCATGTTTAAAAAGGATGTGTCCTCTATAGTATCAGACCTGACCGAATGGTTACTTGTTGGCATAGACCAATTCATACCATCCAAAAAATTCCAGCAAAAACCTAACAGCCAGCCATGGTTCTCCCCTGAATGTGCTGCTGCCATCGCACATAGAAATCACTTTTTCCATAGCTACCAACGTAATAGATGCACTGAGACTAAAGCTGCTTTCAGGACCGCCAGCAATCACTGTAAAAGAGTAATAAAAAATACAAGAGAGCTATATGCTCAATCCGTTAAATCCAAAGTAGCTGAGCAGCGGCTTGGTTCCCACTAGTTCTGGCAAATAGCAAACAGGATCCTGAACAGAAACGTGCGTTCTATCCCAACCATCACCAATGGTCCAGAGGTCATCTCGTCAGCATCCGACAAGGCCAAACTATTTGCCAAGAACTTTGCAGCAAATTCTACCCTATGCGACGAAGGCCATCAACTCCCCGTATTTCCTCCTACAGCACACTACACGCTAGGTAACATACAAATATCTGTGCGTTAGGTCGCCAAGCTAATCAAGAACCTTGATTCCAGTAAAGCAACTGGCCCTGACGGTATTCCAATTATAGTATTAAAAACTGCAACTAGAAATTGCCCCCATACTTACCAAACTGTTTAAGCGTAGCCTTAAGGAGAAGTGCTTTCCAACACCCTGGAAACCCTCATCAGTATGTCCTGTATTTAAGAATTCAGGTGAAAAGTCATCTCCCTCTCAATACAGACCAATAAGTCTCCTGAGTGTCATGAGTACGTTGTTGGAATCCATATTAAATAGAGAAGTAGTTAACCAACTCAGCAGAAATAACCTTCTTAGTGACACGCAATATGGCTTCCGTTCTGCTAGATCTACAGCTGACGTGCTAACAGTTATATCACATAGAATTAGCGAATCTCTTGACAAAGGCTTCATTTCTAGAGCAATCGCTCTTGACATATAAAAGGCCTTCGATAAGGTATGGCATAAAGGCCTACTTCACAAGATTTCCAGCTACGGTATAACTGGAAATGTTTTCTCTATCATTAAATCATTTCTCTCTGATAGGCTCATAAGAGTAGTGGTTAATGGGCAGAAATCAGAAGCCCACAGTATTAATGCTGGAGTCCCTCAGAGGTCCATCCTGGGCCCAATTCTCTTCTTGATCTACATCAATGATCTCCCAAAACACATACTAAAATCATTCGTTGACATCTATGCTGATGACACGACTATCTATGGCAACACATCAGAGGCCGTAAATGGCAACGATCTCTCTGATTCTCTCTCCTCAGATCTTGAGCGCGTGGTTCAGTGGGGGAAGAAGTGGCTGGTTACCTTTAATGCATCTAAGACCAAGCTCCTATCATTACATCATAAAAGCTCTGATCCCCATCTGGCATCGATTGAAATGAGTGGCTCTTGTCTAGGGGAGGCCCCATGTTTTGATAAGCTTCTAGGTTTGACCTCTACTCCTGATCTGAAATGGAACACATGCATCAAATCTGTGGCCAAGGTCGCTGGGAAAATGGTGGGATCCTTCTACCGCTCCAGAAGATATCTCACTACTGATGCAATTCTCTATCTGTATAAAAGCCAAGTGCGTCCAAGGATAGAGTACTGCTGCCACATCTGGGCAGGAGCTGCTAAAAACAGTCTATCCTGCCTTGACAGAGTACAAAATAGACTTCGTGGCTTGATGGGGGGATGACCTTGTCTCTTCCCTGCAACCTCTCTCCAACAGAAGAGACGTTGCGAGCCTGTCTCTGTTTTATCGTTATTTCCATGGCAAGTGCTCCTCTGAGCTCCATTCTCTGGTTCCTCCCCCCCCCCCGCCAATCTTTCACGAAAAACACCCGATTAGCTGAAACCACTGTCAATAATTTTCCCCACTCTTTATCCGTGCCTAAATCCAAACATAGATTCCATGAACAAAGCTTCTTTCTCAGAACTGCACGGCTGTGGAACTCTCTGCCGCTTGCCTGCTCCCCCCCCCCGAATTTAACTTGGATGTCTTCAAGTCCAACACAAACAAATTCCTGATGAACCGCCCCCTTAAGTAATGACACCTTATCAAATCCCCAATATTATTACTACGATACTATCCCACTGATTACTGTACACACAATAACCCTTATCCCCGAGTGACTCCTGGTCCTTGGTAAGTGGTGACCCCCATGTAAAAAAAAAGATATGGAGAACGATCGTAGTCCTACTTATCTCTAAAAACGGGCTACCTCTCAGCTCCCAATTGTCTAAAACTAAAGATCACAAAATAAAATAAATCAGTTTAAATTTTATACGTCACTCCTGAAATTTTACATGGCCAGAATTTTGGGAAGGGCTTATTTAATATATAAGATATTAGCAGGGATTAACCCACTTTGCTCGAATATCAAATATGTGGCACATCTATAAACGCTGAGTGTACTAAGGTTTCGTATGCATTCATTTACATAAATAACCACGAATGGCATGTAAACTAAGTATCAGTCGCTAGCAGCTATATCATAGCATTTATTATGACTTTTTAAGATCACCATTTATTAAGGTCTGAAGGCAACTCGAGAATAAGGATAAATGATTGTAGTGTAGTAATCGTTAATGGTAGAGATTGGGTAAATTTCGACTATTTAAAAAGACGGCTCAACAAGAACTTGTTTGCATTGGATTTGAAGACTACAATATTGTAGTCAGTCGGAAAGCAGGCCAGTGGAACAGAATTCCAGAGACGGGTAGTTCTAAGAAATAAGCTTTGTTCATGGAATTATGATATCCAGACGAGAAGAATACTCGTCCCAGGACGCGTTAAATAAAAATTCCTTAACAGAACCGTTTTGCAGTACGTTTACCGTCAGATTACGAAGTTTAAAATCACGATATATCCTATATAGAATTTTATGTCTGGAATCCTTATTATAAGAACATCGAAATACATTACAAAATTTAGACTTAAAAATGGCTCAAATTTAAAGGCTTAAACGATTTTAAGAAGAATTAAAAATTCAGGGAACTTTGCTTAAGTTTTGTCTAGTAATTATCGATAAAATATAATGCACATTTTAAAAAATTGAATTTTCAAATAGGAGACTGTCTCCATATTATCTTTCCTGATGTGAATATGGTAAAAATGTGAATTTTCGAATGGGAGATTTTGATACTATAATAACTTATAAAATATTTTGGATATTATAATACTTCATGAAATATTTTGACACTATAATACCTCATAAAATATTTTGATACTATAATTCTTCATAAAATATTTTGATACTATAATACCTCATAAAATATGAACCGAAATTCAGGGAATAGTTATTAATTACTGTTTAATAACTATTATTGAATTTCTTCAAAAATAGGATATATCTTATTTCTCTGGGTCGGCTTCAATCAATTTTCATCCTCATTGCATAAATCTAAATTAAACTAAATATAACTCACACTACGACTCTTTACGCATATGCGCTGTGTTCCAAATTTCATAATGATCGTTAATTTATTTTAGTAGTTTATC
>NC_136500.1:49362829-49505329 GCF_053919585.1 Euprymna scolopes
AGAGAGAGTCTGTTTATTATACAAACATTATTGGTTACATATGTCCACACATGTTTCAGTGGAATCCGAATTCAGACCAAAAAGAATTGATAATGAAACGAGTGCCAAGATGACATTCGTTTTATAAGATATTTATGCGCGATCTACATACCGGGGAAGAGTTGGGTGTATGTAAGAGTTGGGTGTAATGTGAGTAGTAGGATTTTTTCGGAGGTGTGGTGAAGGAATTTCCCGTGTTTAAGTCGTTAATAGTAGGGAGGTGTTAGGTGGTTCTATTAGCTTGGCGGTTATTTATTACCTTTGATTAAAATTTTCCAATATCCTTCGGTTGTTTTTATGGTTATGTATCTTCTATTGGTTGTGCTTTTAATTCCCTTTTGACAAGTGTTATTTTTATTTATTAGTTTATTTTTTTATTATCTCTCGTTTTATATATCCTATTTTTCTTTTATTTTTTCATTTGTTTCTTGTTTTCTAGTTTTCTAGTGCCGTTTTATGCGGTTAGGCTGTTGACGGTTGGTTGGTTGGTTGGTTGGTTGGTTGGTTGGTTGGTTGGTTGGTTGGTTGGTTGTTTTTGTTTTACGGCATATCAACCCTTTTCGGGTTATTTAATGCCGAATCCAAAGATTTTGAAGAAAAAATTTTTAATAGAATATATTTGTTGTTTTCAAGTCGGTTTCCATTGAACCCATAGTTGGAACCCTAACAGGTACTACCACTCTGGGTCAGAGTGGACCTGGGAGCAATGGTAATTAAAGGGTGGCTCCACACTCCCCAAAGCCCACAAGCTGGGGCCTCACCACTGGATATAGTTTAAGGTCATATCCAGGACCCCCATTGAGGGACTTTTACCCTCTGCAGGGGGGGCAGTCGGTGTATTCTAATGCCCCACCGACAGGGCCAGTTGACAGTTGGAAGGTGTTAGAATTCTATTAGTTTGGCAGCTACGTTTCCAGCTTTGATCTAAAGTACTTTATATTCCTATAGTCGCTACTGTCTATATGCTAGGTTGGTTTTATTGCTCTCCTTTCCTTATTGTTGGCGACTTCCTATTGATAAGTGTTTTTATTTATTTTTTTGTTTGTTTTTTTGGGGGGGGTTCTTGTTTTTATTTGTTTGTTTATTTATTTTATATATATATATATATATATATATATATATATATATATATATATTATTGTACATTTTTATTGTTCTCTATTTTTCATTCTTTCCTTTGTTTTTCGTTTTTCGGGTTCCTTACTTATTTTTTTAACACGTGTTCTCAATAATGAACTATTCAGTTTTTGTTTCTAACGCGTTTAGATAGATAATCCGTATTAATTTGATTATTTTAACTACTGCTCTTATCTTCAGTGTTATTTTCATAACGTTTCAACTAATGTAATCTCTGATCTTCATCATGTGTATCCGCGTGAAATAACGGATAAAATATGAGGTAAAATCCAGTTTAAAATGACACTCTTCTCGCGTTTGACGGTTCAATTCTCAGTGTGGGCGATACTCAAAATACAAATTAGAAGATTTTTATCCGGTTATGGTTGACGAGACGAGAGAATGCTACCCTCATATAATATATAATGAAGGATCCTGTTCGAAATTCCATGCAGATTCAATAGAAAGATTTCTGAGTTCAATAAACCTGAAGAAAGTTGGAGGCTACAAGGTGTAAAGGTTGTGAAAATAATTCTCAAAATGAGAATAACTTCATTACGAATAATCCCAAATAATACAAACATTCTTTATTTTTACTCTTTATTGTACTTTTTTTTTATTCTTTGCATTTTAATATTATCCACATTTCTGTTTTCTATATTGTGATAAATACTAAGCAGCTTCGACAAGGTCAATTTATTTCTTCTGTGTGTTGCCATTATTGGTTCTTTAAACTTTTCCAAGGAACGCCAGGATACAGGTTCTGCTTTTTTATGAAACTCAAAGAATTCTGGGTACTTCTGATTGATTTCTACAACCTAGCTTAAGAGTTATATGTAAGTGTGACTTGCATAATCCAGCTCTGGGTGATTATGATAAAAGACCATTGCGTGGTTGACATAATTCAACCCAGAATTATTACCAAGAAGTATTTTTCACAAATTCAAATTCTAAGTTTTTACTGTTTATTATTGTCTCATCAAACGTCGCTCATCTTGATTGGATTATTCGTATTTTGGATTCATCGGACTACGGTTCTCATCTTGAGTGTGATTTCTACAACGTTTCGCTCGATATAACCACCGACCTTCTTCAGGTGTATATTGTTGAACTCGGGAATGTTTCTGTCGAACTCGGGAATGTTTCTGTCGGAATGTTTTTGAATGGAATTTCGAGCGGAATCCTTTATTAAGTTCACAGGGGCAGTGTACTCTTGTTCCGTCATGATTGGATAGAGGTCCTAAGTAGTTCGCAATTATATTTTCGGTCGCTGACATTGAGGATTAACTTTTTAACCTTCAGGAGAGTATCCCTTTTTACAATTGACTTTTCCAAGTAATCTAAACACTGCGCCACTTTCGGTTATTCCTGAAGCTCAAGGAAAACCGTAGAGGCTGTCGTTATGAGACAATGCGGACAAATCAGTACGAATTTTTGGAGTCTTAAACCTATTTTTTAATGTTGTTAATAACACTATTTATTCCTATATATATATATATATATATATATATATATATATATATACTAGCAGTTCAACCGGCTTTTTGCGGGCCCTTTGTACTGTTCATAACTATATGTGCATATGCGTGTATATATATATATATATATATATATATATATATATATATTATATATATACGTCAAACTTGTTAATATATACATATATATATATATATATATATTAACAAGTTTGACGTATGTCCAGGTCCTAGATCTAAAATTTCAAGTGATTAGACTCAAAATTGGCGGAGGAAATTGGTAGAGTCTTCAAAGGTCAACTCTTTCAACTTTGACCCCTTGGCTGCCAAATTTTTGCCTAAAACTGATTAAAAACTTGCTGCATGTCTGAATACCCTTTATGTAAAATTTCAAATGTTTAGATCCAAAATTGCTTGAATAGTTTGCTAGAGACCGCAAAAGTAAAATCTTTTTAACTTTGCCCCCTTGGAAGCAAAATTTTCGGCCAAAAATTTATTAAAAAGCTTATGTAAAATTTTAAATGTTTAGACCAAGAATTGGCTGAATAATTTTGTAGACCGCAGAGTTCAATTTTTTTAAACATTGACCCTAATTTTTACCCCATTTAAATTCATTGTTTTGGGCTCAAATCAAATTTATAATTTTGATCCATGTTCACGTAACCTACATTTAAAATTTTAAATGTTTAGACCTAAAATTGAGGAAGGAGTTTGGTAGTTTTCAAAAGTCAAATCGTTGAACTTTGACATCTTGACAGACAAATTTTTGGCTTAAAATTGATTTAAAAAATTTTCTCAAATCTCAATACCCCTTATGTTAAATCTCGTGTCTGTAGACTGAAAATTGATAGAGTAGTTTGGTAGAGAAATGTACACACAGAAAGCCAGACAATTTGACATATATATATACTTACTACCGATTTAAAAAATGCTGCCAAAGAACTACGTAACCACCCTAATATAGTTATAAAAAAAGCTGATAAATCCAATATTTTCGTCATTCTTAATAAATCCGATTATGATGAAAAACTTAAAAATATTATTAATGATAATACGAAATTTAAAAAAATTAGTAAGAATCCTACTAATACACTTAAAACGCAAGTCAATAAACTAATTACAGCTAATAATGCACAAATTGGTAATTTTCAACTCCCTAAAATAATTGGAGACTATAAACCTGGTTACTTATATGGCACAGTCAAGACACATAAACCCGATTTCCCTCTCCGACCTATTATATCCCAAATTCCGACTCCCATCTATCGCCTAACAAAAACACTAAACGAACTTATCAGCCCATATATTCCTAGTAAATATAGCGTTAAGTCCACACACGAACTAATACAAATATTAAAATCAATGCAACCAGAAAACAAAATAATTTATTCCCTTGACGTAGAAAGTTTATTTACAAATGTACCTGTAGTAGAAACAATAGATATAATTATCAAGAACATTTATAATAATCCATCACTCCCCCCACTTAAAATTAACAAAAGAGTTTTAAAAAAATTGTTACTAATTTGCACTACAGAAGTACCCTTCTATGACCACAATGGTAACATTTATACTCAAATAGACGGTGTGGCAATGGGATCAGTCCTCGGACCAACCCTAAGTGAATTCTACATGGCTGACTTAGAGAACAAAATATTTAAAAACAACATAAAACCCCCAATTTATGTACGCTACGTGGATGACATTCTCATTTTAGCTGAAAATAATGAACAGATACACCAATTACAGCACCTCTTTCAAGAAAATTAAATTTTAAAATTCACAGTAGAGTAAAATAATAACAATAAAATTCCATTTCTTGATGTCCTTATTGATACGTCTAATAACACTTGTAATACATCTGTATATAAAAAACCAACTAGCATAAACTCTAGCCTCCTGAACTTTAAAAGTGAGTGTCCACAAAGGTACAAAATAGCCATAATAAAAAATTTACTAAATCGTGCTAAAATGATATCCTCCACAAAAAAAGGATTGCTAATTGAAATAAAAAACATTAAACAAGTACTCATCAATAATCATTTCCCCAATTACATTGTTGATGAACAAATAAAAAAAATGCTACAATCTTCCGATAACCAGAATAATAATGTTAGCCAACACCGCAATGCAAACCCCATTAATATATTTTACCAAAATCAAATGACGCCTAATTTCAGAATCGAAGAAAATGCAATAAAAAATATTATACGAAGATACTTGACGCCTGTTGACAGTAATTTTAAAATTAAATTTATTATCTATTATAGGAAATTTCGAACACAAAACCTTGTGGTTAAAAACAACTCTTCACCGGCGATAAAACGTTGGAGCAAACGAATGTAGTGTATAAATTTAAATGCTCTATTGGAGAATGTAACTCCAAAAATAATACATACATTGGGCATACAACAACAACGTTGTCCCGGCGAATAACTATGCACCTTAACGACACAAGTGCGATTTACAAACATTTAAAAAAAGAACATAGCTGCCCCCCTCCAATGTTAGAAAGGTCCTCGTTGACAACACAAAAATTATACAACGGGAAAATAATGTAAAAAATTAAAGATTCTTGAAGCGTCGTACATTAGAACTCTTCAACCTAATATAAATGACATTGCATTTCAAAAAAGCAGTAACATTCTGAAATGTCTTGCGTAGTCCGTGTTGGACGGACTTCGTACATGGTGTCTATGAACTTGCTGGTTTTAACACTCGAATTTTTAATCGACTTCTATTCTTAATCGACTTTTATTTTAACTCATCACTGAATATATATATTTTAGTTTTCATTTTTAATCCTCATTTTCGCAATTCTGTATTTTTAACACCTGATGATGATTCGTGGACGAATCGAAAGCGCTCGTAACAGCAACATGTATGGATCCTTTATTAATATTTTTGATTTTGAAACAAAAAAGACAATACGAAAAATTGAAAAATTAAAAAAAAGAATTATAAGACAAAATGTTTCCGTTGTATTTAATAATATTTGCTTGAATATATATATATATATATATATATATATATATATTAATATTTTTTTACATATTACATGTACATATTATCTATTGTTTATAATTAATGGTTACTATATTATTAAATTCTATATTAGGCCTACTTAGTAATTGGTTATTCCCCCTGCATATGTGCTACTTTATCTCCACCGTTTTTCTCTTCCTATAATTTTTACTTCGTCCCATAATTGTAGATAGTTTCCCTTTCCCTTAGAGATACGGTCAGCTATACCTGACTTTTCAGTCTCTCCGCGTACTACGACCTTTCGATGTTCTTCTAACCGTACGTTCAGTGGACAACACGTTGCACCTTTGTATAGTTTTCCACATTTACATCGGATTTCATATACACAGTTCTTAGTCATGATTTTTTTGTTTTAGCAGGCTTGACTCTTACAGGCTGTTTTTGAAGAGTTTAATCACTCCTGAATGCTGTCCTGATGTGATATAGATTACATAGTCGTTGTAGTTTTTTTTCTGGCAGGCCCTTCATATATGGTATACAAACTGTGTTGAGTTTCTGAATTTTGTCTTTTTGTGTCTGGTCCAGATTTCTTAGAACTGATGTCATGCTCTCTGAATAGTTGTTTCGGTGGAGGTTTTCTCTTAAACTGCCCTTCGCCTCTTGATATTCACTACTGTTACTACATATTGCTTTTGTTCGGTGTTGTAGGCAACGAGCAATTCCTTTCTTTACATTATATGGATGGTAGGAGTTGAAGTTTAAGTAATGTCCAGTGAAAGTTGGCTTTCGGTATATAGATTACATAAACTCCTGACCAATGTGGGTTATCAGCACATCTACGAATAATAATATGTTATGTTCATTTTCAATCATAAACTGTATAGTTGGACGGATCGAGTGCACATGGTCTAGTCGCGTTTGAACATCTTCCTAATGGGGCCAGAGTATGAACGTGTCATCTACATATCACAACTACATTCTTGGCTTTAGTGGTGTTGATGCTAATACTATTTCCTCAAAGTATTCCATGTATGCATTGGCCAGTACTGGGGACAATGGTGATCCCATCGCCAGAACTTCTTCCTGCCGATATATATCATATATACATATATGAAGCATTGTCTGTGTAATATGTGTAAGTTCATGACAAGTACTTGTTGGCATTGCATTTTAAGACAGCTATGCGGTAGTCTGCAGTGAATCAGTCAAGTAGTAGAGTGTTCCACAGATAGGAAGATATGTAAATTAAGTCAATTGTTTATTTTATGTAATATGTATTGTGTATATATTAGTGTAGCTAGTTGTGGTTATCATTTGTAAATTTATTTTTTTAATACATTTAATTTAACATGTGCTTTTGTGATTAAAGCATATGGAAATGATTAAATGAAGGAAAAGCGTTAACACTCCCTTGGTTTTTTTTCTATAAAAGAATTTAAAGGCGCAATAAAAATGGATATGTACAAAAGTAAATAGAAAACCATAAACATTTCTTATCGATTCTTATCAGATTTCGAAATTCTTGAACGTCATCAGTGATGTGACATTTTTTTTTTTTCATGATATAGCAATGGTTAGATGCGTGGGTGTAGAAATGTAGTAAGGTTTAGATTTTTCTTTTTTACGTGATTTTGACGAATGAATAGAAAATTCCATTTGAAGTTAACAGTGGTATAAAGGATACGTGTATAGGAAGTTGAATCATGGGCGAAAGTTTGAAGTGAGACATATGGTGGGGGGGAATAAAGAAAAGTTGTTAGCAAAGTTTGTAGTATTTTTAAAAAGAGTCTTTTGGCATCTCAAAACCAGCACGGAGAAGTTAGATGCGTATGAATCAAAGGGCTTTTTCAATCTGGATTGAACATATGCAAAGATTATTTCCAGAGAGAATCGCCAATTAAGTTATCCGATAGACCTCAGATAGAAAAAGAAGAATAGAAAAATGACATATGAGTTAGAAGTAAACAACCGAGTGAGATTGTAATGGGAAGGAGCTGAAAGAATGATGTGGAGCTGGCTTCAGATCGAAAGCGATGGTATACGTTGTCGTATATATATTTTTTTAATTTTAAAAAGATAACTTGAATTCAAACTTCAATAACTATTGCCTGATTTTTGTAAGATTCTCTTGGCTTCGGATCTATTAAATTTTGTAAATTAAAACAATGAAAATGTTTAGAATTAATATTAAGTTTTGCTTACGATTTTTTTTTTTTTTCCAAAGTCGCATACAAAACTGCAGCTGGAAAGAATTAATAAAGGCGCATTGAATTGTAGGAGATTGAACAAAAACCTCAAATCAAATAAAAGCATGAGCATGATTATTTCCTCGAACTACTCGTCTGTAGACCACAATACAACGGAGCTGCTTTTCAGCTAACTATAACATGGTAGTTTTCAGGTCAAGCATAAACAAGTTCTCGCTGAACCGTCACCTTAATTAATTAATCCCTACCCAATTTCCACCATAACCGATCGTCATGTGTTATCACACCCGAGATTCATTAACCCTTATCGTTGAATGGCCTACCAAGCTTCATTAGCTGTGATTCTATAGTAAAGAAGTTAACAATAAAAAAATTGTAAATTTAATTTTTGCTTTGATCAAATAAATGTGAGCGGTAGCACTATAATAAAATAAAAACTGGAATCTGAGGAAGATCTTCACGATTCCAGTAATCATAGAAGGAACCGGACTTATAAAAAGAATTTCAAAAACCACCTGGCAGATATACCCGGTGAACTAAGTGGAAAGGATATTAAAACAATTGCACTTAAAGAGATGGGTTAAAATCTTAAAAATGTTCTCTCGGTTGGAATATATGAGATAGCGGGTGAACAAAACGATGAAATTTAAAAAAGAGAAACAAAAATGAAATATAGATATGACAACTTCCGTATGTTGACTTATGCATAATTGTGACATCGACGATTTGACCAAGTGCGTTGCATCGCTCAGCTATTCTGTGTTGGTGGTGATAGTGTACTCTTTTCTGTATAGATGTGGCATCAGACACAAAATAATATTGCTATGCTTAACATTTAATTCGCTTCTTTGCTTCCGCCCTCTCAACGACGGTCCCTTGAGATGTGCTAGTCGCTGAGACGTTTCTAGAAAAAAATGAGTCTCCACAGGTTTGTGTTCTGGATTAAATGCTTTCTTCTGCTGGATATGAAAAAACGATCATTCTTTTTCTGGTGTGTTCCCTAAACAGGCTTTAAAGTTGATGTAACTCGATAATGTCGTAAACAAGAGTGTAGCGAATAGTCCTTACAAGCGCTAAGTCGCAGTTAATGCAGCCTGAATTGTTTGTATTGCAATTTGCTACGTGTTTTCTTTTCCAATACGGTTTTGAGTTTTTTTTTTTTGTTTGTTTGTTTTTGTTTGTTCGTTTTTTGTAGCACGTGTTCATATCATCAAAATGCATTATTTACACAGTTCCTAGTGAACTACCTTCCTAAATGAGTCATGTCTAATCCTCTATATATTTTACAAAACTTTCTTACGTAAAACGTTAACATGGATTTCGCGGTGATAACACATGGCGACTTTCTCTAGAATCTACGAGACAGCAACTCTCCTTCAATATTAAACTAATCTCTTTGCCATCCGATTATCATTGTAACTCACTTCGTGTTCTCGCCAGTTATTTCTCACTGACAACAACCGGTGATATTCCTGGTATCTGAGTGACAATAATTCTCCTCAATGTTCCAATAGTCTCCGTTTACCTCTAGTATTTTTATGGACGTTAAAATCTCTACACAGTCTTTCCACTCTCCCCGGTTGTCCGTGAACTCTTTTCAGGGAGCCTATGTTAATGCCATTGCGATTCTTCCTGTTATTATTTTGGCGATATATAACTTTTTTCGTTACCGTATTTCGTCTTTGCTACTTCCTGTTTCAACGGCTCCTTTCGTTTAGGCACATGTGTTTTGCTTACTTTTAATACACTAATTTATTTCAACTTCATGCAGCTGATATCAATGTTTTGATTTCCGTTTAATGCAGCGACCATTTATTATTATTACTACTATTATTATTAGTAGTAGTAGTAGTAGTAGTAGTAGTAGTAGTAGTAGTAATCTCTAAATATTAATTTACTTGTCCGAACGTCAAGTCACAAAAAAACATCATCATCGCAAACAATTATTAATGAGAAACGAATTACTCCATTTATAGTCACTCCTTATCAGTTAAAAATCATTAAAACTATTTCCTCTAAAAAAAATTAAAAGAAAAACAGGGCTGTCTGTTTACGGTTTCAAATTGTCTATTCAATTTTATAATTAAAAAAAAAGTTATGTTGAGTTATTTTTTTATTATTGTTTCTTTTTAAAATAAAAAAAGCGTGCAAGTGAATTTACATCTGTCCCTTTATAATTTATGTTAAAAATTATCTATAAAAAAAAAAAAACGATGTATTGTGTGTTGAATGTTTATTGAAAAACATCAAAATATTTTAAATTATTCCTTTTAGCTTTAAAAGTTTAAAAGAAGAATTTGCTACTTTCCGGTGTCGCGATGGACGCAACTGCAAAGACGTCACTTTTTTAACGCCCTTTTCCTCCTTCGCGGTACGGGTCTGAACCTGCCTGCCTGCCTACTACCACTTTTTTTTTTTGCTCAACACACACCTCCAAACACCCGGGAAATGCCGGGCACCCAGCTTAATCTATAATATAAATCTCACCTGTCATTTCAAATGTATGTATGTATGTATGTCTAAAACTTTCGACAGACGTAACTGATTTCCACGATATCGAAATCTTTTTGAAGCTCGACCCTTCGGACGCCAAATATCGAAAAATTGGCCAAAAGCATTGATTCATTCACCCTCAACTGGACACTTTTCTACAGAGAGGGGTCGGTTCTTTCGCCGATATTTTCCAACGTCATCCCCTCTTTTCGATTGACTAGCCTTAATTTAAACCTTCGTCACTTCCGGTTTGGCGATGGATGCAACGGCAAATACGTCACGTCTTTTATTTCGTGTTCTTTTCCTCTTTCGCGGTACGGGCTCGGGCCTGCCTACTAGATTTTTTTCCTTTTTTTTTTTTTTTTTGCTCAACACCTACTTCTAAGCAGCCGGGCAACGCCGGGCACCCAGGCTTGTTAACCTTATTCATTTTCACCCATTGCTGTCTACCTAACACTTATTTCCATTTATCGTAGAGTGGCCTCCGGACCTTTATAAGTGCTTTCGCCCTCAATTAAGAAATGCTGGAATAATAGTGCATATTATATCTCTTGTACAACTTAAATGTTTACAATACAGAATATTCATAAGTATTTATTTAAGCCTATAAGTGGTCATCCAGGCTTATAGTAAAACAATCATCTAATAGAACTAGTCTAAACTTTCAGATTAGGATTATAAAAATGGATTTAATTTTAGCAATGTGCAATAGTGTAAAACTTCGGAATGTCATCCGGATTGTAAATATTAACCTTGTTCAAATGTGCATAAATAAAATGAAATTAAGCGAAGATAAAACGAAACAAAAATGTTAATAATTATAAAATTAGTTTATTGTTTAATGCATTGTGCGCTGTTTTCAAGCTAGATCAATTAAGTTCTTGCTATTTTACAGTATTCATTTATTTAAAGTAGGTGATTCCCTTTTCTCTTCACTGCAACCTCTTTCGCACAGAAAAGACGTTGCTAGCCTGTTTCTGCTCTATCGTTATTTTCATGGCAACTGCTCGACTAAGCTCCAATTTATTCCCCCCGCTTGCCAAGCTTTCACAAAAAAACACTCGACTAGCTACAACCATTATATATGATTTCTCCCACTCTATCTAAATCTAAACGCTTCTTTCCCAGAATTGGCCGTCTGTTTCACTGGCCTGCTTCCCGGTTGAATACAAAATCACCATCTTCATCGTCTCTGCTGTTTTAACAGCGTCGACAACCACGGTTCTTCAAATTGTAGAGTCATGGTAACCTCGGGAATACAAGTAAAGACGGTCGTTTCCATTGCTTTCTATCTAGCTTCGAAAGGTTCATCTCCTCTAACGAGTTAAACGTGCCCCCCAGATACCAACCTGAACATTTCTACGACTGTACGCGGTACATACAGCGCCTAGCCTTCCCAAATGGTCAACCATGTGATACTGGCCAGGCTCATCGATGCTTGACTTCGATGATCTAGCGAGAACCGGTGTATCAACGTGATTGTACCGTATATGCTACAACATAGTAGTAGCCTTCAAATCCAATATAAACAAGTTCTTGTTGAGTCGTCCTCATAAGTAATCAAGTTCTATCCAATTTATATCATTAAGGATACTACCATCTTACATTCATTAATCCTTGTCCTCGAATGTCCTTCCATCATACTATCGCCTCCCCGGGATGGTTACTTAGTTGAGGAACGTCTTGGGAACGCAACCAGCTCTCCGGGGAATAAACGATATTCAACGATATCTAATGATAGGCACATCTTGGAAACATCAAGAAAAACGGGTAGATATGTCGTCGGCTATAACTGGCTGGCATGGGTCGCTTCTTCATTGTGTCGTTATAGGCATCTTTCCATCGTCGGAATTAATGGCATGCTGAAATCGAACGCTTGTACAAAAATAGCGAACAAATTCATTTTTATAAAAATATATATAATTTATTTAAGATTTAACAATGAGGAGTATATTTTTATAAAGACCAGTTGAAACATGTTATGTCGCGACTGGCGACCCCAGATTGGAAGCGTCAAATGTTTAAAACAATGAAATTATGTTTAATTTACTCTACCTTCTTGAAAGAGAGAGAGAGAGGGGTGAGTGAAAGAAAGAAATAGAGAAAGAGAGAGAGATGCGTTTTACGCAATGTTTTGTTCTCGAGTGCCTCGTTGACGAGTTCTCTGGCTTTGACCTTTCAAATTCTAAGGTCTTATATCGTTTTGCCTTCGTTCAATATCATAAACAAACTGTCATTCTTGGCTTGAGTCATAGCAGAACATTTTCAAAGTCACAAACATCTGTTTAACACATTTGCACCGCACAAGTGCAGATCAAGTTAGGCACAAGGTTCATTAATGTAGAAGCCCCCAGCTCCCTCAAAAGGGTCTACGTCATTGTGTCACACTTCGAGCCTTGATAAGTGGTGATCTCAAGTAAAAAACAAAAAAATATATACTGTTATAGTATACGGCATTTGACATAATGTAAGGAATAACTGTACGCTAGAGAAAATGCTTTTATGGAAAGACTGCAACCAAAGATAGGAAAACGATATCTTGCGACTTGATGAAACGAAACAGACGACACCCAACTCACTGACAATAGTTACAATGATATTTTGCAAAGTAAAAACAACTAGAGACAAATACTTCAGAAAAAAAAAATTTTCCAACATTTGGGCAAACCAGTTTTGGTTTTAGTGTTCGTCATATGAACGTTTTACTGGATTTATAAAATCAGTTTCGAATCCTTATGTCAACAAAGTATTTGGTGTAAGTAAAAATCACATTCACCGGGAACTTTTTTTTTAAATATAAAAATGGGACATCTTGCCAATAATGCCACAATTAAATAAACTATGGCTTCCAACAATACAAACTACATCGCAAACTGGTGTGGTTCTGGTAAGGGGTCACAATATAAAGACGAAAGAGATCTGGCGTTCACTACGAGCGGTTAAACTGCGAGTGTGCTCTCTGTTTGATAGCAGAAATGTCTGGTTTACATAGGGCCAGACGAATCCATATTATCCTGAATATAGGGCTGTTAACTACCCCAGAACACTTCCTCCGAGGATTTATTTATTTTCTTTAATAAGGGTCCGCCAGTTTCCTTTTTCTGCCGGAACGACATATTTTGATACTAGTTTGAGGGGGTTCCAGCTCAAATGCGTCATACAGTAGGTCCAACGTCTATTCTTCACTTAACTCGTTCAAAGTGTGTTTGCGTATCTGATTCAAATGTTTCTTATACGTTGAATGTGGTCCTTCCACCATGTAGACCATATGACCGATCCTGTTCTTGATTGTTCCTTGCTCCCAGAAAGTATTATTATCTTTGTGCATCTGGAAGAATATTTTTTTTTTTTTTTGTAATTCTCCATGGAAACAGTTATCTATAGGTTTTACCTGTTTTTGCAATAATTTGACAAAGACTGGCCGTATTTTCCTCGCAAACTTCACTTTCGCCGGGGATATCTGGGATGGTGTAATCTTATTAGGCGTTATGCGGTACACCTGAAGAAATTGTTGCAACGCTTCTTCGGATGAAATGTCCTTTGCCTTCTTCAACATATTGCTTTTACTCAGTGTTGTAGGCAACTTAAACATCCCTGGATGTAAACTGAGTACCGTTTTCTGACACTAAACAGCCGATCACTACGAACCGTGCGAAGAACATAAACAGATTTTATAGTGAAGTCAGCTTTTGCACCTAAGCTTTAGGTAATTTAGAGAAGCTGTCCACAACACTACTCTAGAAGTGTAAGCAATGTTTAGTTGCAGAACAGTTTCCGATGGTTCGTTGTTCTAAACAAGTCTTTGGAGGTGACTGGTTTGCAGTAGACAGAACAGTTTCCGATGGTTCGTTGTTACACACAAGTCCTGAGAGGTGACTTGTTTGCAGTAGACAGTTCCACAGAGCAAAACATTCTTATCGTGTCAAGACAAAAAAAAACATGCGAAATTGCTACAGAAAAGGTTTAATATTTATGGAGCAATTCTAGTTTCTGATTGGTTGCTAGCAGAACGTGAATTAATTCGATTCGTCAGTTCCTAGCAGCATCGTTTATAAATAGAATCACCCGACTGTGTGGGATCATACCCCATTATAAACTCTGTTGTGATGGGATGTCACCTAGCGGCTTCGGCTGCCGGGAGACAGGGTAGTACCAGTAAAGGATTCGTTACTTGACACTCAGCCCAACAGGTGAGGGGCCGGGAACCGGCCCAGCACCTGTTGGACTGAGGTACACCGCCTGGGTAATACCTAGGAGGTCCACCCTCCCAGGCCTTGCCACCGGGCTTTCCGGTGGGGCAAGTTTATTGCTTGCTGCCTGAGGCGCCCCGACCGGGGAATGCCGACGGGGTTACTCAGGCAATTTTTAAAATTGCAGGAGTGCCCCTCCTTTAGGGGAGCCTGCGGGGTTCCCACTTTCCAGGCCTTGTGCCAAATAATGCTGAGGTGGGCAGCATTTAAATAACTACCCCATTATAAACTCTGTTGTGATGGGATGTCTCCTAGCGGCTTCGGCTGCCGGAGACAGGGTAGTACAGGTCAAGGATTCGTCACTTGACACTCAGCCCAACAGGTGAGGGGCCGGGAACCGGCCCAGCACCTGTTGGACTGAGGTACACCGCCTGGGTAATACCTAGGAGGTCCACCCTCCCAGGCCTTGCCACCGGGCTTTCCGGTGGGGCAAGTTTATTGCTTGCTGCCTGAGGCGCCCCGACCGGGGAATGCCGACGGGGTTACTCGGGCAATTTTTAGAATTGCAGGAGTGCCCCTCCTTTAGGGGAGCCTGCGGGTATCCCACTTTCCAGGCCTTGTGCCAAATATTGCCGATGTGGGCGGCAATTAAATATATACCCCATTATAAATCTTTTATGATGGGATGTGTCTCCTAGCGGCTTCGGCTGCAGGGAGACAGGGTAGTACACGTCAAGGATTCGTCACTTGACACTCAGCCCAACAGGAATCGAGTCAGCACCTGTTGGACTGAGGTACACCGCCTGGGTAATACTTAGGAGGTCCACCCTCTAAGGCCTTGCCACCGGGCTTTCCGGTGGGCAAGTTTATTGCTTGTTGCCTGAGGCGCCTCGATCGGGGAATGCCGACGGGGTTACTCAGGCAATTTTTAAAATTGCAGGAGTGCTCCTCCTTTAGGGGAGCCTGCGGGGTTCCCACTTTCCGGCCTTATGCCACATTTTGCCAATGTGAGCGGCAATTAAATAACTACCCCATTATAAATCTTTTATGATGGGATGTGTCTTCTAGCGGCTTCTTATACGTTGAATGTGGTCCTTCCACCATGTAGACCATATGACCGATCCTGTTCTTGATTGTTCCTTGCTCCCATAAAGTATTATTATCTTTTTGCATCTGGAAGAATATTTTTTTTTTGTAATTCTCCATGGAAACAGTTATCTATAGGTGAGGGGCCGGAAACCGGCCCAGCACCTGTTGGACTTAGGTACGCCGCCTGGGTAATACCTAGGAGGTCCACCCTCCCAGGCCTTGCCAACGGGCTTTCCGGTGGGGCAAGTTTATTGCTTTCCGGCCTTGTGCCACATAATGCTGATGTGGACAGCATTTAAATATATACACCATTATGAATAAAAAAATATCTCAACATCCCCCCTATTTTTAAAAATGGGGAAGTCCATTGTGTTTGTTCTGCTCAAAAAAAAAAAATATATATATATATATATATATATATATATATATATATATATATATATATATTCAATTATACATAACAAAAATTAAAAATCATATGGATCTTAAAATTTTAGCATGTAAAAAGACACCACTTTTAATTGTGTTCAAATGTCAAAACAGATATATATGTGTACAGAGAAGAGAAATAAAAGAAATGGAAGGTATTTTTACCTTAAAAAGGGGTGGGTATGTGAAAAAAGAAGTCATTTCTTAAATTTGATTATGCAGTTTTGTAAAAAGAAAAGAGAACAGAAACGCATACATATAAATAACATACATAAAAATAAACAGACATGCAATATGTACCCGTTTAAAGAGTTTTTTTTGTTCTGTTTGTTTTTTGGGGATGGTTGTTAATTAAAACAATGCAAAAAAATAGGACATTTTGGAAAAATAAGAAATAAAACTAATGTGCACAAAAAATAAATAAAAGCCAATTGTAATTTCTGCGCGCCTTAAAATAAGCATGCAAAAAGTATTTTGTCAAAAGGAAAATTACAAAGAGGTTTTAAAAAAAAGTGACTTTTTTTTATTTAAGCAAAAGTATTAGTTACGCATTAGTAGGTTAAAGTGTTAATACAAATAAAAATGGATACAATTTAACGTCTTGTCCAGGACTATTTTTTTTATATATATAGAAATTTATATACATACAGGGCCATGAAAAAAAAGAAAAAAATTATTCAGTCGAATCCCCCAACAAGTTTGGAGAAAAAACGCTTTAACTTTATTCTTGTTGCAGGTTTCGTGAATACATCAGCGATATTTTGTTTTGATGATATTTAATTCAAAATAATGGATTCCTTTTTCACCTCGCTTTTTATGAAATGGTATTTTATATCTATATACTTAAATCTTTGGTTGATTATCGTGTTCTGTGCTAATACTTTACTGGCTTGATTATCACAATTAATTACTACGGGGATTTTAGTTAATTCTGGCTCTAAAATAGTCTTTAGGATATTTTTAAGGTAGAGTGCTTCCTGGGTCGCATGTGTGATTGCGATAAATTCTACTTCACACGTAGAGAGAGATACAATCTGTTGCTTTTTAGATTTCCATGAAATAATAGGCCCATTTTCTGAGAGTCTAAAACAATACCCAGATATACTCTTGCGATTTTCGTCGTTTGCCCAGTCTGAATCCGAAAAACCTTCTAATTTTAGGGGATTTCTTGATTTTCTAAATACTAACTTCTGTTCTTTAGTTCCTTTTAAATAACGCAGGACTTGTTTAGCTCTGTTTAAATCCTTCATTATCGGTCGTGTTAATTTTTGTGACAGTTTTGTTACTGCATAGCATATGTCGGACCTGGTTGCAGTCATTAAATATATAAGACTACCTATAATTTCGCGATATTGTGTGTCATTTATTATTTCAGATTCGCTGAGTATATTTTTATTAATATCATTTTCAACCGGTGTAGAGCGTTTCTTGCACTCTCCCATGTCAAATTTTAATAGTATTTTGTCGATGTATCTCGATTGAGTCATCGTAACATGTCCTTTGCTTTGAGTAAATTCTATTCCCAGAAACCAGGATATTTTGCCAAGATCGGTCATTTTGAATCTTTTACTTAATTTGGTCTTAACATCGGTTAACATTTTGTCACAATTTGATGCGATTAAAATATCATCGACCCACAAAACCAAAATCAGTAGTTTATCGTCTTTGTGTTGGGTATATAAACAGGGGTCTACAGCGCATTGTCTAAATTGTTGTTTAATAATATAATCATGAAATACTGTATTCTAACACTGAGAATTTTGCTTTAGACCATATAATGACTTGTTAAGTCGCCACACGCTATTTTTATTTTTCATTATAAATCCCTCTGGAGGGGTAATATAAATTTCACAGTCTATTGGGGCATTCAAATAAGCATTTTTTACGTCCATTTAATGAATGTTTAGGTCATATTGTGATGCGATTTGCAGTAAAATTCTGATTGTCGTTAGGTTTGTGGTCGGTGAAAACGAAGAAAAATATTCTATACCGTAAATCTGAGAATACCCTTTAGCAACAAATCTAGCTTTGTACTGTTCTACGCCTGATGGTGTAGTCTTTTTTTGTAAAGACCCATCTTGTAGAAATAACATGTTTATCTTTTGGGAGAGGCACTACCGTATAGGTATCATTTTCGGTTAAGGCGTCTATTTCTTTTTTTTATGGCAATTTTCCATTCATCATAATGTTCTGAATTAATTGCTTCGTTAAAGCTTTTTGGCGCATTTTCCATTGAATAGTAATAGTCGATTTGATAATCTTTTATATTGTCCACCACAAAAAGAATAGGGTCGCCTTCTATTTCTTTTGGGATATCTTTCGACTTTATCATCATCATTATCATCATCATCATCACCATCATCATCATCATCATCATCATCATCATCATCATCATCATCATCATCATTATGGGCACTCTTGTCTCCGTCATTTTTATTGTCTTCATTTGTTTTAATTATTTGAGGAAATATACTTTCGTCTTCTTCATATGACGCGTTTTCGTCTGTAAAATTAAACGTGTCTGTGAATTTTACACATCGGATTCTTTTTATTTTATTTTTCTCTGGAAAAAATACTAAATTGGCTGGACTGTTTTTATCATATCCAAGAAAGATACCTCTGTTGGCTTTAATATTCAATTTACTCTTTTTATCTATATATGCGAAGCAAGTTGAACTAAATATATGCATTCTGCTTAAATTTGTTTTTTTACCACAGAAAGATTCATATGGAGTTTTAGATAGTGTTTTGTTAAAACACCTGTTGCGTATATAGGCTGCCACCATAAGTGCGTAGGTCCAAAGGTTTTGGGGGAGTTTTGATTCAATGAGTAGGCATCTTGCCATGTCTAAAAGTGTCCGCCACGCACGTTCAGCAGTCCCGTTTTGGTGTGGCGATCTAGGAGCTGATGTTTCATACCTGATATGATGGTTAATTAGTAAAAGTTCAAAGTCTTTATTGGTGAATGCAATACCGTTGTCAGAGCGAATACACTTTACTTCATCGTAGGGAGCCATGTCGGCTAAATATTTTTTAGTTGCTAGCAGGGTATCAGATTTGTTCTTTAAAAAGTAAACCATTATTAAACCTGAATGGTCATCTACGAAATTCAACACATGTCTATAATGTTCTCTGGCCATCGGTTCCACGGGACCGTTCAAGTTACAATGCACCATTGATAGGATATTTTTGGCCTTCTTGTTTGGTGTCTTGCTTTGATTGTTTGTCATTTTCCCTTGCGTACAGACGTCGCAGTTGAAGTTTTTTGATGTTTGTATTTTCATTCCATCAACTACTGTCGGCAACTTTTTTATATAAGGAATATTGCAGTGTCCAAGAATTTTTTGCCATGTCTGTAGATCATGGCAGGCGGTTTTCGATGAGACTACGCTATTTAAATAATATAGTCTTCCATTTTCTTTAATGTCGAATACAGTTCCATTCGGGTATACCAGTTTTGATTTATTGGGGCTAAAGTTTATATTTGCACCTTGTTCTGTGGCAGCTTGTACAGAAAATATATTTTGTTTAAATTTTGGGATTAGAAGAGCGTTTTCTAGAATACAGAAACATAGTTCACCTTTATTGTTCTTTAGCGAGATTTTAGCATCGCCTCTTTTCAAAACGATATCATTTACTCGACTCCAGTCAGCTAGTTCTACAAAATGATTTTGTGGCTTAAAGTTGGGATCAAAATTGATAAAATCAGATTCCTTTGTAATCACATGTGCCGTGGCCCCACAATCGACAAGAAAATTATTATTGTTTATTGAGGCATTAAACGTACACGAAAATAAAAAAATGTATGTTCGCTAACCGAGCTCTCAAAATTTTTAAGTGAGACGCCATTTTGAGTCCTGTATCTACATTGGAAACTCTTGTGATTAAGTCGTCCACAATTATAGCAAATAATTTTTGTACTTTTCTTAGGAGAAAAATTGTTTTTGGCAACGTTGCGGTTTTTATTCCTGGCATAGGTATAATTTAATTTTGGTGTTTTTATGTGTGCATTTTTAAATTTCATGATATTTGTGGATTTTTTTTTCTGTGATCATTTTTTTAGTTTCTTCGTAACTTCTTGAATTGGCTAAAAGTCATGGGTTTTTCTTTCTGGGTTATCACGGTGGTAAATGGCTTGAAATCACTCGGTAATTCCTTAAGGACCATGGAAATTAACAGACTGTCACTTATAACTTCACCAGACATTGTTAAAGAATTTGCAGTTGTCTCGGCTCTTATAATATAATCAGTAATAGTTTCGGCTTCCATTCGTTTTAGAGAGGTCAGTTCAGTGTATAAAGAAATAATTTGGGGTTTTCCTTTCGAAAAATAATGCTCTCTCAATATGTTCAATGCTTTGCAGCCATCGTCCAGGGCTTCTTTCATTACCAGTGATAGACTTCGGTCATCTAAACACTGTATTAATTCCTCAAAGAAAGTTGCGTTCTTTTCAATGAAGTCTGGGTCGTTTCTGTTTTTAGGTTGTGTTTGAAGTACTTTGTGTAGCTTTTGGATTCGTAGATATCCTAGAAATTTAACTTGCCACAATTTGAATTTTGATTCGGATCCATCGAAATAAAGACGCACGCTGGGCCCATAACCTCTAGAAGTGTAAGCTATGTTTAGTTTCAGAACAGTTTTCTTTGGAGGTGACTGGTTTGCAGTAGACAGAACAGTTTCCGATGGTTCGTTGTTACACACAAGTCATGAGAGGTGACTTGTCTGCAGTAGACAGTTCCACAGAGCAAAATATTCTTACCATGTCGAGACGAAAAAACATGCGAAATTGCTACAGAAAAGGTTTAATATTTATGGAGCAATTCTAGTTTCTGATAGGTTGCTAGCAGAACGTGAATTAATTCGATTCGTCACTTCCTAACAGCATCGTTTATAAATAGAATCGTCCGACTGTGTGGGATCATACCCTATTATAAATCAAAAATATCGCAACAGTAGTACTGTCCGTCAAGTGGTCCCGCGGGGACCACGTGTATCTGTGATCATGAGTAGTCAGTTTGGGGCCATGGGCTAAATTGAATAGTGGCGCTTTAGCAGCTAGTGCACATCCTCTGCATGTTTTCAACTTTTCTTTAATATCCTTGTCCATGTTTTTCCAGTACACGTATTAAACTTTTCATTTTGGTGGCGCTAGGATGTCATGTGTAAAAATCCTTTAAGATTTTCTTTGGGGGGGTCACTGGAACAACTACTTTATTCCTATATAATAATACCTGATCGCGTGTTGAGAAAATCTCTGCTACTTGTTCAGGCTGAGGTTTTTCTTGGATTCTCTTATAAAATCGTTGCTTTCGGCTATTTTCCTTATATCATCTAGAGTAACGGGCAATTCTTTCCCAGTGTTGCATAGGATCGAACTATTATCCCTCTCTGGTCGTAGTGATGTGATCACCGAGTCTTCAAGTGGTTCACCATTCCTTGGTCTTAATCGAGATACGAGCGGCGTGCAATAAGTAATGCCCCTGACCCACTTCCAGTTGTTGGATCTAGCTGAAACTTTGCATGTGCAATGATTTATATTTCTATGGGTTATGTGGCAAATTACAGCTCTGAACTAATTGTGATTTCTGTTTTACAGGTGTTTGAACTGAGTCAGGTATTAAATGGAGCCTGTTGAATGTCGAGCAGTGATCCGGTTTTTGTATTTGAAAGAACGCACACCACAGGAGACTTTTGATGAAATGAAAGAAACTTATGGTGATAATGCCCCATCATATGACCTTGTAAAACGCTAGCATCATGAATTCAAAAATGGCCGGAAGTCTGTGGAAACAGCTCTCAGACCTGGTCGCCCCCCCCTTCTGCTATTGATGATGCATCTGTCCATCAAGTTGAGGCTGCCATTTTGGAAGATCGGCGCATTACTATTCGCCAAATCGCCCAAGATGTCATTATTAGTACAGAGTCTGTTGAAACTATCATTCATGACCATTTGCATATGCATAAGGTGTCTGCCAGATGAATTCCCAGGTTGCTCACACCATTCCAGAAGCGAGAACGCGTCGAGTGCTCGAGGATGAATTTGGAGATGTACCAAGAAGATGAGTCAAAGTTTTTCAAAACACTGATTACACAGGATGAAACCTGGGTCCATCACTATGATCCAGATACCAAAGCCCAGTCAATGCAGTGGAAGCACTTGGACTCACCACCTCCAAAGAAGGCAATGGTGCAGCCCTCCGCTGGCAAGGTCATGCTTACAGTCTTCTGGGACAAGGTAGTGATAACAGCTTTCCTGGCAAAGGGTACCACAATTACAGGAGCCTATTATGCTTCACTTTTGAGGAAATTAAGGGAAGCTATCAAAATCAAGAGGCGAGGCAAGATCAGCAAAAGTACCCTCCTTCTGCAGGACAATGCTCCGGTCCACAACTCGCATGTCGCCAGATCAGAAGCACGGGCATTTGGTTATGAAATCCTTCCCCATCCTCCCTACTCTCCTGACCTTACACCCTTTGATTTTCATCTCTTCCCAGCCATGAAGTTGTTTTTGAAAGGAAAGCGTTTCCCAGATGATGCAGCCTTGATTTCTGAAGTCACCTCGTGGTTGGAGGACCAACCTGGGGTATTCTACAAAAACGGTCTCCAGATCTGCATCAAACGATGGGAGAAATGCATAACTGAGTGGTTCCTATGTAGAGAAAGACTAATAACTGTGCCAAGTTTCGTTGCTCTACTGCTATGGGAAGTGGGTCAGGGCATTACTTATTGCACGCTCCTCGTAGCCCATCTGCGTGTTCTAATTTCTTTGACTGGCGGATATCTATATCAAAGTCGTAATTTAATAGGATTGTTCCTCATCTTTGGAGCCTGTTTGCCGTATGTGTAGGTAACACTTTTTTTTTTAACCAAAGGCAGAGATCAGCGGCTTGGAGTCCGTTTGAAGTTTCAAATGTCGTCCGTGGAGAAATCTGTATAATCTTGTTACCGTGATGCTTCCGGATTCTTTCTCTATCTGGGAATAATTCCTTTCTGCAGGATAGTAGCGTGTGCTATCGGTTTCATAGAACCGTCGGACATTTTATGGCGCATACGCGCGCCGATTCCATATGCGCTCGCGTCACGACGATAATGTGTAAATGTGGGTTATAATGGACCAGAAATACCTCCAGAGTGAGCGCCTCTTTTAGTTTTTCGAACGCTATCTTGCATTCCGTGGTCCAGTTCGAAACTCTGTCCTTCCTAAATAGTTCATTTGCATGCTGGAAATTAAGGCTTGATAGTAATTAGCTGAGCCTAAACAACTTTGCAGCGTTGTTATGTCGTGTGGCTCGGGCATCTTTTTTATTGCTATAGACCTTTCTAGATCGGGGCGATCTACCATTCCTATCTATTATCTGCCCGAGGTATTTTATTTGGTTCAGAAAAAAATCTCATTTGGTGTCTTTACTCGTTCATCTTTTTGAACACCTGAAAATCGTGATTTCTCTGTTGCTCTATAGATTCGCTTTTCATTAAAATATCGTTCAAGTATCCGATGGAAAAAATCAAGGTAATGCGCAAAAGTTTTGAGCTTTCTCCTTTAACAGGAATCTGGAAGTATGCTTCGCTCTGATCTATTTTTGAGAATATGTTTCCCACATTTAGTTTCGTAAAAACTTCCTCGTGGCTGGATAGCGGGTAGTGATGATCCTTTAGTGTGGCATTCAATCCGGTCGAGGAGTCTGTGTAGACTCTGATATAGTTTGATTTTTTCTTTACATATACGGTCAGTGCAGCACACTCGCTGTAGTCGCCTGGGGTCAAAATCCCTGCTTTGACGAGTCTGTCTAGTTCTATGTCAATCTTTTGTATAGAGGCAAATGGTACGCTGCGTTTCTTTTTGAAGACTTGAACTTCGTCTCCATTTTTTGTACAACGGCCTAGTTTCTTCGAGAAAAAACATTGGGGAACGACTCCTTCAGGTCTTTCCTTAGTCTTTTAGCTTCGGCTGTAAGGTTGCCCACCTGTTGTATAGTCGGGCCGTTCATATTGGGGATCATATTAAGAAGAGACGAGGACATGTAACGGGTACATGTAATACAAAACATACGATGATGAGAGAGAGAGAGAGTGACCTTAGACATTCGTATCGTTCTGTCATGTTTCTTCTTATAAGAGAGAAGGGAGGTGGTAATCAGTTCTTTTAACACAGGAGGGGACAGTCATTACTTACGATAGAGAGGGGGACACAAAGATCATTAGTAACGATGATTTCAGATTACCTTCAATTTGGTAGAAAGATGGCACGAAGACGGCAGTTACAAAAATATGAGATGTTCTTTTATTCCATTTGACCGGTCGAAATGATGATTACGTCCAGGAAGTTGTTTCTACATGTTTAAAACTTTCTTCCTCCTCTGACCATGTCAGCTCTGCTCCTATCTTCGTCTCCAACTCTGTCTAACGCATCTTCGACTCTAGCTCCTATATTGAGAATTCATTTCTGCCATGACGTCATATGTGTGTCCAAAAACGTGATCGACCCACATTGCCTGAACATGTGTGGTTCGGAACGCTTCCAAACCATTTCTGCAGACAAAGAATTCTCACTCCTATTTTTTCCTAGCCTATTTTTCAACATATTTAAATTGTATTGTTCTTTAATTTCTATCTGACCTTATTTTAATTCAGTTTTCATAAAAAGATTTGAACAATCAAAATTCCTTTTACAACAACATATCTAAACTATTTTATGTGAAACTGAACAATGCGTATTTCCACATTCCATTTCTGAATCTATTTCTGAACCTTGCTTACAAAGTTCGAATGTCGGTCTATCTAATGTGTTTTTCTTAATTATAAGAAAAGGGGGACATTTTCTTGTAACACACCCTTTAGCCAATGGGCGAGTCCCAGCGTTCCAGTCTCTCCCAAAAAGGTTATTAGTATTTTTTTAATACAAACACCTTGAGATTCACTGTTTTTCCTTTAAAATTACGTAAGTGGTTACCTCGCCTTCAAATCTTATTCTTTCTCCAGTTATTGAACGAGCAACTTTCTTGGTTCTCATCATCTTCGTTTTCCGATTTTGAACCAACTATGGTAGTTTGTGAATTCTAACCACAGTCAAGTTGAAGTCAAACATTCTTGTCCCCGATTTTTATCGTCACGTACTTCCGTACATTTTCGTCCTCTGCTTGAGACCTCGTTGTTTTTTTACGTAGCTCCTGCGGGGTTTGTGTCCGTTGCGTCTGCACCAGTCACATTTCCGGGACTGGTATGGATAATTCTTCTGCTAGTTGAGTTCTCCACATCCTTTGCATGGGTAACAGGGTAACTCAGGTTTGTTTTGGGATTTTTCTCGAGGGTCATATTTGACTTTCGCATGACTATCTGTAGATTAAGATTTTTTTGTTACTCTGTACTTTTCTAATGTGTGCTACACCTGCCTCTTCTATATTTTTGGAGTTTTGCTTCCATAAGATGATTCTTTGGCATCCCTCAGCCATTTGTTGAAGGGTTATGTTTAATTCCTTTTCCAATTTTTTTTTTTTTTTTGGTCGGCGTCCGAGTCCAGCGTCCTTGGTCGACACTAAGCCTTGAATAAAAATTAAGACCTTAAAGTTGTCGGCCGTCAATGAGGATAGTCCGAAGTCGTCACAGTGTCTATTTACGATTGAAGAAATTGTGGGGTAATCTTGGTCTTGTTTTGTGGATTAGGCTGATGCATATCCATATTTTATGAAATAAGCTGATTTTTAGATAGTATAATTCCATCAATGATTTCACTGTCGAAGGACAATTCACTCCTCTGTTTAGGGATGATACAGCCCACGAACTTATTATGTTTCACAGTTTCCAATTTTTTAACTTAAGTTAATAGTTCGAACTTTTTCTTTGCCATGACTGCATTTCCAGTATTATTTTTTTTCGCTGAATTGCCTTCTTAACTCTTCTCTTTCTCTCGCTTCTCTTTCATTTTTCTTCTTCTCTTTCGGCTTCTCTTTTTCTTCTTCCCTTTCTCTTCTTTCTTGTTCTCTTTTTTTCTTTTCTTTCTTCTTTTCTTCTTCTTTTTGTTACTGTAATCCCAAAGTTGGAGTCTGGTCTAACCATATCATTTCAACTAGCTGCCTTGAAAGTTCTGTCATTTTGAAAAAAAAATACAATCACGAAATAAACTGGTGTCTAAGAAGTAATAAAGAGAAAACACCGCGACTTTACAGAGAAAATATTCACGAAGAAAAAAACCATGTGCATTTGCTTTTAATAGAAAAAAATGCTCAATTTTCCACAGAAAACACAAATACACTTGAGGAGTTATTTTAACGCCCTTGAGAAGAAAAAAATGAAGAATTTTGTCGTTCACAAGAATTCAGTATAATAAAACGAATTGAAATCTTTCTGTAGCAAACAATCCAAAAAATCGAGTATTCGTGTTGTTATGCTGAATTCTCGGAATGGCATAAATGCGATTTCAATCCTTCGTAGAGCTGATATACATTTTCCCTTTCTTGTTGTTTTACCGAGTAAACGAAATCATGCAGCCTATGGATAGAACAAGCAATATGCACAAGCGATATTTGCAAAACGAAAAAAAAAACAATTTCTTTTTTTTTTCTCTGAGTGATTGAAACTAAAACTTTTCACTTTGAACAAACGGTCCAACAGTAAAGACTTTTGGATAAAGAAACTATTCTAGGACAATAAAAGCTCTGATCTTGAGCGCGTGGTTCAGTGGGAGAAGACGTGGCTGGTTACCTTTAATGCATCTAAAACCAAACTCCTATCTTTACATCATCAACGATCTGATCCCCATCTGGTATCAATTGACATGGATGGCTCTCGTCTAGGAGAAACCCCGTGTTTTGACAAGATTCTCGGTTTGTCCTTTACTCCTGATCTGAAATGGAACACGTACATCAAGTCTGTTGCCAAGGTCGCTGGAAAGATGATGGGATCCTTCTACCGCTCCAGAAGATATCTCACTACTGATGAAATTCTCTATTTATATAAAAGCCAAGTACGTCCAAGGATGGAATACTGCAGCCATATCTGGGCAGGAGCTGCTAAAAACAGCCTATCCTACCTTGACAGGGTACAAAATAAACTTCGTGACTTAGTGGGGGATGCCCTTTTCTCTACCCTGCAACCTCTCTCCCACAGAAGAGACTTGCGAGCCTATCCTTGTTTTATCGTTATTTCCATGGCAGGTTCTCGCCTGAACTCCAATCTCTGGTCCCCCCTCGCCAATCCTTCACAAAAAACACCCGTCTAGCTGAATCCAATGTGAAAAATTTTCCCCACTCTTTATCTGTGTCTAAATCAAAACGTGGATTCCATGAACAAAACTTCTTTCTTAGAACTGCACGCCTGCGGAACTCTGTTCCGTCTGCCTGCTTTCTACATGACTACAGCTTGGATGCCTTCAAGTCCAACGTAAACAAATTCCTAATGAACCGCCCTCTTAAGTAAACACTTCATACAAATCTCCACACTAACGTACTGTACTTGCAATAACCCTTATCCCTGATAAATGGTGACCACCGTGTAAAAAAAGTAAATAAAAAGCGACATTGAATGTTAAAAATGAATTAGGTCCATCCTTCTTAGCAATAGAAAGGGTTGTATTTTTTCTACTCACGGCGTTTTGAAGAATAAACATTTCCCGAGGCCAGGGCGTTTTTTTTTCTGTTTGTTTTGTTTTTTGTATGTTTTGTTTGCTTTGTTTGTTTGTTTGTTTGTTTGTTTTTGCTTGTGTTTTTTGTCGTTGAAAACACTTTGTGGAGTCGCTATTTACTTTTGCAAAGAAGTTAGACAAATACGAGTTTGTTGACCAGAAGTTGGTTGCTTATCCAAAGGAGATTCTTGTGGGTTCTTTTTTCGAATCCATACGTCGCCAATGGTGTGGTGGTGGTTAGGGGTCACAATATAAAGATGAAAGAGTCCTGGTGCTCACTACCAGTGGTTAAATTGCTAGTGTACTCTCTGCTCGGCGGCAGACATGTCTGGCTTACATAGGACGAGACAAATCAATATTATCATGAATATAGGGATGTTAACTACGCCAGAACACAAACTATTAAACAAACATTAAAAAATATTTTCGAAAATAGAAACATCACACTTCGGCCTCTGTTTATTCGTGCCTCCTAGGAAAAGCAGGCATAAATAGAGACCTGTAAAGGAGACCAATTATGGGTTATCTTTGCTTACATTTGAAACCGACATTACATATATATATATATATATATATATATATATATATATATATATATATATATATAGAGAGAGAGAGAGAGAGAGAGAGAGAGAGAGAGAGAGAGAATATACTTAACATATATTCTCTGGCTCTTCTCATTTACTTACTAGCATCATAAGATATATTATATAATTCAATCTAATATATTCGTATGTATATCTATATAGATTGTATTTCAAACCCACGAAGTTTGAATCCAAATGTTTTGACGTTAACACCCTGACCGAAATTTTTCTTATCCGAAAAAAAAAACTGTTATTTGTTATTTATTTTTAAAGGCTCAGCTTAAACAATCGTTTAATGGGACCTTTTTAAACTATGTGTTAAAATTTCATAATGTAGATTTCTTTTTCTGCTTTCCGTGTCTTGTTTCATGTTTTATTTGTTATTTGTGTTTTTGCTTTAAGCCAGTGGATCATATCAGATATTAAGGGATTAGGAAATGTTGGAAAATGGGCTAAGATTTTCCTTCTTTTACGCGAATGCTTCGGACGCCATCTTATAACGTAATTCCCCGCCTCTTTCAACACGTTCAGTGAACACAGCGGTCTGTAAAATTTAACAGCGATTGAAGTATCGTAAACGGAGAACCGTGCTGAAAACCTATTCACTCCGTGAAGGAATGGGTGTGTCGTAATCGGAGAACTTAGGTTTGACTAAAAAGGGGAAAAGGTTTCAGTATTTGTCATCTGACCTTCTATTGTATAACTCAAAATCTAAAACGTTGAATAACTTCGAAGACGGGAGTAGTACTATTAAAACAAACAACGTTGTCTGTTCCACCATTCTCCATGCACTTTAGCCAGTGATAAATGATGCCTCGAGCGTCAAAGTCTTTTCCGGTCACATTTCTGTCGCCACTCTGAAATCGACGAACCCATTCCCTAACTTTACTGATATCAACTGCATCGGCTTTGTAAACGTTCAACAGGCACCAATGAATGTTGTTTAATTCAATCTTTTCTGCGTTGAAAATTCAATGATGCATCTCTGCTTCTGATGCACGTCCAAGGCAGGAGTTGGTTTCTTAAGGTCTCACAGCGTCAATATCTGCAACAAAGAAGTTAAACTTTCAGTTCATAAACGCATAAGTTCAGTCATCATAAAAATGCAATTTGTAATTCCCCCTGATATATTCGGACGGAATAAAAAGTAGGAGACATTACTCATTGTTTTATTACTGCGGCAATGCAATTCGTTTTACTAAAGGAGCACCTTTTATCAAGAGCAAAATACACTACTTTTTAGGGAATAGGATATATTGATAGGACAGACCAAGCTAATAGAGACGGTTTATAACAATAATTTATTGACATTAGATTCGACGATGAGCGTGTTGAAATCTACAGGAAAGCAACCAAGTGATAGTATGTTCCACAAACAGAAACCATTACTACTTGCATTCAGCACCCTACACGCTTTATTTTATAACAATTAGACTTACCTAATTAATAATGGTTTGTTATCATTTTTATCCATTTTTTTATCTGATCTAATAACATTAAAGCCGTAGTGATAACAGAGATACACGTTTAAACTACAGTATACATACATATATATATATGTATGTATATATATATATAATATATAATATAATTAGGTCGTTTTTATCAGATATATATACGTAAAAAACATTATTTTTGCACCAACCTAATATATATATATATATATACATATAAAACTAAAAACATTATATATATATACGTAAAAAAACATTTATATATATACATATATATATATATATATATATATATATATATATATATATATATATATATATGCAAAGAGAGACAGAGACAGACAGACAGACAGACAGACAGAAACAGAAAGAGTAAAAGTACTTGCAAAATCAATGGCATAACATCGGGATTACGTTCTATATGTGTACCTGGAAGCATTTTTTTCTGGGTTAAATGCCATTGAAACAAATACTGATCAACCTTCATTACTGTAAATGGCAAACGCATAAAGTATTGAGAAGAATTTAAATAAGGAAACCAATATGAAAGCATTTTGTCTTTATTTAACGAAACTTCTCACTTCGAATGAGTCAATTTGATTTCTCTCCCACCGTGACAAATGTGACACAAGGGTCTTAGACTGGGATCTAAAAGTCAGCGTTCCAGCGCTAGAGCATTCTAACTCTGCAAAAGATACTTGGGCAGCTTCGTCAACATTCCCCGAAAGGTAATCAACAATAAACTAACCAATTCTCAAAGAGAGGAGGCAAAGCCTAGAAAGATAGACACCCTAAAACTGTACAGGACAACAAATTACATTGCAAGAATGGTCTAATCTCTGTTGATTTTGGGGCTCAGGGTTAAACCGTCTCACTTTGAATAAGTTTAAGTTTGTTTGATTTGTCATCTATGCGATATATATATATATATATATATATATATATATATATATATATATATATATATATTATAATTTCACAATAACCATGGTTTATCGTAAAATGTATTTCTTAACGATTTTGGGACAAGCTTAAACATTATTTCGTTAAAAAATATTCCAAAATGGCTAATCATCAGACACAAAGTACTATTGTAATAAAACTATGCACAATTTCTTCTTTTACTAATACAAGCATCAAACTTTCTCTTTCTTCATTTTATCGATTAATTTTTCATTGGAATTTGGAATATCTTTTAACAAAATAATGTTTAGGGTTGTCCAAATAGTTAAGAAAAAAATGTAACACTGGAGAAATACATCTGGAGATGGACCTGTTATAAATTATTGATGCCTGGGCTATTGCGAAATTACAATATATGTTCTTGATCATTAACATTGAAAACTGCTGAGCTTAATTAACTGAGGCAATTAATATTGACTTCAGTTCAATTAGTATATGAACATTGATTAAAAACTATATATATATATATATATATATATATATATATATATATATATATATATATAGCAAAACAGGGAAGGATGAGGATGGTACCATTAATAAGAGAAATAGACACAAGAGACAGGTTTGGTTCAATCCACCATTCAGCGAGCACATCAAAAATAATATACCTAAGGAATTCTGTAGAATAATAGACCAGAACTTCCCCCTGGATAATAAACTTAGCAAAATAATAAATAGAAACTCTGTAAAATTATCTTTATCAACGTCCAGAAACTTGACTAACACTATAATTAGAAACAATAGAAGAATCAGCAAAATAAGGAACAACAACGAACTAGCATCAAACGAAAATATACCAAGCAGAAAATGTAACTGCAGAATACCTGAAAATTGTCCGTTGGATGGGAAATGTCTAACCTCGGAAATAGTGTATAAATGCGAGATAAAAACCGATAACTCTAAGAAGATATATCTGGGAGTCACGGGAACAGTGTTTAAGGACAGATACAGAAATACCGTAGTATCATTCAAAAAGGAACCTGGGACAGAAACTAATAGAGATGGCGTAAACGACAGCAGGTGGGTGGGCACAAAAATAAGCATTAGAAAAAAAAACAAAAAGAAGAACACTACTACATTAGGTGACTAGATTAGGGAACTTAAGAGAAATAATGAAAATTTTGAATTAAAATGGTCAGTAGTGGAGAGGGGGAGGAGGTACAGTCCTGGGAAATCAAAAAGGTGCAATCTATGTTTATTCGAAGCCTTCTACATGGTGAACTCCAAAGAGGAAATTTTGAATAAAAGACTTGATGCTATACAGGAATGCCTTCATAGAAATAGATTTCTGCTATCACGCCTTAAATGTAACTGTGGCATAATCTTTTTATAACAATAAGGATCATCGGATGTCAGGATTATATTTTAATGTAGAGTTAAATAGGTAGAACTGTTACAATATAAATTAAGGATCCAAATCTAACATGCGAATATAGTTTCCTTTCTTCTTAACCGGGCAAGAAATACAAACAAAGTATACCACCCATCTAAAAAAAAAAATTTTTTTCCATAACAGCAACCATTCTTGTATTCAGTCGTTGCAGTATTAACGGTAAAATTAGTAACACCCTCTTCAAATCAATAAAACAACTCAGCAATTAATCTATTATTAAAAATTAAATTAGCAACATGGGAGCTGTTAATCCATTTAAATATTAATTCAATTGATTTTGTCGTCTGACACCCTAGGTTGGTAGAAGCCATGCTTACTTATTCTCTTACTTCACTCCATGGTCTAAGTGTTTTTCTACCAATAAATGCAGGAGTAGACATCTTCCCACCGGCGTAAAACACACTTGGAGCCGTAGGTGGTTTTGTTGTAAGAATAGTAATTAGAGGACATACAGTATTTTATTTATTTAGACAACCCAAGACCAGAACGTACCAACTATATGACAGGAGCAGCACAAGTGATAAATAACAGATGCGGTCTAAACACATCCCATTCCTTTAGATCAAGAGCATAATTTATATACTTAATTGTTAAAAAAGCCATTGTAGCACGTTTTGGCCCATCTGATTAAATTAATTATTAAGTCATCGTCGCCTTCGAGTAATTTTTTTTTTATTTTTACATTTTTTATTTCCATACTTTGTGGACCAGGCGCGAACGCAGACCCCACATATTTAATGAACCACCGTTCTGCCAGATCAAACATACCCATTCCTGTATCTC
This sequence comes from Euprymna scolopes, assembly GCF_053919585.1. Taxonomy (NCBI): domain Eukaryota; kingdom Metazoa; phylum Mollusca; class Cephalopoda; order Sepiida; family Sepiolidae; genus Euprymna; species Euprymna scolopes. The sequence goes on from NC_136500.1 coordinate 49,395,656, forward strand.
GATACATCTTCTATCATTACATGTAATCAGTTATTTTTTTAAATCGTCAACCATATAGGAGCCTATTCGTGACCAGACACACACACACATACACACACATTCAGCTTTATATTATATATATATATATATATATGTATATATATATATATTATATATATATATTAAGCACCTTGCTTTGATAGAGCACTTTCATTAAATTAAACTGCCTGCTACTTATTTAGCATAATTCAAATGTCTAAATGACGCACTTTTGAAAAATGGCGATCAATGTTTATATATAGACATTGGGGATATGATTTACGAGTGCCGAATTCGTGGCTTAGAGAATAGAACTGCTGACTATCCAGTAGACTATTGTATATCCGACTCTTGGCCTGGGATGTTATACCAGCCATACTGAAAAGCTGTGATACAGTCCAATGTTGACTACAGTGTATTGTGGAATAAATCGCTGCGGGGAGTAAAGCTTCTACCCGGTGAAGCGCCGTGGTCCCTGACTAGAGCAGGCAAACAATCGATTTTAATGAAAAATGGGCGATTTCACCGATTTCGATGACAATAAACTTATTGGAAGTATAAAACATTCGTTTGTATATACATAAGATAAAGAGGGGGCGTGGGCACGGATAGGAAGATAAATTTTAAATTTTGAAAAGAATTTAATATTTAGAGGATAATGTGATAAAACTGACACTAAATCTAAGATTCTTATTCATTATCACTATTTTTGTTAATATAACACCAAAATAGCTATCTATCCATAAGAACTTTTTAATGCAATAAAAAAATAGCTATCTATAATCCATAAGGACTTTTTGAATGTAATAACAAAATATCTATCTATAATCTATAAGAATATTACAACCAGAGAAGATCAGAAAAACATCGGTACTGTGGTTTCAAATTCAACACAAAATCTAAGCCGACTTCTATTCAACCTCTCTTTATATCTGTCTCCCCGGTAATGGTGTCTCAGTATGTTCTTTACTATCCTCGAGGTTGTTTTAACATTTTTTTAAGACCTTTGTTTTATTTCTTTATTATATTTGTTTTGTTTTCTTGCAATTTTACCGACAAATGCGTAGTTGGACAGAACGTATTTATCTTTTTGGCTTTCTTAATCGACTTAGATAGCTCTGCTCCCAACAGCTCTTTAATTATAAACATCTGGTTTCGGGGAAGCAGCTTCGAAAAATAAAAGATAAAATAAATTTAAACTAGCCATTCACTTTAAAATAGAAATAAAAATATAAAAATTTAAAAATCAGAATTAAAAATTTTAAAAAATTTTAACTATTAAATCTCAGAGTTAAACATTGATAAATTAACTCCCGCCTCCCTGCTCGACGTAGAGAATTTTTGAATTTGTGTACATATTTTGCCGTCGTTGATTTTTAATGTTAAAAGAGAAGGATTTGTAAAATGATTAAAGACAAGGAACTCGTCAAAGCCAGTTGTATTTCTCAAAGTCACAGGCGATTTTCCATGTTAAAGCGTGTAGATTTTTATAGTAGTAGATTTATTTTATATTGTAAGTAATCATCTATCTATATATCTCTAAAAGTGCAAATGTCTGTCAGTGTGTATGCCTGTGTGTGTACATCTCTGTCAATTTTCGGTCTAGAGACTCGAGATTTGGCAAAAGGAGTATTGAGATTTGGGAAAACATTTCCAATCGGTTTTCAGCCAGAAATTTCTCTGTCAAGGGGTCAAATTTCAACGATTTTACCGCGGACTGCTCTACCAAACTCCTCCGACAATTTTGGGTCTAAACACTTGAAATTTTAGATGTAGGTTACTTGGACATGGATCCAATTTTTTATTTGATTTGAGCCCAAAAATAAATGTTAAAGGGTGAAAGTTTAAAAAGAAATTACCTCTGCAGCCTCTACCAAATTACTCAGCCAATTTTTGGTCTAAACATTTGAAATTTTACATAAAGTGTATACACACATAGGGCGAGCTTTTAAATCGAGTTTGACCGAAAATTTGTCAGCCAAGGGGTCAAATTTCAAAAGATTTGACCCTTTTCCTCTATAGAAAACTATTCAGCCAATTTTGGATCTAAACATTTGAAATTTTAAAGTGCATTCAGACATGCGGCAAGCATTTTAACCAGTTTTGGGGCGAAAATTTGGCTGCCAAGAGGTCACAGTTGAAAGAGTTGACCTTTGCAGACTATACTCAATTCCTCTGCTAATTTTTGGTCTAAACACTTGAAATTTTAGATGTAGGTTACTTAGACATGAGTCAAACATTTTAATATATATATATATATATATATATATATATATATATATATATATATATATATATATATATATAGGGTCGGAGCAAAGCCGGGTTAAACTGCTAGTGAATACTATATGGAAAATGTTTATTTAAGGATCATATTTTAATTTTACTTTAAAAATATACATTTTAATTTAACCTTCAAATATTATTTAATTTCGCTTTAAAAATATAAATTGTAATTTTACTTTAATAATATAAACTCCATTGACCTAAAAAATTATTTTAGTGAAATTAAATAAAATCCTAGAGAAATCAATCTTAAATTCAATGAAATTTACAAACAAATGTTGTTTGTAAAAATCCTTCATCTATATGTCCTCTGTCGATATTTTTTTTTGCTTGTGTGATGAAGATTGTATCTTGATTTTACTTAAATTTATTACATAATCTCTATATCCGTCGACTGTTTATTAAGAGTACCTGTCTTCTGTATATACATCCCTTGAACAGTTTGCTCTTTTTTTTCCTAAGATCTTTACTGATCTTTATTATATAACTAGCAAGGGTACTCAGCGTTGCCCGGTTATTTGGAGGTGTGTGCTGAGCAAAAAAAAAGTGGTAGTAGGAAGGCAGGCTCGAACCCGTACTGCAAAGGAGGAGAAGAACAGGGGGAAAACGCGACGTCTTTGCTGTTACGACCACCGCCAAATCGGAAGTGACGTAGGTTTAAATTAAGGCTAGACAATCGAAAGGAGAGGATGACTTTCGAACATATCGGCGAAAAAAGCGACCCTCTATTGACAAGTGCCCAGTTTAAGGTGAAGATATTAATGTTTTTGCCAATTTTTCGATATTTGTCGACTGAAAGGTCGAACTTCAAAACGATACTGATCTTGTAAAAATCCGTCACCTCTGTCGAAAGTTTTAGGCAGACATACATACATACATACATACATACATACATACATACATCTTGCCCTATCTCTGACTACACTTTATGTAAAATTTCAAATGTTAAGACCAGAAATTGTCTGAGTAATTTGGTAGAGATCGCAGAATTCTTCTTTTTTTTTTTAACTTTGACCGCTATTATGGCCCCTTAACATTTATTGTTTTCGCTCAAATCAAGTTATTAAATTAGATCAATGTCCAAGGCACCTATGCCTAAAATTTCAAGTGTTTATACCTAAAATAAGCGGAGGAGTTTGGCAGAGTTCTCAAAGGTCAAATCGTTGAACTTTGATCATTTAACTGGCTGAAAACGGATTACAAAGACTTTTCCAAATCTCAGTACCCTATATATCAAATTCCGAGTCTGTATACTTAAAATTAACAGAGTTATTGCGTAGGGAAATGTACATACACAGACACACAGACACACAGATATCACTACCCTGTATATCAAATTTCGAGTATGTAGACTTAAAATTGACAGAGTTATTGTGTAGGGAAATGTACACAGACAGACAGACACAGATACAGACAGACACTTTCACTTTTATAGATATTAGCAGGGGTGTCCAGCGTAACCCGGGTGTTTGAAGGTGTGTGTTGAGCAAAGAAAAAAGTGGTAGTAGGAAGAAAGGCTCGAACCTGTACCGCTAAGGAGGAAAAGAACGGGAAAAAGGAACGTGACGTCTTTGGTCTTACGATCACCGTCAAACTGGAGGTGACGTAGATTTAAATTAAGGCTAGACAATCAAAACGAGAGGATGACTTTCGAAAATATCGGCGAAAAAAGCGACCCCTCCCTATAGAAAAGTTGAGGATGAAGAAATTAATGTTTTTAGCCAATTTTTCGGTATTTGTCGTCTGAAGGGCCAGGCTTCAAAACAATACCGATCTGGTGAAAACATGTCACCTCAGTCGTAGGTTTTAGGCAGACATGCAAACATACATGCATACATGTATATATTGGTAGCTCAAATTTTCGACCCAAACCGATTAAAAAGCTTGCCCGATCTCTGAATACCCTTTATGTAAAATTTCAAATGTTTAGACCAGAAATTGTCTGAGTAATTTGGTAGAGACCGCAGAAGTAAATTTTTTTTTTACTTTGACCCTTATTATGACCCCATAAAACTTATTTTTGGGCTCATCCCAAGTTCGATCCATGTCCAAGGAACCTATATCTAAAATTGCAGGTGTTTAGACCCAAAATTGGCGAAGGAGTTTTGTAGAGTTCTCAAAGGACAAATCGTTGAACTTTGACCCCTTAACAGTCAAATTTCTGGCCGAAAACTGATTACAAATATTTTCCCAAATCTCAATACCCTGTATATCAAGTTTCGAATCTGTAGACTTAAAATTGAAAGAGTTATTGCGTAGGGATATGTAAACACACAGACGCACACACAGACACTTTCACTTTAATATATATACTAGCATTTCAGCCCAGCGTTGCCCGAGTGTTTGAATGTGTCATTTGAACAAAAACAAAAAGTGGTAGTAGGAAGGCAGGCTCGAACCCGTACCGCGAAGGAGGAAAAGAACGGGGGAAAAAATGCTGTCTATGCTGTTATGACCACTGCTCAACCGGAAGTGACATTTTTTAAAATTAAGTCTTGACAATCGAAAGGAGAGGATGACTTTCAAAAATATCGGAGAAAAAAGCGACCCCCCCCCCTGTAGAAAAGTGTCCAGTTTAAGGTGAAAAATTAATGTTTTAGCCAACCTTTCGATATTTGTCGTCTGAAAGGTCGAACTTCAAAACCACATGATCTTGAGAAAATCCGTCGCCTCTGTCGAAAGTGTTGGGCAGACATGCAAACTAAAAATTGTACGTAGGAAATGTACACAAACACACAGACACACCGACACGTTCACTTTTATAGATAGACTAGCATGGGTGCTCGGCGTTACCCGGGTGTTTGAAGGTGTATGCTGAGCAAAAAAAGAAAAACTTTCAATTTTTTTAAAATTTGATCCCTATTATGACCCCTTAAAATTTATTATTTTGGGCTGAAATTAAGTTATGTTAGATCCATGTCCAAGGAACCTATATCTAAAATTTAAAGTGTTTAGACTCCAAATCGTCGGAGGAGTTTGTAAAGTTCTCAAAGGTCAAATCGTTGAACTTTGACCCCTTAACAGCCGAATTTCTGACCGAAAACAGATCACATCTATTTTCCCAAATGTCAGTACCCTTTATATCAAATTTCGAGTCTGTAGACTAAAAATTGACAAAGTTATTGCGTAGGGAAATGTACACAGACACACAGACACACAGACACGTTCACTTTTATAGATATATAGATATATAGATTGATATCTCCCCCTGTTCCACGGAGAACGTTCTTGCAAGACTGGGGAGTACGATAGCCTTCTCTCTATTTTCTTTCAATTTTATGGTGAACGGTATTCCTTCGTCCTTGATATATATATATATATATATATATATATATATATATATATATATATATATATATATATATATATATATAAGTGAAAATGCCTGTCTGTCTGATGTAAGTCTTTCATTTCATGTCAGGAGTGAAGATCAGACGCGGATGCTTCTCAAGGCCAGGGCCGTTTATTACAATCGAAGCCAGGTTAGGACAAAGGTAATCCTAGTGAAAGCTTTGTTTTTGATAGATGGGTAACTAGGAACATTTCCCATTGTACCACGCATCTAAGGTTGCAAAATAGAGAATCAGAAAGCTCTTGATCGTTGCCGGTCTTTGAATTATTGATAGTTGTGTCGTCTGCGTAAATGTCTACAAATGATTGTTGAATATGATTTGGGAAATCGTTGATTAAGGTCAGTTGGGCCCAGGATAGATTAACAAGTCACGAAACCATATTGCGGTCACTGAGTAGGTTGTTTTTGCTAAAGTGATTGAAAACTTCTCTATTTATCAGGAATTCGGGCAAATTAGACATAACGAACAGGGTATTAATTGGTTTATACCTCGGTGCAGGAAATCGACTCCCAGTATTTTTTATATACAGGTAGATTCAAAGTTTTCCAGGATGTTGAGAAGCAATTCTCCTTAAACAGCTGTGCCAGAATTGGAGTTAGTCCAGGTTGCAACCTTTTGAGCACAATGACTGGAATATTGTCAGAGAGGGTGTATTTGTTGAATCGCACCATCTCTAATAGGAAGATGTCACTCAGAGTATTTTCAGTCTTGGAAGTTTGGGGTTTAGTCAGCCCTGGTCGCAGAGGGTTGATGAAAGAAAAATATATACCCATATACATGATTATAAAGACAAAGTTTATATTCTTAATCTAAAGCCTATATTTTTGGTATAACTGGATTTCTAGTAGACATTTTAAAAAGGGATTTTCGTAGACCTATATTTGCAAATCTGAACTTGACACAATCTTTTTTATGCGAACCCAAAGAGTTATATCTGAAAATGGCTTAGTGTGTAACTAAGATTGTATTTCCACAGTAATACTATATCTAACAAAACATACAAAAAGCTTTTGTTGCTTTTATCGTAACTGTAGGCAGTTCTATTCCTGTAATTCTCTTTATTTTCGAGCTCAATGACTTCAAGGTTAAAAGGCCACGCAAAATGTGGAAATATGAGGTCTAGAATAACCTTTGCGTATTTAATTAAAGCGATGACAATACCGTCTCCTTAAATTTTGACATTTATACATATGGTAATATATATATATATATATATATATATATATATATATATATATATATATATATATATATAAACAGGGCTCCCTCAGTCTTTAACAGACTATGGTTACCCACGCAGGGGTGCCTGCGCGTGAAAGTCTTATTGGCAGGAGGTGCGCATTCTCCAACCACACCTCTCATATATATATATATATATATATATATATATATATATATATATATATATATATATATATATATACCACAACTTAGATTTTAATATATATATATATATATATATATATATATATATATTAAAATCTAAGTTGTGTTTTTCATGATATAAGCGTTGCTTAAATTCAAAATTTTTAATTTAAACAACGTTTATAACACGGAGAAACTTTGACTTCCATATCACGCGGGCCAAGCCTAATCATCCCACAGTAGAATATATCCTTGCTCAAGAACAACACACGGATTCTATACTACTGTATTCTTCAATTTACCACCATGATGAAGAAATAGATGTATATAAAATTTAAATGATAGCTAAATAATAGGCAACTTTTCTTTTTCGAACATCTCTCGTACTATTAGAGTTGTAAGAATGGAGTTTTATTATTTACATAGTTCTACAGCTATTTTAAGAACGGAATTTTTGTTTGGAAAAGTTCTGGTAATCTGTTGTCAGTTAAACAAGAAAATCATGGCGTACGTAATTAGATGGTTTAATAGCGTTACTCTCAGACCGGCCGGCGTTGCCCGGTCATAAAATACATATGATATTATATTTTACTTCATACAGAAACTGAGACATGTGCATGCGAGTTTTATGTTTTTTCTAAACAGTTCACTTCTTGTAAGTACACACACACACACACACACACACACATACACACACACACATATATATATATATATATATATATATATATATATATATATATAATTAAGCTGAGATCTTAACCAAAATCTAAAGATAGTGAGTCATTTATGATAACCATTGACACGTCTTTAAAAATGCCTGCTAACCCACTTATTCTTAACATAATAAATATGTCACGTGAATGATTTACGCATGCGCATTTGTGAAACAGTTGAAAACACATAAAAGTCCGGTGATCCCCACGTACCAAATTTGCAATTTTAACCTCCTTTGCGGCCTTTTTTCTGGATGAAAACCGATTAAAAAGTTTTCTGCATGTCTGAATATCCTATATACCAAATTTTAAGTTTGTAGAAATAAAATTCGTTGAGTATATCAGTTGAGAATTGTGCTCACTTTTATAGTTATATAGATTAAATATTTTGTTTTCTAGAGTTTCTATATAGAACCGATCCCCTAGAAACTCTGTCTATTTACGTCTATTTTATGTACACTTGTCACAAGAAAAGGGTCCCCTTTTCTTGTGAATAAGAAGAACATTAGATAAGTGAAAATGAGATTAGGATAGACCGAGATTCGAACTTTGTAAGCAAGGTTCAGAAATAGAATTTCGCATTGTTCAATTTCATATAAAATAGTTTAGATATGTTTGTAAAAAGAATTTAATTGTTCAATTCTTTTTATGAAAACTGAATTAAAATAAGGTCAGCTAGAAAATAATGGACAATGCAATTTAGAAATATATTGAAAATAGGTTAGCTTGAAAAATAGGTTACTGAGAATTCTTTGTCTGCAGAAATGGTTTGGAAACATGTGCCGAACTACATATGTTTAGGCCACGTAAGTTGACCACATTTTGAAGCCATACATGACGTCATAGCAGAAAGGGAATTTCTCAATATAGAGGCTAGTCAGTCGAAGATGAGAGCAGTCGAAAGTCAGGCAGTCGAGTACGGATCGAAGTCAGTGCAGTCATACAGACAGAGCTGACATGAGGAGGGTCCCCCTTAGAGGCGAAAGGGTAGAACATTAAACATGTAAAAACGACTTTGAATTCCTTGACGTCATCATAATTCGACTGGTTGATATGGTAATAAAGAAGTCATCATGTTTTTGTAAAATTGTCGTCTTCGTGTCGTCATTCAAAAATTAAAGGCAATGTGTGTAATCCTTTATATGAACTTTGTCCCTCATCGTTATTAATGAACTTTGTATAACCCATCCAATTAACGTGTCCCCCTCTCCATCATAAGTAATGACTGTTCCCTCCTGTGTTAAAAGAACTGATCACCCTCTCCCTACTATATGTGTTAAGGAGAAACACTCCAGAACTGTAAAAATGTATCTTCTTCTCATCAATATGAATGTTCCCATCCTATCTCTTAAAAAGACCCCAGCTATACAACACACTATGCGGATGGTATCCTTTCCTCCTATTCAGTAGCTTCATCTACCAGGTGTCACTCGCTGTCTGTTTGCTTCTATGAGTGTTTGTTGGTCATATAAAAATGTTTAGAACTAAAATTTGGAAAATTAAAAAAAGTTATGATTGTGCACTTGTTACACCGGCTAATTTCGGAATGATAACTTTCAACCGCTAACTGAAAAAAGAAAAGAAAAAAGTCAACCGATATTTGATAAACATACTTACCTATCAATAAGAAATAAGGCGTTGTATTCTTAAAATGAGACCAGGCTCGCGTGTTTTGGGGTTTAGGACTGGCCACTTAGGTTGAAACAAAGGTTTTTATTGGTTGTCAATTCATACGAACGCAAAAAATGCGATTTGTTAGCCTATCACGAAACTCAAAATTTTCCTCAAATAAAATGTTTAAATAGAAGATGGGAGCTTGAAGGGATTAAGAGAAAACAATCCGCCAGTTCAATAATAAGAGAGAAAAATTCAAAGATGAATCGATAATAAGAATAAAAAGATTAAGAAGAATGGAATTAAAACAAGAACAACTATTCGAACAACTTCAACGAACAGAGAAACAATTATTCGATCGTCAACAGCGTACTGAAGGACGACAAAATCGTATTGAAGAGTTACTTTTCGCGGATATAGTGAAACAGAACATTTCGGCCCGAAAGTCTCTCTATTCCATAAAAGATATAAACGTTTAAATATGGTTCGAAACAAGGAAGATGAGTGCGCAACTTATGTAACACTCCGACGAATTTAAATTATCAGCTCTCAGTGCGGACAATTTAGTGTCTAGGGTTCGTACAGCAACTTACATCAGGTAGAAATGCAGAAATAAGAAGGCGTGTTCTAACAGAATTAGAAAATGAACCAACTTTATTTCCACAAAAGTTAACAGAATTCGTTCAGAAGGTATAAATCATTGAAAAAGACTCAAAATCTGTTGAATATGGCAATTCTAATTGCAGGAATAAAATAGAATTAAAATTCTGGTGCACCTAACGAAAACCGTTGAAAACCATGACTAACTTTTACGTAAATATGTAACAGTAAAAATTCTTGACAAAGAAATTAAAGTACAATTAAATTAAGACTAAATTTTAATACAAGCAAAAACTTGAATAGACCCACACTGTTGAGATCTCACAAAACAGGAGGGCGTTAACGCCACACAAATCAACCTTGAGAGAGAATTTCTAACCAACGTTATACTGCTAGGCAAAACTAAAAAATGAAAAGTTTATATGCTAAAGAATACCATGAATTTTTCTCAGTTTAGACTGGATATATGAATTCAACTCATAGGACCTATCAATATCCACGTTCTGCAGAAAAGCAACATAATTTTCATCAAAAACAAAGAATTTAATTACAGTCTTAAAAAAGGAAAGATTAAAGAAAAATATTCAACCAGTATTCAAAACAAAACATAACTATCTGTGCCCTTAGAAAAAATCAACCACGAGCTTTATAGAGTTAAAAGTGTCGGTATTCCATAGAAAACAGAACACAGTCAGTCGGCTACTTCCACCGTCTATGTTAGAAAAGAGATCGGAGAAAAAAATGAAGATTTTTTTTACCAGTTTGAATGCATCATTAGAGAATTTCTTTTTCCTCTTACGAAGTCTAAGAATTTCGAGATTGCGGACAGAATCGGACACTAACTGAAGCTACCGACGAAGTGTTGTCAAAACTAAACGCTCTGGAGATTTTTGAATGGCGTTGACGTAGAACAGCTAATAAAATAACCAATCGGAATGTCGTCTATCTTCTTGGCATCAAATGGTGGTGGGTTTGCTTTTTTTAGTTTTGCATTCATATTAAATTAAGTCAGGCTTAAAAGCTATGGGTGCATTAAACAAAACCTTTGGTGGCATAGACTTACTTCTCGTGCGGAATGTTTTTTATCAAAATGTCACACCCTTTTTTTACTTAGTTGAATGTTATCTTCGTAGAAATGAGAACCGTTCTTAATGCAATTCGGAAGCATGGGATTAATGATACGATCAACGTACCCTGAAATAAGAGCCGTAAGCGTACTGATATCCCGATATAGTCGGTCCACTGGGTGGTATGACACTATTTACTTTATTAGTGCTACTCCAGGGAAGTTGGTAATTATTGGTGGTGTCGTCTGGCGACACAAAGTGTTAGTTGCCTACGCAAAATAGCCGGGTGTTATTTTTATTTGTGTTTTGGTGTTGATTTGCCTGCAGATGTGTTTGCTCATTTGTTGCTATGTTAAATAGAATTACGCAAAATATGCTTAAACCATCTCACAATATGACAATGTATATAAGTGTCAGGGGAGCTACTTTACCAAATCCGCTCTTAGTAGTAAGCGGGGGAGGAGGCTTTTTAGTCCAAATTACCATTTTTAAAGGATACACGGTGTAGCATTCACTCAAGTCGGGTTGAACTACGGCTCTCTGTAAATAGGTTACTCTTCTACCTACCTGGATAAATCGTTTGTGTTTTTAACGGAATCTAAAACTTTTATTCAATTTGAAAAAGGACTTGCATCGAGTTGCTAAAATAAACAGGCAATCGAAATGGAAACACGTTGTCTTCGAGCGTAAAAATGGTTAAAAATTCGAAAAAAAAAAATAAAATACTGATAGAAATCCAGCCAACAAGAAGTGTTATAGTGACAATTATTGAGTGAATTTCTATGAGAAAATTTGTTTATCGTTTTTGAATTTTTAACCATTACTGACGCTCCATGACAGCGTGTTTTCGTCCGCCGTTACATTTCGATGCATTTAAAATTAAAAGTAACATTTATTTCTTATACATTTGTTTTTAACTACTTTTTTCGAATCTATGTGGATTGTAAAACAACCCTGATTTGTGTAATGTTTTAATATTTAATGTTTGAAATATTCTTGCACTAATAACTTCGTTTATATTAACGTTATTTCTTTGAACTAAATTTGTTTTTATTTTTATTGACTTATAGTTCGTTTTTCAGTTAAACTAAATCGTTCACTTTCGTTTTAAAAATTATTAATTGTTGGTTTTAGTTTTAAAAAAATATATCGTTCGTCTTGATTATTTTTTTAACTGTTCCTTTATTCTTTTGTTTTACAAGATGGTCACCACATATCAAGGCCCGGAAGCCACTCGGGGATAAGGGCTATTGCGTGTACAGTACGTTAGTGTTGATAAAGTGTCTTACTGAAGGGGACGGTTCATTAGGAATTTGTTTAAGTTGGACTTGAAGACATCCAAATTGTAGTTAGGTGGGAAACAGACAAACGGAAGAGAGTTCCACATGCGTGTACTTCAAATAAAGAAGCTTTGTTCATGGAATTTATGTTTTGGTTTTGGCACAGATAAAGAGTGGGGAAAATTTTTTACTTTGGTTTCAGCTAGACGGGTGTTTTTCGTGAAAGTTTGGCGAGGGGACCAGGGATTGGTGCTCAGACGAGCACTTGTTATGGAAGTAACGATAAAACAAAGATAGGCTTGCAACGTCTCTTCTGTGGGAGAGAGGTTGCAGGGAAGAGAAAAGGGCATCCCCCACTAAGCCACGAAGCCTATTTTGTACTCTGTCAAGGCAGGATATGCTGTTTTTAGCAGCTCCTGTCCAGATGTGGCAGCAGTACTCCATCCTTGGACGTACTTGGCTTTTATATAGATAGAGAATTGCATCAGCAGTGAGATATCTTCTGGAGCGGTAGAAGGATCTAGGGAGAATCATGGTTGGCTGTTAGGTTTTTGTTGGAATTTTGGAATGGAATGAATCGGTCTATGACTACAATTAACCATTCGGTCAGATCTGATACTATGAAGGGCACATCCTTTTTAAACATGGAATGCAGGGGTAGATCAGATATAAATGTACGGAAGCTATCCCAATTGGTCGTAGAGTATCGATATACAGTATGGTGGAGAGGTACGTATGAAGACTTATTGCATTTCGTTGTTATCTTAACTTATACAATCGAGTGGTCGGAAGATTCCAGAGGAGACAGAACGGAACATGAACATAGCTCAGGGGAAGTTGTGAGAAAAAAATCTAGAATGCTAGCGTACTGACCGGAAGTATTCACCACACTTCTTTTTGATTTTTTTAAATATTATTTTTATTTTGTTTTTAAAAGATGTTTCTGTTCGTTTTAATTTTTAAAAATATTCATTGTTGTTCGTTTTGATTAAAAAAATATTTATCGTTTAATTTTAAGTTGATTGTTTAATACTAAAATCATATTTCATGCTTTGCAACATTTGATTGTCTTCTGCTTCAAACATACGTAATTTTACACGTATAATTTTTATATATATTGAATAAAGTTCAGTTTTACTATAAATAGAATCATGTTCCTTTCTTATCTTTTTTTAAATGCAATTTATAAGTATATAATGGACGTATTAAAATCCATGACACAACGAAATATTTATTTTTAACGCATAAACACCCAACTTTTCCGTTTTGATTTCTTTTTTTAATATTGAATGAGTTTCTATACAAATTATGTTTTTTTTTTTATTTTTCTCTTTTTTTAATGCAATTTTAATTAGGTGAGGGCTTGCAATAGTTTAAGAGCGGTAAGAAATAAAGAGGGATAGTATAATATGGGGACATGTTTCGATTGTTTTTGTAAAGATTTTTTTATTCATCATCGACAGTCTGACTATTCGACAGATCTTGCTTACTAGGACCTCAGCGATGACATGATTTTTCAGCTCACGGGCCTTAATGACATATATTACGGAGGTCATGCTGAACTGACATTCTTCCAAGTTTCTATGGAATATCGAATTCACAATCGCTTGTATGCCATGATCATGATAAATGAAGACGTTGGGCTTTTGTAATACTTGCAGGGAGGTAGCGACGTCATCCTACATAAAGCGTCTGGTATTTCCGAATGATCTCTTATCTGGCACTGACTAGACTCAACATTGCTCAACTTTGGTGATCTAACCAGAACCGGTGTGTCAAAGTGATTATGCCATATATTTTGGAGGATACGGATAGTCAACATGAAAATCTGGCCTTGTATATAACTTTGAGTTTCTTATGTGAGAAACAAATAGGAGATATTGGTGCGAGTTCGAATATAGGATGGTTATCCAATAAACCTTATGTACCTCTAATAAAAACCCTACGTAAGAAAATTATGCAACAATAGAAAAAGATAATTTAAAAACAGAATAACAAACAGAGGCTGCAAATAACAGAATGAGATAGAGAGTGGGAGAGAAAGAATGTGAGACTATAAGAGAAATAGTGGGAGTAAGAGGATGAGTTAGAAGAAGAGAGAATGGGAGAGGGATGGATGAGAGAGGGAAAAAGAGAGGCCCAGCGAATGCGAGAGAGAGACAAAGAAAGTGAATTAGAGAGAGGGGCTACAGGAAGGTAGAATTAAAGAGAAAAATAGAATAGGATATGAATACGAAAGAGAAAGAAAGCAAGAGGGGCAAGAAAGGAAAACTAAGAATGATAAATTAAGGTGTAAATAAAAAGAAAACTTGAGAAGGGTCAAGAAAAAAATGTAAGACTATAAGAGGAGATATTTAGAGTGAAAGAATGAGTTGAGGAAAGGTTAGTCTGAGCTCCTTTCTATAGTTCCCTCTCGCAAAACTTTTACGAGAAGCACGCATCTAGCTGAAAGCACTATCAATAATTTTCCCGACTCTTTATCTGTGCCTAAACCTAAACGTAGATTCCATGAACAAAGTTTTTTTTTAGAACTGCACGTCTATAGAACTCTCTTCCGTCTTCCTGCTTTCCAACTTACTACAATATGGTTGTCTTCAAGTCTAATGTAAATAAATTCTTGATGAGCCGTTCCTCTGAACTAATCCAATTTACCAAATCCCCACTGCTAACGATTACTATGAAATTGTCTTATTAACTACTATACACTCATTAATCCTTATTCTCGATTGGCATCTGGACCTTAATAAGTGGTGACTTCTATGTAAACAAGTGAAGTATGCATGGTCCCCTGTTAGTGCACAGTGAACAAGGCATAAAAAATGACTACGTTCAGCAATCCCCCCCAAGAAAGACCCAAAAGTCCCCAGAGGACGTCAAATCCTGGTGAAAATGAACAAACGGTGCAGTTTTAGGCCTTAACATATGTAAATTTGAATTCTGGACCATGCAAAAAAAAGAAATGATTAAGTCCATCATTTGCCCCTCCCCCATTTAGCCTTAAAATATTTAAATTTGTGTTCAGCACCATGCAAAACTGCTAAATAGACATGCATAGAAAATTTTGGACAAATATGGTAAAACGATCCCAAAAATGGAGTGTTTTTATTAGCCTTAAAAGAGCCCCTGGGGCACACCCAGGAGTTATCGTGAAGCATAGACAAACAAAATTATATAGAAATCAGTTAGCTACAACTTTTCAGAAAGTTTTATAAAAAGATCCAAGGCATCAATTTGTTTTTTTTTAATAAGGCGTAGTTATTGAGAAAAGTGTGGACGGACGAACGAACGAACGAGGAAGGGTGAATTTACAAGTCCAGCCTCCGTTTGTCGGAGGATAAAAAAAGAGATATATAAAATAAAAGAGAAGGAGAGTGAGAACGATTAAATGTGAGAGAGATAGAGAAAGTGAATTAGAAAGCAAGAGAGCTAGAAGACAAAGATAAAGTGGATAATAAAATGAGAGATGATAATAAGAGAACTGGAGAAAACAATAACTCTAAGTGACAGAGAGGAGGATGCACAATGAATTGAAAAATGAAAGTACAACCACCTCCAAAAAAAGAGAAGGTAATTGTGAGATGGTGGCGTGATGCGGATGGAACCTATATTATACTGTCCTTCCGAAGATTAAATAATGCCTAGAAGGAATGTATCATTATAAATGAAAAAAAAAATACTGTACTACCTCACCAAAGAAAATTGTAATGTCTGGGAAGATTGTTTTTCCCTTAAATGGAAGTGAAAGGATGGTATCACGATGAACGAACGAACATGTATTACACTGTTTCTTAAAGGAGGAAGTAAAACCTGATATTAGGTTATAATAGTAGAACAGATACTACAGTACCTACTCCAAAAAGATGAGCTCATATCTGGGATTATCACTCGTAAAAGGAAATGGTAATGTTCGCGAGTATGCTATCATGATAACAGAATAGATACGACACTGCCTCCCCTTTCCCTCCTCCTTTACAAAAAAGAAGAAGGCAATTCTTGCAAGTTTGACCTTATGACAACAGAACATATGATACCCCCTTCAAAGAAGGGTGTAATACCTGGACGGTTTCCGCCAACCACCTTAAAAAGGATGAGAATAACATTTTACAAAACTGTATATATATTATAGCAATCTGTATACGTTCAGAAAGCAAGATACGTAGATCTGTTTGGCTATTTATTTTATTTCTTATGACAAATAATACGAATACTCTACTACGTATTCCTAATAAAATATAATGTAATAAAAAATAATGTTATACTCAGAGGATTCTCCTAGCCTCCCTAAGAAAGTAGGATATAATTCCAGGAAGGACAGTATTATAACAATAAAAGCGATTATAAACTTCCGATAAAAACGATATAAAATATATTTCGATTAAATTATGGTTATTTTTATTTAATTCATTTTTTTTTTTTTAAAAGCATTATTTTTTTATGTTCTTTAGCTTTTTGACTCAAAATCAAAATGCATTATTTGTTGACAAAAACATCAGACGTTTCACTCATACTAAACCGGAAGTTGGCATAAATTCCCTTGAAATGAAATTCTAAGAATGGTTTTAAAACGTTATCTTTTTTTAATTAAATCGCTATAATTAATTTATTAATTATTAATTATAATAATAATCGACTAAACTATTGCGCATAAATATGAAAATATGATAAAAAATAGAAATATATCTTACAGAAAATTAGTTTGTTACAACTGTTTATGCAACAAGTCGAACATGCGGGATCCCCCTCCACGGGTAAAAATTTACTTTCACCATGACTAATGTTTGTGCAGAATTTCAAAAAAAATCCAAGGCATTGTTATTGAGAAAAGTGTGAACAAACGAACAGACGAACGGGAATGAATTACTAGGTCCAATCCCTCTTTTGTTAGGTGACTAATAAATAACTGATATACATCTCTGTTTGAGTGTGATTACAGATTTGTATATATATACTGAATTTAAAAATAAGAAAATTTCTCAATCACTGATAGTCATGGTAAATAATATACGAGCTGAAAGCTCTTCGTTCAAACTCCTCGGTTTGACATTCATAGGCAGCATGAATTGGAACAAATATATTGAGGACATTGCCACGTCTGCTGCAAAGAATGTGGGTTCTCTCTACTGTGTTAGAAAATTACACACACCCGAGAGTATCCTGTACCTCTACAAGGTCACTATTCGCCCATGCGTAAAACATTGTTTCCACATTTGGTGCTGGTGCATCTGCCACTAGTCTCTCACTGCTAGAAAGGGTTAAAAAAAAAGGGTCGCAAATCTAATAGGTTCTGCACTATCAACCAAACTCCAACCACTGTTGCATCGCTGTAAAGCTGCATCCCTGTGGCTATTTTGCAAGTAGTTTAATGGAATGTGCCCGGATGAACTCCAGACACATGTACTCTCTCGACATAAATATACTCGATTAACTCAACAAGCAGCAAAATCCTTCCCTACAAAGTAGAAATCCCAAGGTGACGGAAAGCCATTTCCTCAAATAGTTTCTTCGTGGAACTCCTAGACGTTGGAATTTTCACAAGGTTCCCTGCTTCCCTGAGTGTGCAGAAGTTCAAGTGTAATGCCAACAAACAACTCGCTGCTCGACTCTCCGCATCAATTTGGTTCCAATTCTTGTGCCTTGCTTGTGGTTCAATATCAGTAAAAAAAAAAAAAACATGTCTAATTTCTAATCGTGTCAATGTATTTATGTATTAAATTGGAAAACCTGATGAGTAATCTTCCAGAAATGGCATTATTTCACTTAAAATTATAGTGTCGGTGGTGGTTGTGATGAGAGAATAAACACAGTATTGACGAATTTTATGGTGAAGAACGGGTTACATAATCACTAACCAAGACAATGTATTTACGTATTAATTTAGAAATCCTAATGGTCCGTCTTCTAAATATGACTTTATTTTTCTTGGTGCTGGGGAAAAGAGAAATTAGTTTATATATGTTGTACGATACTCGTCGAGAATATGTAAAATTGTTTCATATATATATTAACATTCGCCATTCGAGAGTAGGTAAAATTATTTTAAACTATGGGCATGGAATATGTGCATACATTAAGGATGGCTTCCCGTGTGGCAGGGATATCTCTAGAGAAGATCCTAATTTACCCTATATGTGCTTAAGGGTTGCATTTGCTAACACCACTGCATTTATATTTGCCCTCTATAGGCTCCACAACAGCAGAGTTACTATCTTTAAGAGTATTTCTGAGAAAATAGACCACATACTGTCTTCACATCCCTCGGCTAACATCCACATCTGTGGTGACTTCAACGTCCATAACGTGGAATGGCTGACCCATTCAAATAAGACAGATGATGAGGGGAGGTTTTGTCATGATTTTGCCATTGCTTATGACCTCACTCAGATTGTTCGCGAACCCACCCGTATGCCCGATACACCCGGTCAATATGCAAGCCCCCTAGACCGTTTTCTCTAAACTTCCCCTGAGCTATGTTCATGTTCCGTTCATTCTCCTCTAGGGTCCTCCGACCACTCTGTCGTATCAGTTAAGATAAAAACGAAATGTAAGAAGCCTCCAGACGTACCCCTCCACCGTACTGTATACCGATACTCTATGGCTGACTGGGATAGCTTCCGTACATTCATATCTGATTTACCTCTGCACTCCATGTTTAAAAAGGATGTGTCCTCTATAGTATCAGATCTGACCGAATGGTTAATTGTAGGCATAGACCAATTCATACCATCTAAAAAATTCCAACAAAAACCTAACAGCCAGCCATGGTTCTCCCCAGAATGTGCTGCTGCTATCGCGCACAGAAATCACTTTTTCCATAGCTACCAACGTAATAGATGTACTGAGACTAAAGCTGCTTTCAGGACTGCCAGCAACCACTGTAAAAGAGTAATAAAAAATGCCAGAGAGCTATATACCCAGTCTGTTAAATCCAAGGTAGCTGATCAGCGGCTTGGTTCCCACCAGTTTTGGCAAATAACAAATAGGATCCTGAACAGAAGTGTGCGTTCTATCCCAACCATTATCAATGGACCAGAGGTCATCTCGTCAGCGTCAGACAAGGCCAAACTATTTGCAAAGAACTTTGCAGCTAATTCTACCCTATGCGACGAAGGCCATCAACTCCCCATATTTCCTCCTATAACACAGAACAAGCTAGGTAACATACAAATATCCGTGCATGAGGTCGCCAAGCTAATCAAGAACCTAGATTCCAGTAAAGCAACTGGCCCTGATGGCATCCCAATTGTAGTGTTTAAAAAGCTTCAACCAGAACTTGCTCCCATACTTACGAAACTATTTAAGCGCTGCCTTAAGGAGAAGTGCTTTCCGACTCCCTGGAAGACCTCATCAGTTTGTCCTGTATTTAAGAATTCGGGTGATAAGTCATCTCCCTCTCAGTACAGACCAATTAGTCTCCTGTGTGTTATGAGTAAGTTGCTGGAATCCATATTAAATAGAGAAATAGTCGACCACCTCAGCAGGAATAACCTTCTTAGTGACACACAATATGGTTTCCGCTCTGCAAGATCTACCGCAGATGTGCTGACGGTTATATCCCACAGGATTAGTGAATCTCTTGACAAAGGCTTCCTTTCTAGGGCAATTGCTCTTGACATATCAAAGGCCTTCGACAAGGTATGGCATAAGGGTCTACTTCACAAGATTTCCATCTACGGTATAACTGGAAATGTTTTCTCAATCATTAAATCATTTCTTTCCGATAGGCTCATAAGAGTAGTGGTAGATGGACAAAAATCGGAAGCCTGCAATGTAAATGCTGGAGTCCCTCGGGGGTCAATCCTGGGCCCAACTCTCTTCCTGATCTACATCAATGACCTCCCTAAACACATACTTAAATCATTCATTGACATCTATGCTGATGACACGACCATCTACGGCAACACCTCAAAGGGTGTAAATGACAAAGTTCTCTCTGATTCTCTCTCCTCTGATCTCGAGCGCGTGGTTCAGTGGGGGAAGATGTGACTGGTTACCTTTAATGCATCCAAAACCAAACTCCTATCCTTACATCATCAACGCTCTGATCCCCATCTGGTATCAATTGTGATGGATGGCTCTCGTCTGGGTGAGGCCCAGTGTTTTGAAAAGCTTCTGGGTTTGACCTTTACTCCTGATCTGAAATGGAACACGTACATCAAGTCTGTTGCCAAGGTCGCTGGAAAGATGGTGGGATCCTTCTACCGCTCCAGAAGATATCTCACTACTGATGCAATTCTCTATCTATATAAAAGCCAAGTACGTCCAAGGATGGAATACTGGGCAGGAGCTGCTAAAAACAGCCTATCCTGCCTTGACAGAGTAAAAATAGACTTCGTGGCTTAGTGGGGGATGCCCTTTTCTCTACCCTGCAACCTCTCTCCCACAGAAGAGACGTTGCAAGCCTATCCTTGTTTTATCGTTATTTCCATGGCAGGTGCTCGTCTGAACTCCAATCTCTGGTCCCCCCTCGCCTATCTTTCACGAAAAACACCCGTCTAGCCGAATCCACTGTGAAAAATTTCCCTCACTCTATATCTGTGCCTAAATCAAAACGCGGATACCATGATCAAAGCTTCTTTCTTAGAACTGCACGCCTGTTGAACTCTGTTCCGTCTGCCTGCTTCCCACCGGACTACAACTTGGATGTCTTCAAGTCCAACTTAAACAAATTCCTAATGGACCGCCCCCTTAAGTAAACACTTCATCAAATCTCCACACTAACGTAATGTACTTGCAACAATAACCCTTATCCCTGAGTGGCTTCCGGGCCTTGATAAGTGGTGATCACTGTGTAAAAAAAAAAAATAAATAAATAAAAAATAAGGACTTCAGTCCGGCTTTGCTCGGGGCCTATGTACTGTTCATAACTTTATGTGAATATATATATATGTATATATATTAAAAATGTTGACTCATATTCAGGTAACGCACATCTAAATTTTCAAGTGTTTAGACCCACAATTGGCGGAGGAGTTTGGTAGCGACTTCAAAGGTCAACTCTTTAAACTTTGACTTTGTTTGAAATATCAGTTCTGCTCAAAAATGATTTAAAAGCATGGTTCATGTCTGAATACTCTTTATGTAAAATTTCAAATGTTTAGGCACAAACTTGGCTAAATAGTTTGCTAAAGATCGCAAAGATCAAATCTTTTGTAACTTTTACCCTAAGCAGTCAAAATTTCGGCCTAAAACCGATTAAAAAGTTTGCTCTTTGTCTGAATATACTTTATATAAAATTTTATAATTTGGTAGAGACCGCAGAGGTCAAATTTTTTTAGAACTTTGACCCCAATTTTGACCCCTAACGTTTACAACATACCCTACACGTGAATACACTTTATGTAAGATTTCTAAAATTGGTTGGGTAATTTTGTAGAGACCGCAGAGACCATTTTTTTACATTGACCTCAATTTTGACCCCTTAGCATTTATTATTTTTTCTCAACTTAGAATAAAAAGTTTTACCCATGTCCAAGTTACCTACATCTTAAATTTCAGGTCTTTAGACCCAAAATTGGCGGATAGAATCTGCAAATGTCAATTCTTTCAACTTTTAGCAGTCAAATTCTCGTCCCAAAAACTGATTAAAATGCTTGCCGAATGTCTGAATACCCGTAATGTATAAATTTCAAATGTTTAGACCCAAAATTGACCGAGTAGTTTGCTAGAGACCTCAAAGGTCAAATCTTTGGAACTTTGACCCCTTGCTGCTCAGATATTCAATACAAGTGGATTAAAAAGTTTGCCCTATGTCTGAATATCCTTTATGTAAAATTCCAAATGTTTGGAAAGAAACTGGCTGAGTTATTTGGTAGAGACCGCAAAGGTATTTTTTTAACTTTGATCTCAATCTTGTACCCCTTAACATTTATTTAACATGTCCAAGTAATCTACATTTAAAATGTCAATTGTTGAGACCCAAAATCGTCGAAGGTGTTTGGTAGAGTTTTCAACGGTCGAATCGTTGACTTTTGACCCCTTGACAGCTAAATTTTTGGCCAAAAACAGATTTAAAACCCAAATCTCAAAACCCCTTACGTCAAATCTCGACTCTTTAGACTGAAAATCGAGATATTTGGTAGGGAAATGTACACACACACACACACACACACACACACACATGCGCGCACACACACATTTTCACTTTTATATATATATATATATATATATATATATATATATATATATATATATATATATATATTTGTTGTACATTACCGTCCTAAGAAAAGGAAATTTTTTTTCATATACGTGCTGTACATTTCATGTCCTAGGGAAAGTACAAATGTTTCATACATTTGTTGTGTAATACCTGTCCTAAGGTAGGTAAAAAAAATCTTCTGCTCGAGATAGCAAATGATACATAGACATCAAACATTCCCTTATCCTAAGAATAAAGGATATGTTCAAAATCAACTTCATTTTTCTCATTGCTTTATACCGTCTTGAGCAATGACAGGTAGCCTTGCTAGTTATATAATAATAGACACACACATACATATATACATATATATATATAGCCAGTAGAGTTTAGTTTCCTAGAAGTACATCCAATGAAACAACATGTGTCTACCAAAGAGTGCTCAATGAGTAAACAGAGCAGGTATATGAAATTTATTTATACAAACATTAATGGCTACATATGTGCATACATGTTTCTGTAATCACCGCATTGGCGGATTACGTCTTCAGGCCAAGAATTATCGTCGAGAACTGATATTTCAAACAAAAACATTTTCTTATTTATGTTTTTGTCTGAAATATCAGTTCTCGACGATAATTCTTGGCCTGAAGACGTAATCTGCCAACGCGGGTGATTACAGAAACATGTATGCACATAATTAGCCATCAATGTTTGTATAAATAAATTTCATATATATATATATATATATATATATATATATATATATATATATATATATATATATATATAACATGAAATATTAAATTATATTTAAGCGCAATGTATGTGGTAAGATTCTTTTGTGAAATCATACAAAGACAAGATCAATTGTTTTACGAGGAAGCTATTGCAGTGTTGTCATATTTGTGGTCGTAAAGTAGCCTGACAAGACCTCTATAATAAAGTTAACGTGTAAGCGTCCTTATCAGAAAGAAAGTGCTTGTGTAACATATGTGAACGACTGTGTAAGGCAAGAGCCAGTTTAAAAAACCACCGCTTCAGAGCAACTAATTGAAGAGATGACAAACATCTGTTAAGAAAGCACCATATCTATACTTCTATAATCTTGATTTTATTTTATTTTTGTATTGATATTCATATAAAACCCCTTTTTTTTGTTTTGTTTTGTATTTTTTTTTAAATACAACTTTCTCATATATGGGCCGTTGAATCGCATTCATCTGCAAAAAATCTAGCTAATTTGCATCTTCTTTTAAACATTTATTAATTCCCTATTAGTTTATTCGGTTTTCTTATGGGATGCGCATCTTTAGTTAACTATTACATATAATTATATTCATGCAGATATTCTACATGACTTATACTTGCGTAATATTTGCGTCAAAAGTTTATAGCAAACACAAACCTATTTCTATATATATTTATGTATGCGTATATATATATTTGTTTAAAATATTTTCCTACCAAACACCTCTGTCAGTTTTTCGTCTACATGCATGAAACTTAATATATAGGGTATTCGAACACACGCGTAACTTTATATTTGGGTTTTAGCCAGGGAAAATCGGTGCAAAATTTTAAAAATGGAATTTGCCAGGTGAAGGTCAAACGATGGCATTACGAATATGCAGGCGTAACGTAATAGCTATTTGTTCTGTTTTAATTTTTAGCCTTGCAGTAAACATATCTTCATTGCTCAATCATTAATGTCAAAGAAAAAGCATTTAAGCATACTTTACGACTAGGAATGCTGTGCGGCCTGCAAGTATATATATATATATATATATATATATATATATATATATATATATATATATATATATATATATATACACACTAGCAGTTCCGCCCAGCTTTCCTCGGGCCCTATGTACTGTTCATAAGGTTATGTGCATACGTATATATTAAAAATTGTGAATATGTAAAGTAATGCCTTTCTGTATAATAGTCTTCCTTAACTATCATAGAGAAAAGACAGACAGACATTTTCATTTTTATAGATAGATAGATTGGATGCAATATATAGTAATGATTTAAAAAGTATTAAAAAAAAGACTAATGCGCCACCACCGAGAATCGAAACCAAAACGTCCAGCTCACGATTTATTTTGCCTCTGCCATCAATGACTGGGCTATGAAAACATGTTTAGTGCAAGGCTAAAAAAATTAAAACATGAACTAATAACTACTACGTCATGCATTCGTAATGCCAGCGTTCGACCTTCACCTGACAAATTTCATTTTTTTAATTTTCACACTTTTGCACCGATTTTTTCGGGCTAAAACCCAAATATAAAGTTTTGCATGGATTTAAATACCTTATATATGAAGTTTCATGTCTGTAGACCAAAATCTCTAGGAGGAGTTTGGTAGGCAACATTTGTTAAACAAAAATATATACGTATACATAAATATATATGGAAACAATTTTGTGTTTACTAGAAACTTTTTAGGCAAATATTATGCAAGTATGAATCATGTAGAATATCTGCATGAATATAATTACACGTAATTGTTAACTAAAGATGATCATCCCATTTGAAAACCGAAGCAACTAATAGGGAATTAATTGAAGTGAATGTTCTTTTGAACATTCACTTCAATTAATTCCCTATTCGTTGCTTCGGTTTTCTAATGGGATAATCATATTTAGTTAACTATTATGCAAATTATCTAGATCTTTTGCTAGTGAATGCAATTCAAGACCCATATATAATAAATTGTATTATTACATGATAAGAGCTGTCCCCATTTCATGTAAGTATAAAAATAGAGAGATTTAGTTAAAATGAATAGTAAACTAAAGTTGATTATCCCATTTGAAAACCGAAGCAACTAATAGGGAATTAATTAAAGTGAATGTTTAAAAGAATATGCAAATTAGCTAGATCTTTTGCTAGTGAATGCAATTCCACAACTCATATATAAGAAAATTTTAAAAGAGGGTTTTTAATATGACTATCAATGCACACAAAAGAAAAACGAATTTATAGGAGTGTATGTATATATATATATATATACATACACTCCTATAAATTCGTTTTTCTTTTGTGTGCATTGATAGTCATATTAAAAACCCTCTTTTAAAATTTTCTTATATATGAGTTGTGGAATTGCATTCACTAGCAAAAGATCTAGCTAATTTGCAGGCGAATGTTTATTTAAATAATCGTTCGGATAGGTTAATTTCGGCCACCGATTCTGTAGTCATGTGGGTAGGACTGCCGACTGTCATCACGACGGTTCTAGGTTCGATCCTCGGCTTGGGAGAGGTGTTAGTCTAGCGGCACTGATGAGTTGTGATACAACGAAACAGGTCTGTATGTCGATGACTAAAATATATTTTATAAAGCTCCCCTCTTTGGTAGAGCACTCTTGTAAATTATCTTACTCGCTGCTTAATTTAGCTGAAATAATGCGAAGCTCGCGATTTGTTTACAAACAAACGTTTGAGCCCTCTACGAGTAGCGGACGAATGTTTATTTAAATAATCGTTCGGATAGGTTAATTTCGGCCACCGATTCTGTAGTCATGTGGGTAGGACTGCCGACTGTCATCACGACGGTTCTAGGTTCGATCCTCGGCTTGGGAGAGGTGTTAGTCTAGCGGCACTGATGAGTTGTGATACAACGAAACAGGTCTGTATGTCGATGACTAAAATATATTTTATAAAGCTCCCCTCTTTGGTAGAGCACTCTTGTAAATTATCTTACTCGCTGCTTAATTTAGCTGAAATAATGCGAAGCTCGCGATTTGTTTACAAACAAACGTTTGAGCCCTCTACGAGTAGCGGACGAATGTTTATTTAAATAATCGTTCGGATAGGTTAATTTCGGCCACCGATTCTGTAGTCATGTGGGTAGGACTGCCGACTGTCATCACGACGGTTCTAGGTTCGATCCTCGGCTTGGGAGAGGTGTTAGTCTAGCGGCACTGATGAGTTGTGATACAACGAAACAGGTCTGTATGTCGATGACTAAAATATATTTTATAAAGCTCCCCTCTTTGGTAGAGCACTCTTGTAAATTATCTTACTCGCTGCTTAATTTAGCTGAAATAATGCGAAGCTCGCGATTTGTTTACAAACAAACGTTTGAGCCCTCTACGAGTAGCGGACGAATGTTTATTTAAATAATCGTTCGGATAGGTTAATTTCGGCCACCGATTCTGTAGTCATGTGGGTAGGACTGCCGACTGTCATCACGACGGTTCTAGGTTCGATCCTCGGCTTGGGAGAGGTGTTAGTCTAGCGGCACTGATGAGTTGTGATACAACGAAACAGGTCTGTATGTCGATGACTAAAATATATTTTATAAAGCTCCCCTCTTTGGTAGAGCACTCTTGTAAATTATCTTACTCGCTGCTTAATTTAGCTGAAATAATGCGAAGCTCGCGATTTGTTTACAAACAAACGTTTGAGCCCTCTACGAGTAGCGGACGAATGTTTATTTAAATAATCGTTCGGATAGGTTAATTTCGGCCACCGATTCTGTAGTCATGTGGGTAGGACTGCCGACTGTCATCACGACGGTTCTAGGTTCGATCCTCGGCTTGGGAGAGGTGTTAGTCTAGCGGCACTGATGAGTTGTGATACAACGAAACAGGTCTGTATGTCGATGACTAAAATATATTTTATAAAGCTCCCCTCTTTGGTAGAGCACTCTTGTAAATTATCTTACTCGCTGCTTAATTTAGCTGAAATAATGCGAAGCTCGCGATTTGTTTACAAACAAACGTTTGAGCCCTCTACGAGTAGCGGACGAATGTTTATTTAAATAATCGTTCGGATAGGTTAATTTCGGCCACCGATTCTGTAGTCATGTGGGTAGGACTGCCGACTGTCATCACGACGGTTCTAGGTTCGATCCTCGGCTTGGGAGAGGTGTTAGTCTAGCGGCACTGATGAGTTGTGATACAACGAAACAGGTCTGTATGTTGATGACTAAAATATATTTTATATATATATATATATATATATATATATATATATATATATATATATATATATATATATATATATATATATATAATGGTTGTATCGACTGGTTTCCTAGATATAAATCTAATGAAACTCACGTGATTATTAAAGAGTGTTCAATGCAGGGCAGAGCTAGTATGTAGTCAATTTATTATAAAAACATGATCGATTTTATGTATAATTTATTTGGAATCCATTATTGAGATGAGTATAATTTTATTAATTTATTTATTGCGGACTATTATCCTCATCTTGTTTCATGACGTTTCGGCCAACTAATTCTCTGGCCTTCGTCAGGTGGTAATAGCGACGGGATAGGAACTCCGAATCTCCTAACTGCATTCTTAGCAATTACTGCCATCCATAGTTGTTGGCCAAAAACGTGGAGAAACGACAACAGCTATGGATAGCAGTAACTGCTGAGAATGCAGGTAGGAGATTTGGAGTTCCTATCCCGTCGCTGTTACCACCTGACGAAGGCCAGAGGATTAGTTGGCCGAAACGTCATGAAACAACAACTAAGAAAGATGAGGATAATAGTCCGCAATAAATAAATTAATGATCGATTCTTTTGTTAGTCTGATGAGATGTTATTCTCCAATTGGGATTCCACTGAAACTTGTATGCACATATATAACCAATAATATTTGTATAATAAACAGACTATATATATATATATATATATATATATATATATATATATATATATATATATATATATATATATATATATATATAGCATTTTAGCCGAACGATTCCTTACGGAGAAGTAATGCGGAGATTCACTATAGCTCAATTAACATATATTTTCATAACTTACTACATAGCTCTACTCATGTATTTTAGCGCTGTTGGAGTAAAAATCGAAAATCGATTAATAGAAAATAACTCCTCATAACATTTTCTATTGGCACATAAAAGATATACGAGAAAGGTTCTAAGAAGAAATTGAATGTCGGCAAATCTTATTTAATTTGTATCCTATAGATATAGAGCAAATTGGCTCATGTGTGTTTGTGTGTGTTGATTCAAAATTAAAACACATGTTCTTCAGAATTGTCTGATCTAGTTTCTGCTTCTTTTGTTTCAGCTTGTTTTACTCGGTCTAGTTGTCTCCATCAGTTAGCCATGTTGATATCTCATTGTAATACAGCTTCTTATTCCAGTGGCTTCTTTCCAAGAACTGAAGGCTCGTGCAGTTCTTATCTTACTATCACTTTCATCTCCTACCTATATCTGTTTTAAGTTTAAGGCCAATAGGCATCCATTGTCTTTGTGATAACCATCTTTCGTTCTGTTACATACTGGGGTCATATTGGGGAGACATATCGGGGTTTTTTTTTGGGGGGGGGGGGTGTTACACAGTGATCACCACTTATCAAGGCCCGGAAGCCACTTAGGGATAAGGGTTTTTGCAAGTACATTACGTTAGTGTAGAGAGGGTACGTTTTAAAGAGAGACGGGGACATGTCATACACGAGGGGCGGGGGGATGATCAGAGAGAGACATTTGTACATTTTACAGTTCTTTAGATGTTTCTTCTTTTAACACAGGTATTAGAGAGGGGAGAGGACTAGGTAACACACAGTTCTTATAACACAAAAAAGGAGACACATTTCTTAGATGAGTTATACACAATGTTCATTAATAACGATGAGTGGACACAATGTTCATATAAAGATATGTTTCACATCACCTTTAGTTGTTGAAGAATGACCAACACGAAGACGCAGTTACAAAATTATGATGATGTTCGTTTATTCATTCGACCGGTCAATGATTGATGACATCCAGAAATTCACTACATGATTATAACTTTCTAACCTTTCACTTCCCAAGGAGGGGGGGGGCCTTCTGACCACTGTCTGCTCTGTCTCCCGTCTGTCTCTCTGACTCCCTGTCCGACCCTGTCTGTTCGGCTGTTTCTATATTAAACTAGCAACTATATTGAGAATTCATTTCTCAGCCATGGCGTCATCGCATGGCCAAAAACGTGCTCGATTAATCCCGTGGCCTAAACATGCGTGATCCTCACATGTCTGCAGACAAGAATTCTCTAACCTATTTCTCGACCTGACTTATTTTCCAACATATTTAAGTTTGCTATTGTTCGTTTTTCGAACTGACCCTGTTTTAATTCAATGCTCATAAAAAGAATTGAATAATTAAATTGCTTTTCAAACAACATCTCTAAATTATTTATGTGAAAACTAAACAATGGTTATTCTACATTAAATTTTCCGAATCCATCTGAACCTATTTCTGAACGTAGCTTAAATCAAGTTCAATCTCGGTTTATCATATCTCATTTTTACTTGCAATGATACTTAATGTTTTTCTTGCAAGAAAATGATACTTAATGTTTTTCTTGCAAGAAAAGGGACCTTATCTTGTAACAGTTCATCTTATATCAAGTGGCACCATGCTTTGTCTGGAGTGATTTCCATAAAAAATCTAATGTTTGCCAGAAGTATAATACATATCGATAAACTTGCTTCAGAAAAAAGCAAACATACAAAATACAAATACGTAATTAAAAAACATGCAGACATTAGAAAGAAAAGAAAACTTATAATTTTTACAAGGCTTTGTTGTTGTAGTTGTTGCTGCTGCTGCTGCTGCTGCTGTGGTTGTTATTGTTATAAATTTGTCTGAACCTCTTTGAACGATATCGGAACAATAGTCAACCCCACCTGCCATAACAATGTAACATTACAAAACATGCCAGTGGGAAGAAAAATAAGAAGATGCTGATTAGGAATGTGTCTTAGAGCTCCCTCTCCCTAGTACACCTGGCTTCCCACCCTCACATGTACATGCGTGTAGATGCAATGCTTTTGGAGCTGCTGCCATTTGACCATGTTTACCATTATGATTTTACATACATTAGCAGCTTATGCATACATTAAAACATCATTTAAGCTCAACTTCCAACCTCTAAGGACGTGAAATTGTCTGCGTGTCTGTGTGTGTTCATTTCCCTATTAAATAACTCTGTCAATTTTCAGTTTACAGACTTGAGATTTGACATAAGGAGTATTAAGATTTGGGAAAATCTTTTAAATCAGTTTTCAGTCAGAAATTTGACTGTCAACGGGTCAAATGTCAACAATTTAACCTTTAAAAACTCTACCAAACGCCTCCGCCAATTTTGGGTCTAAACACTGGAAATCTTAGATGTACAGATCTTGAACATGAATCAAACTTTTTATTTGATTTGAGCTAAAGCAATAAATATTAGGGTAAAAATTGGGGTCAAAGTTTTAAAAAATTGACCTCTGCGATCTCTACCAAATTACTCAGCCAATTTTTGTCTAAAAATAAAGTGCATTCATATATAGGGTAAGCAATTTAATCGGTTTTGGGCTGAAAATTCGAGCTGCTAAGGGGCCAAAGTTATAAAGGGTTTGATCTTTGCAGTTGCTAGCAAACTATTAAGTAAATTTTGGGTCTAAATAGTTGAAATTTTACATAAAAGGCATTCAGACATGCAGCAAGTTTTTAATCAGTTTTGTGGCGACAATTTGGCTGCAAAGAAGTCTGTTGAAAGGCTTGACCTTGAAGATTCTACCAAACTCCTCCACCAATTTTGGGTCTAAACACTTGAAATTTTAGATGAACGTTACCCAGTTACCTAGTTACTTCTTTAAATATATATTCATATGCGCATAAAGTTATGAGTAGTACATAGGCCCGAGCAAAGCCGATTGGAACTGCTAGTATATATATATATATATATATATATATATATATATATAATTTATTTTACATGAACTGCTAGTATATATATATATATATACATATATATATATAAAATTTATTTTACATGAACTGCTAGTATATATATATATACATATATATATATAATTTGATTTACATGAACTGCTAGTATATATATATATATATATATATATATATATAATACTTGAAGCACTTATTATAAAACCCAGCACCCATCTATAAATAGCAATAATTTTGAAAGTAGCAATAATGTGCTGAAATGTTTAGCATAACCAGTATACGACTTTTTATCATCCTAAAATTTAATCGTAGTTTTTTATTACTCATAAATTTATATCTTAATCGACTTTTCATTGACTCTTTTTATCATTCGTAACTATATATTTCACTTCTATTTTTAATATTTTATCTCCACCTGATGATGATTCAAGAAAGAATCGAAAGCGCTCGTGTGAACCATGGAACATTTGTAAATACCTTCCATCTTGAAGTTAAAAAAATCTTACCAAAGATCGGAAAAATGAAAAAAAGAATCATTAAGCAAGGTATCCCTGTTGTTTTTGATAATGTTTGCCTGAATATATATATATATATATATATATATATATATATACAGGGTGACCAAAAAAAACAAAAGCTAAATGGAGGCCATCCAGAACATATGCTGTAGAACGGAGAAAAAAAAGGCAAAGACCCTAGTGTTTGGATGTGATTTTTGAATATAATAAACTAGTTATGACCAAAATTTCATTTCATTCGGAAAAAAACACTAAGAAACGGGGCCTAATTAGAGTTGGGGCCCGTTTTTTTAGTCACCCTATATATATATATATATATATATATATATATATATATATATATATATATATATATATATATATATATGAACAAATGATTAATAAAACATGTTAAAAGACATCTTGAAAAAGAGTTAAAAACATATTTAATTTTAAAAAGGAAGCACAAGATAAGTGGATAGTCCTTAATCCGCGGAGTTTCGAAGAAATACTTTTCTTCTCGTCAGAGGGTAGGGATTAGCAAAATTTACTTGATTCCTCCGGCCTTGGCAGACGTGTTTTAAATATTCTCTCCAGTGCTTTTTCTGTGCACATTTGAACTTTTCTTTTAATGATTTGGAACTCATTCCATTTGTGATTTTTTCCAAGGAATTCTGCCTTTTGGGTCATTTTGGACCATTTGGAACTTACCTGTTGGATTGGAAATTTTTAATTCTACCGTGTTTGGATTTTGTCATTCTTGGATTTTTTACCCTTCACCGGACTATCCATTCATGTGAATTCTTTTTATCATTTTTCTTTTACCTCCTACTCCCCTTACCTCACCCTTTTTTTTTAACAAAGTAAGATCTGTGACTTACTTGTAGTTTCACTAAATACTTTTACATGCAAAATCCGATCCCGCGTTTTGCTAATTCTTGCCCTCTGATGAGAAGGAGATTATTTCTTCGAAACTCCGCGGATTAAGGACTATCCACTTATCTTGTGCTTCCTTTTTTAAAATTAAATATGTTTTTAACTCTTTTTCAAGATGTCTTTTAACATGTTTTATTAATCATTTGTTCATATTATAAGCTCTATTTCCTTTTCGGTTATATTGAGCTTTTACATCTGGTTGAGATTACTTCACTTGTAAATATTAACTCTTTAATATTTATAATATATTTTAAGTTTACCATTTTGATTACATTGGTAAACTTATTGTAATTTTTATTTCTTATATATATATATATATAATTTACCCTATATGAACTGCTAGTGTATATATATATATATATATATATATATATATATATATATATATATATAATTTACCCTATATGTGGTTCCGAGTTACACTTGCTTACACCACCGCCTTTATATTAGCCCCCTATCACTCCCACAACAGCGAAGTTACTATCTATAAGAGAAAATGACCACATCCTGTCTGCTCATCCTTCGGCTAACATTCACATCTGTGGTGACTTCAATGCCCACAATGTGGAATGGCTGACCTACTCCAACAAGACAGATGATTAAGGGAGGTTCTCTCATAATTTCTCCATTGCTTATGACCTCAGATTGTTCACGAATCGACCTATGTACCCGATATAACGGTCAGTATGCTAGCCTTCTAGACGTTTTTCTCACAACTTGTCCTGAGCTATGTTCATGTTTCGTTCTATCTCCTCTGGGATCTTGCGACCACTCGGTTGTATCAGTTAAGATAAAAATGAAATGTAATAAGTCTTCAGACGTACCTCTCCACCGTACTGTATATCGATATTCTATGCCTTACTGGGATAGCTTCCGTACATTTATATCTGACCTACCTCTGCATTCCATATTTAAAAAGAATGTGTCCTCTATAGTATCAAACCTAACGGAATGGTTAATTGTAGGTAAAGACCGGTTCATACCATCCAAAAAAGTAAAGCGAAAACCTAAACCAGAATATGCTGCCGCCATCGCGCACAGAAATCAATTTTTCCATAGCTACCAACTTAATAGATGTACTGAGACTAAGGCTGCTTTCAGGACTGCCAGAAACTACTGTAAAAGAGTAATAAAAAATGCCAGAGAGCTATATGCTAAGTCCGTTAAATCCAAATTAGCTGATCAGCGGCCTGGTTCCCACCAGTTTTGGCAAATAACAAACCGGATCCTGAACAGAAGTTCTATCCCAACCATCATTAATGGACCTGAGATCATCTCGTCTGGGGTCATCTCGTCAGCATCAGACAAAGCCTAACTATTTGCCAGAACTTTGCAGCTAATTTTACCCTATGCGACCAAGGCCATCATCCCGTATTTCCTCCTATAACAGACAACACGCTATGCGATATACAAATATCTGTGCATGATGTCGCCAAGCTAACTAAAACCCTTAATTCTAGTAAAGCAACTGGCCCTGACGGCATTCCAATTATAATGTTGAAAGAGCTTAAACCAGAACTTGCCCTCATACTTACAAAACTGTTTAAACGTTGTCTTCAGAATAATTGTTTCCCAACACCCTGGCAAACCTCATCAGTATGCCCTGTATTTAAGAATTCGAGTGATAGGTCATCTCCCTCTCAGTACAGATCAATAAGTCTCCTGGGCGTTATGAGTAAGTTGCTGTAATTCATATTAAATAAAGAAGTAGTCAACCACCTCAGCAGAAATAAGCTTCTTAATTACATGCAATATGGTTACCGTTCCGCTAGATCTACAGCAGATGTGCTAACGGTTATATCTCATAGGATTAGTGAATCTCTCAACAAAGGCTTCCTTTCTAGGGCAATTGCTCTTGACATATAAAAAGCCTTTGATAGAGTTTAGCATAGATATCTACTCCACAAAATCTCCATCTACGGTATAGTTGGAGAGGTAGCGTGTTACTTTTAATGCATCTAAAACGAAGCTTCTATCTTTACATCATTTACGCTCTGATCCCCATCTGACATCAATTAAAATCGATGGCTCTGGTCTTCGTGTTTTGATAAGCTTCTGGGAGTGACCTTTACTCCTGATCTGAAATGGAAGACGTACATAAAGTCTGTTCCCAAGGTCGCTGGAAAAATAGTGGAATCCTTCTACCATTCTAGTAGATATCTCACTGCTGATGCAATTCTCTATCTATATAAAAGTACTCCAAAGATGGAGTACTGCTGCCACATCTGGGCAAGGTCTGCTAAAAACAGTCTACCCTGCTTTGACACAAAAT
This sequence comes from Euprymna scolopes, assembly GCF_053919585.1. Classification (NCBI taxonomy): domain Eukaryota; kingdom Metazoa; phylum Mollusca; class Cephalopoda; order Sepiida; family Sepiolidae; genus Euprymna; species Euprymna scolopes. The sequence continues at coordinate 49,430,520 of NC_136500.1, forward strand.
AGACTTCGTAGCTTAGTAAGGATGCCTTTTTCTCTTTCCTGTTACTTCTCTGCCACAGAAGAGATATTGCGAGCCTATCTTTATTTTATCGTTATTTTCATGGAAAATGCTACTTTGAGCTCCAATCTCTGCCCCCTCGCCAATTTTTCAATAAAAACAACCGTCTAGCTGAAACCACTGTCAATAATTTTCCCCACTCTTTATCTGTGCCTAAATCAAAACGTAGATTCCATGAACAAAGCTTCTTTCTTAGAACTCCACGCCCGTGGAACTCCTTCCATTTGCCTGTTTCCCACCTGACTACAACTTGAATGTCTTTAAGTTCAACATAAACAATCAATTCTCCATTACTAACGATTACTACGATATTATCCCATTGATTACTGTACACGCAATGTACACGCAATAACCCTTATCCTCGAGTGACCTATATATATATATATATATATGTGTGTGTGTGTGTGTGTGTGTGTGTGTGTGTGTGTGTGTATATATATATATATATATATATATATATATATATATATATATATATATATATAAGCAGTCCCTGTCCTGGACTGGGCTTCATAAAGAGCCTTTATAATATGAACTCTGATTCATATAATAGTATAAATAACTTGTCTGATAGATGTACAAACAGACAGACACACACACACAGACTCGGAATTACTCGGATCATCTTTGCGCGGAAGGTTAATTGCTCAAAAGGACATTAGGGAACAATATTGGGATTTTTATTGACACAAACGTATAAATATTAATCAGGGCTCCCTATTATAAGTGACCCCCATGGGGCCTATATTCTTTGGTGGGAGTGAGCCAGTCATTGAATTAATCTAGAAATTCTTGATGCTGCAAGTTCGTCAGTGACTTACATTTCATTCTTTATCTACAACGTATGTACAATTTGTTTGCCCCGTCAACGAAATGATGGGCTGTTCTAAAAAAGCAGATGACCCACCTAAAACATAGATGGGAAGCAAATGTGGAAGCCGTTACATCGTCGCGTTTTCAGACAACAGATATTTTGGAAGCGATCGAAGAATTATGATGCATGCCTCTGGATAGTCGAGATGGATTTATCAGCCCGGAATGTCAAGCTTTAGCCACATAAATCAGGATATGAAATTTCCTTGTTTGTTTGATTACCGGGAATGAATTGCTGTTTCTAATAATGATTTTAAGTGTTGAGCTAATCTATAGAACAAAGATGGCGGTAGGCAATCCAGTTCTTCAATATGCATTTATGTTTGTTTATTCCACTCTGACTGAAGTTTTCTTCAGACTGCATCAGTTTCTTCAGCATGCACAATGTTTATGTATGATCGAAAAACCTGTGTTAATACCATTTTGAAGGAATGTTGCATCGAAGGTGTTTTCTACATATGGACACACTTGAAAATATTTTCACAGATGTTTTTAATATTAATGAATTATTCATTTAATTACATACGAGCATTTCAGTACACAACATATCTACAAGTTAGCATATAGTATACATAAAAATATTTTTGTTTGATTTTTTTTTATTTGCCATCCAAGATAATGCAAATTAACACTTACCGAGTAATATCTATCTATCTATCTATCTATCTATATATATATATATATATATATATATATATATATATATAAAGTAGTAGCGTTCCTGTGTGTGTGTTTGTCTGTGTGTACACTCCCATGCGTAATTTCTATATGTAGCATTCTTCAAACCACATCGACGTTGATTGAGTTACGGTCATTATCATATCACATTAAATTAAATCCATTTAAATAATTAGCTCGATGATATTACTTATTCGACATAATAACCTCGTTTCAACTATATCATTTAAAAATATAATTTAAAATTTAATTATTTTGCTTATTTTCATTTCAATTTATATTTGATTTAACTTATTTTATCTGAAACACCGTTTAATTTTCAAACCAGAAAACCAAAGGGGAATAACTGATAGTTTAATTCTTTTATTATTTTTATTTTTAATTCGGAGGAAATTGTTTTTCGCTTATTCTTAATTTTTAAGTAATCTTTTTTATTTTTTTTACTAGACTACCCGTGACCCGTTAGGTCGGTACGTTATATTAGCTATGGAATTAATGTATGAGCATTAGACTTGTGACGTAAAGAAAATAGGTTTTGTGACGTAACAGAAACATTACTATTAAAGTATATTAAAATGAAAAAAAATATAGATAGATTTTGTATGAGTCGTTCTGTTTATTATAATTGATTATTTTTGAAAAACAAACTTACAGCCATTGAATTATAAGTGGTTTGTCATATTATAGGTAAATGTGCACAGAACAGATACGATAATGCTAAAAGTTAAATTCAAATTGTGATATATCTTTTAATTTAAACGCGAAAAAAAAAACAATTGGGACGCTAAAAACGTACACAGTAAAACAATTCATTTTATTGTTGCGTAAATCGCCGTTGTAAAATGCTCTTATGGTTGTCAACAGGGTTAAAGTAGATTTATTTTTAAGAAACTTGCGTTATAATAACTTAAACGTAATACGGAAATGAACGATGTAAAAAAAAAGCAGACAGTATTAACAATTGTTTATTTGGATAACTTAAACGCGAAAAAAAAACATTGGGACGCTGAAAACGTACACAGTAAAACAGTACGTTTTATTGTCGCGTTGATTATTTAGTATATATGAAACAGGTCGATGATTATACGTATTATTTGTAATCACGTTTTGCGTTTGCTTCCCATATCTTGAAGTTTTTATTCATAAATTTAAGATATTCGCTTTTCTAAGGACGTCTGTTTGTTCGAAAAAACCGGTCCAGCAATTTGTCTTTATTTGTTTACACTGTTATGGGTTTATGTTATGGGTTTATGGGAAGTCGTAAACCCGATGTTGGGTTACAACACCCGTTACAAGGTCATTAGAGTTTTATAATTATATAGATTGTTGTGTTATCCGTTTCTTACACTTATAGTAGTTTTCTTTGGTCATGTAAACTATAAGTACGCCGATATAATTTATAAGTTGTTTTTTGAAAAACTTCTCCATAATACATCATTTTTCCTTATTTCCAACGCCGATGCCCGGAAGAAGGGGGGTATTGGGTTAGAGAAAAATAATTAAAACTAATGTCCTAATTTACTTGCATCCCCAGCAGGGCAGAGTTAGTCAGACACAGGTCAAATTTTCCATGTGAGCAAAACTCATCATCCCATATATTATCTCCTCCTTTTTGTTTGTTTATAAAATTTAATCGGTGTTACCCAGGATTTATTATAACAATTATACCATAGCAAGTGTGTTTAATTGCCTACGAAACAGATTTTTTATAAAATTTATTTAATATCTGAAATTAAAAATGGTCACTTTTTACGACGTGACCCAGCGTCGTTTAACCTCTAATAAAAATAAAGACCTACTTTTTGAGGGCCTAATACGTTTAAACAGTCTTTATAAATAATATGAAATAAGAAATTAAAAAAAAGAAAATTAACATTTTAGCATGGGGGATAACTTTTTTATATAAATGTAACGTAAAATGAGCACGCACTTTTTGGCCACAAAGCGTTCAACGAGACATGCCATCTTTAGCATTTTTTTGAAGTTTGGCGATCGAGGGGGGGGGGCAAAACATGACAAATACAATTTTTGTTGTTTTTTTTTTTGTGGTGGGGCCGAAAATTACATTTGAAACATAAAATAACGATAAATTTAATTATTTTACATGAGACCATTCGGTACTTTCACCTAACAATTTTATAAACAAATCGAACCCCAAAATATGACAAATTCAATTGAGGGGAGAATTACATTAGAAATATAAAATAACGAAAAATTTAATTTAAATTTTGGAATTAATTTTCGGTAGATTTTTTTCCAATCGCACGAGCATTCGCAGTATTTTTACTGAAACAAACGTTGTAATGATTTATTGTTAATTATTCTTTGTTTGTTGGGGGTTCTTTCCGGTGTTCAATATCCAGAGAATAGTTTCTTCTCTTTGTAGCCCTACTGCCAAAATATCTGGTGGAAAGGGTATCAGGTACTTCTTCTTTTTGGGGGCGATTACATTTGCATGTTTTCATCCGTTCTTTTATTTTTGTTGTGGGGGTATCCAAACGGAACTTCATGTCAACCCAGGCAACGCCGGGTACCCATGCACAATAGAACCCCGGGAAACGGCAATAAACATTAGTAACAAAATACAATACAGTAATCAAATAACATTATCAACACCGTAAGGCGGGGCACATACCATAGTCAGGAACAAGAAAAACACCGTATTCCACATCGTAACATGAGAAAGAACGTATCCTAAGGTCACCGTATCCCGGGGTTTACTGTATAAATATATATATATATATATATATATATATGTATATATATATATATATATATATATATATATATATATATATATATACAAGTGACCCCAAAAAAAACTGGCCCCAACTCTAATTAGGCCGTGTTTCTTACTGCTTTTCCGAATGAAATGAAACTTTGGTCATAACTAGTTTATTATATTCAAAACATCACATCAAAACACTAGGGTTTTGGGGGGTTTTTTCTCCGTTCTACAGCATATGTTCTAGATGGCCTCCATTTAGCCATTGTTTTTGTTTTTTGGTCACCCTATATATATATATAGTAAGAAATTTAGATTAAGTAAAAAAAAAAATTCAATGGTAAGCCAAACCTATATTAATAAAAAAAAAAGTACCATGACCTAAAGAGGTTTCTCATTTATCCTTTTTCTGTAACTCTTAGTGCATTGATAATATAATAACGTTTCTATATAACTTTACTCTTTACCTTCTCAACTTTATATATAGTTGTAGACCAACTGGGAATAATCTCGTAAACCCTTTCAAACGAAACATTACTAAGCTCTGAATTTCCTGCGGAAATTATTTCCGCCGTTGTTTTTTTTAAAGCACGTGTTGAATACGCCTTAAATTTGCGGAAACTCTCTATCCATTGAGATTCGCGAATTCCCAATAAGCATTTCTATCATCTGATTTTCTTATTTATTTGGTTACATAAACATGCCGTCGAAATGAATATGTGCTACATAGTGAAAAAAGAGGCAGAAACATCAGCCGGTCACATTTTTACGTACTCAAACTGAAATAATTTTAAGGCGGCTATTACCTTACCACTTAAAACCTTACTTCCACTTAGAGATCGTCTATTTGTTTTTCGGTAATAACAAACCGGAAACCGTTGGAAGTTACCATTTAGAAATGGATTTCCTTATTGCTTGCTTTTTGGTGTTATTTAGTTATGCCGTTCTATATCTACATATTCTTTTTGTTAATGAAATTCATCAAATGCTGGGAACTTTCTAAGTAGTTAAGTCAACAAGGCAAATGCGCCAGTATGATCAAAGTATATAATTCAAGAGAAGATTAGAAAGCAACACAAACCTCTCTCGAAATATATTGATCTTGTGCTTAACTTATTTTGAAACATTGTTATGTAAATTTTTTTAGCGAATAAATATTTATACTTTCGTGACATAACTGAGAGAATACGAGTGTTGATGTCCGATCTGCATACGCGTATAAAAAAGAAATATATTCAAATTTTTTCGTCTATTTTTTTCACCTACGGATACGATCAACAGAGATCATTTGACCTTTATTCTACTTGTGTACCCTGCGGCTTGAAGGTGCATATCCAACTTTCAAGTCAACCTCATCCTGTATAGATATTTTGATGCTGATGTGTGTGTGTGTGTGTGTGTGTGTGTGTGTGTGTGTGCGTGCGCGCGTGTAAAGAGATTCTCAGGTAGTATTATTAGTTAGAGCAGGTACATAGGAGATGTTATCGAATCTGCTGCAAAGAAAGGAGGCTCTCTTCTACCGGAAGACTGGAAACCTCTTCATATCTACAACTATCCTATATTTACGTAAAGTCACAGTTTGCCATGAATGGAATATTTTTGCAATGTTTAGGTCAATGCTCCAACCATTCTCGGACAGAATGTCCCACCTAACAGATACTATAATGCCCGCTTATCTATCTGCTTATCACATCGCGACAACGTTGCAACTATATGTTTTTTAAGTACTTCAACGGAATGTGCTCCGATGAACTTTTGCACCTGGACCCTCTCAACCTAAATACCTCCGATCAGCAGTAAAAACCAACACCATCAATATAAAGGTTTCTAGATTTCTGATTTTTCAAAATTTTTGATGCATGAATCTGTTGCTACTTCATAATCCCCAGCAAAATTCCTTTACGATCAGATAATTTGTTTATGAGTTTTCTTTGTTTCCATTGTAAAATTTCTTGAATACTTTATGAAAGATGAAAAAGTCAGGTCCAGATAAAACTTTCTTTGACACATTCTTATATTGCCAGGTGGAAGTATGCAATCTTCAGGTTTATGTTTTTGCTACAGTTATTAAATCAGTAGCATGGAGACCCGACGTTACCTGGTATTGAATGGTGATCAACGAATGTTTCACACTCCCATGTTTTTATTGTCATCAAAATCTGTGAATTAGTCAACCAAATCGATTGATTGCCTGCTCTAGTTGGGAATCACATGCCTCCCCCCCCCAGTGACTTAGTCCACAATACATTGTAGTCTACATTGCATTGCAGAGAATCTATTGTTGATTTTTATACAATTATTTTTATATATAAGGGATTTAATTAAAGTTTTAAATACAAAAGCCAAGTATCATAGTTCAAGTGTGCTTTAAACAAAAACATTCATTTTGAACGCGCCTCTTCCATATAAAAGAACCTATTATTGTTTTTATATGCCGGGCCTTTCTGCTTGTGAGGTAATAAAACTTCTTATATGCACTTATGATGTAAGGTTGTATAAAGTGTTAACTTTGGTCAAAATCGCCTGTTCATTCTTTCATCAGATTTTTTCGATTATCGATTATCGATTATCGATACTTATCTAATAAGACTGCTACATATATAAAGTACATTTGTGTGAAAGTTCATATAAATCGGGCCAGCAGTTTCGGAGTTCATGGGGAATGAACTCACACACATATGAACTCATAGACACACATACACAAAGTTCATTTTGTATAATAGTAAAGATTTTTCGAAAAAACTGAGTCAGGTTTCATTTTCACGTAAAACTGTAATAACGCACTGAATCCACACATTAATTAATTAGTACATGAAAAAATGTAAAGTTTTGTTAGCATAGAAATTTATGTCAAATCGACATAGTCATCTGAAAATTATTTTTAAATTCTGAAGTAGATAAGGAGAAAGACACTATCAGGATGAAGATCAGAGTCGGATCTCTAAAAACGTCGTCCGGCCAACATCGTCTGATTTGCCTTTAAGCTGCAAGTTCGCCATACAAATATGCTTGGCTAGCAGCCTTGCCATCATCGGCTGTTGGGAACCTAGTCGATTGCGATTGCTTCAGATTCGCCCTGCTCACACGTTCGAGAGTATGCAGCACTAACAAATGCCGTTGTTTTTTTTACATAGGAGTCACCACTTATCAAGGCTCGGGGGCCACTCGAGGATAAGGGTTAATGGGTTTACAGCAATCAATGGGATTATAGCGTAGTAAACATAAGTAGTGGAAATTTTGTAAATTGGATTACTTAGGGGGGGGTCATCAGCTGACCGACGTATATGAACTCCTGGCACTTTCATTTAAAAACAGTACCGGCAGATTTCCTAGACACAGTTTTCTCTAGGATATCGTTGACATGCCGTAGACATCGTTGGCCTCAAATGGATGGCAAACAGTCTCATGGCCTGTTGATATTTCGCTTTGCAAACTGCAAGTCACTTATATAGAATACGACTTGTGTCGATACTTCAGTGTTAGTTATAAATTGACAACAAACTCTGAAAATGTGACAGCGTCAGCAGAGAACGCCAACTGATAAAAACGCTAATCTTCTTGGCAAATTTGTGTTCCAAGTGTTTGATTGCCATGACACATGCAACTTCCTCAACAGCCTTGGTCTATTAATGATGGGCCACACTGGGGACAATCGTGGGCTGGCTTATCCTCTACACCACTATTATTCATAGAAACGTTTCGAGCCTGCTCTCGGCCGGTTAATCCAACATGACATCCAGGGAAACTTCATGATATTTGTACATTCGTTTTGATAAAGCACATTTATTAATTATTACACTGGTTCAAAGCAAATTAGTTCCTGAGTTTTTTTCAGCTGATTTAGAACGAATCTGATGCGCTGAATCACAAAAATCACATTGGTTTTGTTCAGTTAGATCAAGTTTTTTTAACTATAGACACATGACCTTTTTCATGTTTTTGTTCATATGTACGCTTATGTGAATCATTATCGAAGTTGGTGGGGGTAAAATGCCATGCTTTGATTGAAATTGATTATTTTAATGCCAAGAAATATCTAAGTTTGATAATTATACTTGATGATGTCGTAAAGGAATCAGTTTTAACTTCTAAAACTTCGAAATCTTCCAAAAATAATTCGCTTCGGTTTTGCGGTTCTAGACAAGGATGTTAACTGCTTTACTCTCTTGTGCTAGGCTTTTCCAGGATTGACCAAGGAGTAGTTGAAAGTTGGCATCTTTGACGGTCCTGAAATCCGACAGCTCACTAGAGATCCAATTCGAAAACTAAATGAACGAAGTGGAACTGGAAGCGTTAAAGGCATTTGAAGAACTTTCTTGGAAACAATGTCCAGAAACTTTTTCAGCAACATGCTGACTGCTTTTTAGAAATCTGGGCTGCAACATGATCGTCAAGATGCACAACTTGTTTTCATATGTAAGAAACTGGGGTTCAATAAGTGACGAACAGGACAGAAATTCCATCAGGACCTGAACGAAATAGCGATCAGGTATCAGAGTCGTTGGGACGCAGTCATAATGGCTGACTACTGTTGGAACCTGAAGAAAGACCTCCCTGGCGCTGAGTATTTCAGGATTACCAAGAAACAAAAGTTCAAGCCCTGAAGTTTGAACACGGGTGAATTAACATGCAATTTACGTGTACCTTTATTGATTCCTACCTTTCAATTTACAATAATCGATCTTTCTATTAGGTAATTAATATATTGTTGTTGGCAAAATAATTTTCTCTTAAAAGTATGTTGAAGATGATATGTGTTGAAAATAATTAGCTGATTATGCTACAAAAATGGAACCGATTTTGTCAAAAGATCTGATTCTTTTTGTTTGTTTCAAACCAACTAAGAACAAAAACCTAATCTGATGGAGAGAAACGGATGCGATTTTTTTATTCAGCAGTGCAAAACAACCCGAAATCAGCTGTAGAAAACAAGACAACATTAAAAAAAAAGTAAAACAAAATTGTTGTTCAGTGTTTTCTATTATTATATATTGAACTTTTTCGTATATGTAATAACAAAAGTGTTAATGATTGTTGAAGAAGTCCTAAAAATATTATTTGACTCTTAATGTTTCAAAATTGGGTAGATTAGTTTACGACGTATCTTTACGGACTAAAATAATCTGCTCAATTAATAAAGTCTATTTAAAAAAAATATCTAAATGTGTTTTACATCAACAGTAATTTGTTTTCTTTAAAGTACATACTCTACATCGACAAATATCACATGGTAAAACCAGATCATGAACATCATACCGGTGTTAATGACACGAAAGGGAGAGAACTCAGGTGTTCATAATCAGGTTACAATACTACATTTCCTGCTTAGCAGCTGATAAAACAGAAACTTCATACAAGTAGAAAGCTCACGTCGACATTTAATGCTTGCAAAAAAACGGGCAGAACATAACTGATTGGTCTAGCATTATACATGTCTCATGCACAGACGTTGAAATATTTCCATCCGGTATTAAGAGATTTCGAACAGGAGGAAACGAGCAAAGAGATGACGAGAAACAGACGTTTACGCATGTAAAAAAATTGCAATTAAGTTTTCTCAACAAAAATTATTTTACATGTAACAGAAAACTAGCAGGGCTATCCAACATTGAACGGGTAAATGGATAAATCACACACAAAATAGTTAACAAAATACGTGTAGTATATCCGACTAAAATAAAACATTATGCTCGTGTGTCTAAAGGGGAAAAAGAACTTTAACGGAATGTGCTCCGATGAACTTCTCTCGACGGAAATACCTTCGATATATTCGATTAGCAGCAAAATACCACGCATTTTCTATATAGATTTAATGTAATGTTAACAAGACACTTGCTGTTTAACTCCTCAGTTCAGTTGACCTTTTATTAGTATATTTTCAATAACGTTAACTACCTTAGTGTAGGGATGAGAAACCCCGGTTTTGGACGTTTAGACATAGGTTAGAGAACACGCGCGTTTCCTCTTATATTAATGCGTTAAATAAACCTGTAACTACAGAACGATCTTTTACAATTTACCAATGAATATTATTATATGGTGGCCGCTTAGGATTAAAAATAATTTACAATGTTTACTGTTTTTCTACGATGTCTTGTAGTGATATTCATTTGATGGGTTATGAAACCTCCATACCGGCAGAAACTTTTAAACTATTTAAACAACGTTTGGAACTGTATTGTATTCTTAACAAAATAAAAACAAAACAGTAAGTAAACGATATTTTATTGCAAATCGGTAACGAAGGGCTTAAGGGAACGTCTCGGGGAAATTTAGCCGAGTTGCGCAGTAAAATACTTTATAGTCGTTGATGAAAGAAGAAAAACATTCTTCTGAAATTGTTTTCAATCGGTTCGTAGAACAGCTAGAAACAAAGGAAAATTTCAGAATAAATCGTTTAAAACTAATGTATTATAAACAGAAACAAGAATTGTTAGATGATTTTGTAAACAGATGTAGACAACTCGGTAAGAAATGTCTGTTCTTTGATTCTGAACAACAATAGTGAATAACTGAACCAGCACTTAAATTTCATATTTCCAAAAACAGTTAAGATAATATTTTAATACTGAAAAAAACTGTTGATATTGGCAGAACATGTGAAGCTTCTAACATAATTTAATACAACTTAAAAAAAACAACAAAAAAAACATGCCGACGCCATTCTATTTTTAAGTATACTTTTCAAATAGACATACTGAAAAATGGTTTCCGTTCTGCTAGATCTACAGCAGATGTGCTTACAGTTATATCTCATAGAATTACCGAATCTCTCGATGGAAGCTTCCTTTCTATGGCAATTGAAATAGACTTCGTGGTTTAGTGGGGGATGCCCTTTTCTCTTCCCTGCAACTTCTCCCCCACAGAAGAGACTTTGCGAGCCTGTCTTTGTTTTATCGCTATTTCCATGGCAGGTGCTCTTCTGAGCTCCAATCCCTCGCCCCCCCCCCTCGCCAATCTTTCACGAGAAACACCAGTCTGGCTAAAACTACTGTCAATAATTTTCCCCAGTCTTTATCTGTGCCTAAATCCAAACGTAGATTCCATGAGCAAAGCTTCTTTCTTAGAACTGCACGCCAGTAGAACACTCTGCCGCTTGCCTGTTTCCCACCTGACTACAACTTGGACGTCTTCAAGACCAACATAAACAAACTTTGGACAAACCGCCCCCTTAAGTAAGACACTCTATCAAAACCCCCAATACTAATGATTACTACAATACTATCTCATTGATTACTGTACACGCAATAACCCTTATCCCTGAGTGGCCTTCGGGCCTTGATAAGTGGTGACCCCCATGTAAAAAAAAATTGCCCTTGGCATATCAAAAGCCTTTGATAGAGTTTAGCATAGATATCTACTCCACAAAATCTCCAGGTACGGTATAGTTGGAAATGTCTTTTCAGTTATTAAATCATTTCTCTCTGATAGGTTCATGAGAGTGGTGGTTAATAGACAGAAATCAGAAGCTCACAGTATTAATGCTGGAGTCCTTCAGGGGCGCGTTCTGGGCCCAACTCTCTTCCTGATCTACATTAATGATACCACAAATCACATCCTTACATCATTCGTAGACATCTATGCTGATGACACTACTATCTATGGTAGCACATCTAAGACCGTAAACGACCAAGTTCTCTCTGATTCTCTCTCCTCTGTTATTGAGAAAGTGGTACAATGGGGAAAGAGGTTACCATCCATTTATGACCCCATTCCATTACAGACTGAAGATCTTCCTCTAGGGTTTCGGCCATTACTTTAGATATGTGCTCATTAGTTTTCCTTACGTGCCTGCTATAGAGCGTGGTGTCGTCGGAAAATATACCCATCTCAGAGACAATTTTATCAGGTAAGTTATTCATGAATATCAGAAATAATAAAGGTCCAAGGATCGATCTCTGAGGTACACTCGCATTTATATCAAATATTTTGGACGTAACAAAAGCAAACGACAGACAGCTGAAGGGGAATATTCTTTCACTTTAATCCAGGCAGTAGAAATTCCCCCCCCAAAAAAAAAATAACCTGTCACGACACAACAGTCTGAAGGATTTGTATAAGGCTGAGATGAAAACAGAAATATTAGCTATCATTAGAAACACGCAAAATCCGCTGGAAATCCCAATCACAATTTTCATCATTGACCAATACACCACCTCATAAGCGCTGACAAAGCTATACAACCACTCTTCTGTTAATCCATTCGAACTGTCCGTACCCATGACACTTCAACAAGGATTCACTTTAACACTAGAATCTCCTTGGTTGAATGACTCACCTAAAGGTCTCTCACCACCAGCAGATAACAAAGAAAAAGACCAAACAGCCCACACCCTGGACCTTGATTGTCTCTCGTGACTAACAGCGAATAGAACACTACCAACAACTTTACCAGCACCATTACCAGCAAGAATTGTCGGGCGGAGAAGAGGAGAAGTCGGATATGAAGGGTTAACTATGTAAGACTATGTAAGAAAGCTGCAGGATTCTACCTTGTTAGAAAAACGGTCCTTACATTCTCACAGCAAAACAAATAGGAGTCCGAAACACAAAACAAAACACCTTCAATGAAAAGGCGAGCTCCTAGATATTGCTAAAGGCAATAAAAACAAACCAGAAATTCCAGACCCAAAGATAACAAGTGGAATGATAAACCGAAAGCTGAATTGGGTCCAGAATTACAAAAATCTGGCATAGAAAACCAACCCAATTCCCTGCTTAAGCAACTAACAGCAGATCATAGTTATAATAACAGTTGTTTCACCAGATTATTGAGGGTTGAGGAGGCCACACCAGCATGGTTGTTAAAAATTATACAAACGTCATACATAAAACGAGTAAAACACAATGCCCTAGTAAGTTCTATAGGACCAATCTGCTGTCTTACTTCGACCTACAAACTCTTCACTGGTCTGGTTGCAGACAGCATTTATCAACACCTACTACTGCTCTGGAGAATACCTGGAAAAAGAACAAGCAGTGCAAGAGGTAGTTTTTAGGCTCTAATGACCTGTTATTGATTAATAAGACAACCTCTGAGAACTACAAGAAGAGAAAATAACAGAGGAAACTAGGCACGGCTTAGATTAATTACCAACCTCATACTGTCTACTTTTATGCCTTGATTTTTATTAGATTAATCCAGTAATTAAGAAGATTACAGATGTATATATATAAATTGTGACAAACCATTCAGCCACACTAATAGAAGAATCTTCCAAGGAAAGAGCATATCGCCTTTACTTTGCAGCATGTCAATAGATTCGTTAAGCAAGCTACTCAATTAAAGCTGGAGTACATACAATCTTTGCCAAAGTTTCCCAGACTTGAACACAGGAATGAACCACTTAACCGATGCCCTCCAGCTGTATGTTAACTCAGACAATCACTCAAGTCGACTCTTGTAGGTCGTACATAACTTCGTATCTAATTAGCTCGCACAATCTAAACTTCAAAATGATATATCAACATCACGAAACAATAGCCAGCAGAACAACCTCTATCACGGAACTAGCTTAACAAGATTGTCTGACAAATCAGGCAGAACTACAAAACAGGTTTGGTTGGAAATAGGTAAAAAGTGTCGCCAAAAATACGCCAAGAACTTTCATTGCAAAAAAAACTGGAAGAACTAACAGTGTGCCAAGTTTTTCCCGGATGAATTGACCCTGGACTATTTATATTAGGAAGGCTCTATCGACTCCACTATGATCAGAAGATGATTATGATGTCCAATGCATTTAAGAAGATGAGTGTTTTCAACAATAACAAGTGCAGGTTCCACCACACAGAAGTAGAGTGTGTGAGCCACTTGATATCCAGCAGTAAGTTTCTGCTTAGGGGTAATAAAATACGACACAATGAACTTTGTAAATATCTCCACTGGGCGATCTATAAAATGCTGAATATCGAATGCAGCAACAAGTTCTGGGAACATATACTAAAAAGAACAGTTGGTAACAAGTCACACACAAAACGCTTGACTATACAATTCCTACAGCTATGTACCTAGAAAATGGAGCTATTGAACCCGAAATAGCGATATGGGGCAAGAAGAAAAAAGCAGCAACCTTATTAGAAGTTAGTGTCCCTATTGATGCTGGGTTAAGCAGAGCCGAGAGGGGAAAAAATTGGAACTTAAGAATATCTCCATCATTCCAATAAACCCTGTGTATCGCTTTATTGCAGGTGAATATTTTTTTTAATTTGGAAATTGCTGTGAAACGCAGAGAAGTGAAATTTGCTGGAAGAGCATTACATGGTGCTTATTTCTCTGATTTTAGTGGAATTTGAACAAATATTTTTTAAGTTATGCTAATTTTTCTATTTCCTGGTAATTTTACGTGCGTATTACTTTATTTCAAGTGTCTAAAAATGTATATTTTCGATAATAAAACAATATTCTAACTTCATATTTCTATTTATATGAAAAAAAAGAACATATCCAGTAACAATATTAACTAAAACCAAAAACGAATTTCACATTATTTTGTGTAAGAAAATAATTATTTATCAACATAACTCCCACGCTTCAAAATCACTTTAATATCTACTTGTCAACTAATGATGTCAATCGAGAGATTTTAGATGAGATGATGCTATAAGAAACTTTAAAAATCTGCCTGCAAAGTTCATCATTTAACGTAAATTGAACACCTCCTTCATAAACTTTCATCTTTATTATTGACCAGAGCTGCTCAATTGGGTTTATATCTGGAGAACCAGGCGGCCATGTCATCAAATTTTCTCCACTAATACCTGATGACTTAAGGTAGGATGTCGTAGCCTTGGCTGAGGGGGATGGCGCATTGTCGTGCATAAAAATCAATTTGCGGAGACGCGTCAATGGAAGGTCATCAAGCCATGGTGACTGACTTTTCAGTTTGAGACCTGGCACTTGAAATGGCCCAATTAGTTCATCGAAGAATATTTCAGCCCAAAACATGACACCTTCACCTCTACTAAAAAGAACAGTTGGCAATGAGTCACACACAACACACACTGACTATGCAATTCCTACAGATACGTACCTGTTGATGACGTAATTGATGAGGGGTAAGGTATCCAAGTTGAATTCGAACTTTGGCCCCCTCATCTTGTCCAACAAGGATTTCTTTGGCCTCATCAGTGAAAAGAACATTTTCAAAGCTGATTTTCATGTATTTGTGAGCCCAAACCAAACGTTTTTCCTTATGAGTTTGGTTTAAAACAGGCCTTGCTATTGGCTTTTCATTTCATTTTTCAGCAATTTCAAAGTTAAAAAATATTGACCTGCAATAAAGCGATACATAGAAGCAACTGAGCAAAAGGAAAATAATTTTTAAAACTACCTGTCAAATATACCCGGTGAACTAAGTGAAAAATAGATGGAAACAATTGCACTTAAAAAAATCTCTTAATTAAAATGTATGAGATAGCATGTGAATGTCTGGCACTCGGTTGGATGCCTCGTTTCCTGCTTTAACAAAATAAGAAAAAAGAAAAGCCACATATATATATATATATATATATATATATATATATATATATATATATATATATACCATAAGTATAAATAAAACCTGCAATCATAATTATAAATAAAACTTCCAATAAAAAAGGCGGTGAAATATCTATATTCTGTCCCAAAGAATGTAATGTTCTTCTCTTCAGAGCATAGAAACTGGTTAGCAGATTATATATATATAGTAGAGCTATAATCTGCTGGCTTTAGCACTTTCTAATACTGCATTTTATTATGGTGGTCATAAAATATATGATTATGCTTGTAAAATAATATTTGCGTATAGTGTTTGTGTGAAATAATTTTTTGAAATAATGTTTGTATAAAATTTGTCAGGAGATATAAACAAATAAGAAAGAAGAGAAAAAAGAAAAAAGAAAGTTTAAAATTGGACTGTTTGAATCAAAGATGTGATATTGTCCTTTGTAAATATCATGAATCGAAAGATGTATATATCCGTTTTGGAGGTTTAAAACAATTGGAAAAAGATGATTGTGACGATCTGAAAGGATTAAATTCTATGTGGTCGCCATTTTTTAACCCAAAATCTCTTAAATGTTGAGATTAGGTCCATTGTCAGTGGAAACAAGAATAAACACAGAAAGTTAGGATAAAGTTCTCTTTAATGCTAGGCTCCTTGATTCCATAAGCTATTTGAGTTAAAGTGCTTGTCATTCTTCAGTAAGTAGGTCGACCACAGCGGTCAAGTTTTATAGGAGGAGCATAGCCAGAGAGGAAGAAGTGTATTAACGAGGAAGAGAATGAATGTAGGAACAATGAGAAAAAGAGGAATTTGAACATTTTGCGTATGAGGGGTGGATCTCTTCATTATAGCTGTTTCGTTAATGGGATGACAATTTTATGATTTTATGTTTTCATAAAAATTTTCTTTCTCATCAACTCGTCAGATGAGATTGCAATCCGATGTTACCAACAATAAGTTAATTCTGTATATGATAAAATGTTGCGTTGTTATCTCTAATAAGGGGTATCGTGTGTGCGTGATCGTCTAATCAGAGTTAATGTCGTGTGATCGTCTAGCTGTTCTTTCTATTAAATGATATGTTAATATGCCGTTATGTGTGTTGTGGTACATGTATTTTTCAACATACCTTCTGCGTCTTGGATGTTGGTCCATCTGGAAACATCTCGTGTCTTGGAGGGGAGACGGTACCTGTTTTGGGCGAAGGTTCATTCACTCCAGCACGATGAATTTGTTTTATAGTTTTTATTTTACTTTCCAGATGTCTCGCAGAGGATGCAAAGTGAATCTCTGGCTTGTATAGTTTCTCTTGGTCTTGTTTCTACACACGTCAGCGTCCTCCCTACAGTGAAGGGGAGGAGACAACAGTGAAGCCGTCCGTCATCTTCAAAGTCTAAACCAAATCTCCCCGATTCAGCTAACCTGATTACGTGACTCACACGCAATCTGATCAGCTGATGCTGACCCGGTCAACGTGTCTCAATATAATTTACATACCTCCCTCTCTCACTTTACCTCTTTCGAAATTGACGACTCCTTTCGTCCCAAAAGTTCTCGGATCGTATCCTTTGCTCGGTTGTTCTATTAAGTATGGCTTTATTTTCATTTTGTAACTATCTTATCTTTTCCGGGACATCTCAAAGCTCATAATTAATCTTCGTGGTTGGCTTCCAAAGTTTTAAGATATACCTTTCATCCACTGATTCACTTGGGTTTCCTTGCTCTCTCTCTCTTTCTCTCTCTCTTTCTCTCTCTCTCTCTCTCTCTCTCTCTCTCTCTCTCTTGATCCATTCTCTAACAAACCTGGGGCGTTCGTTTGGGGAAAAGAAATTCCATCCCCACATTGTTATAGGTCGGCCATCTTGGGTACCTGCAGACCAAAATTCTAGTTTTATACCTTATTTTCGTATTTTTTAGTGTTAATTTCCATTTTTCTTTCTATTATTTAATATTTCGTATGTTTTTATAATTTGTATTACTACATTTATGCGTATTTATTCTAATATTCATTTTGCTTGGTTTCGAATTATTATTGATTAGTTAAGCTCTTTGGCTCAAGGGAAGGTCACTCTCAGGGAATATATTTTTATTACTAGAGTTACTTTCCTTACACCTTTTTCGTTACCTATATTTTGGTTTTTGTTCATTTTCTCATTTAATTCTTCTTTCTTTTTCATTGTATATGTTATTAATAATATCTAACCAGTTCTTTTTATTATACTCTTACGTTCCATTATGTTTTTCTAGGTATGTTAACATGATTATTACATGGTCGATTCATCTATGTTTTTCATTATATATATATATATATATATATATATATATATATATATATATATATATATATATATATATATATATAAGGTTTAGAAGAATTTTTTAATTTTGATATCAAATGATGCATTTTTAAATAAGTTTTTGCTATAATATATTTACTTTATATCTCATTAAAAAATGTTTTTTCGCTCTGTCTAGTCGTTTATATTACAATCGTTTTAAAGCAATTATGTTTTCTTTTCAAAACGTTTAATACAAGGTACAAAAAAAGCAAATTCATACAATTTGTTATTTCAATTGAATTTTGGCCGAAAAGCTGCTGAACGCGTAGCACAATGGTTATTTGAGAATTCTCGTGGCGGCGACGAGAGTCTTGAAGATGATGCGCGTAGTGATTGGCCATCGGATGTTGACAACGATTAATTAAGAGCCTTGATCGAAGCTAATCCACGCACAACTGTTCGAAAACTTGCTTCTGAATTAGATGTAATGCATACGACTTAATAACGGTGACTCCCTCTTCCAATGTTATCTCGCCATGTAAGCAAACGTAGTTCACACCAGCAGTCAAAGTAATCAACACCATAGTGCTCCTAAAATTTAATCTAGCACTCATTTCACCACAGTATCGTTAACCTTGACTGGCTTTTGACCTTGATAAGAGATGCTTCTATAGTATAAACACAAAACAGCTATATATGGTGTATAATCTGTTAATCCTTTAAGATTACAAAGTAAAATTTAATTTCTTTCAGATGTTTTTACGTTCGTTTGGGTAGAAAATCGTTAATTGCTCAGATTTCAAGATGCAATTAATTTTGTGGCTCAGTGAAACATTAAAAAACACTTTATTGTTCCCAGACAAACTGCACATGTTTTATGGTAAGGACTAATATCGCTTGGCCGCATTTTCCTACTAAATTCTTTTTTAGAACTTTAGTCTTTTAGCCAAATTAACTTAGACGTTGCTAGTACTTTATTTATTTTCTTTAAAGTGCTGGTGTTCCTCGCTGTCCCCTCTTTTTCTCAGTGTTCTGCATTATTTAGTCTACTTGGAGCTTCTTTTCGTAAAATCCATAAACTGTCATATTTTTTAAAGCAATCTTTTTACAAAATTATATTTAGTTCTGTATTATTATTATCAACTCAATAGGGATTCTCACACGGGCCATCATGCGTAATTGCTTACTGACAATACCAGTGATCTCCACATCTTTTAATCTTCATTGTAAATGACTTTGCGTTATTGCAACAGTCACTTATCATTGATTATTCACTGGCAATGACCATTGGTCTTCACTGAAGTTTTTGTTCGCAATAAGCCTTCCTTAATGTCTCAGTACTCCTGGCACATTTCCAGTAGATATCTAGTCAGTGCTCTCCTTCCACGGTTTTTCTATCCTCCTTGAATTTTACCCATCACTTTGTGTGGCATTTGCCGAGGTTACTGCCACCATATTGTTTTTTAGTGGTAGAACAGTTTATGAGATATTTTGCAGTTTCGGATCATGCGGCTTTACGAGGTGTTCCTTCCATGTTTGCGTTTTATCTCTATGGCATTTTTTTTGATGAGTTAAAGCCCGTAGTTTATGCTTGTTGGCTTCCGCATTCGAAGAGTTTCTCTTAAGATTTCAATTGTTTAGAGCATTTCTGTCCGTTGTATAATTTCAGTTTTACCTTTGATTCCAATTTGTCATATTTTTTCCTGTTTCTATTAGTATAGTATTATATATCAGGTTAGGGCCTGTATCTCATGTGTATTAATTAGTCACCGCGTTCAAGGATTTTCCTTAGCGTTTCAACATTACTGTTATCCGTTGTATCTTCTAAGCTATTACTCTGATTCGAATCTGTCTCATTGTTTCTCTGAGATTTTCAATATTGTTTCTAATGCTCCAACCAATATCGGTGTGATATTCACTCTCTTTATCTTCCATACCCATTTCAGTTCCCTGTCCAGCTCTGTGTATTTGTTTCATTTATCTGTCTCTTTGATATTCACTCTGCGGTTTACTGCAAAGTGAAATCTATGATCTGACAGAACTTTTCCGTCTTGCTAACTATTATGACATCTGGCCTTCTTGCGTAGATGTTTATGTTTCTATGTCCTTGTCCCATAGGATTGTGTGATTTTCATTTTCAATTATTGTTGCCAGTTTGTGCTTGTACCATTTGTCTATCTGTTGAATATTCATTTCTCTGCATAATTCACAGTGTATTGCTTTTCCAACTTGATCGTGTCTAGTTTTATATTTTTAGGCTAGTTTGCTGCATTCGCTTATTATGTGGTTTATTATTTTGTCTCTTTGTACATAAAGTCTGTGTTTGTTGTTTTCTTGTTTCGTGTCGATGTTTGCTTTGATGTGGTTGGTTCTAATCGCGTTATTGCGTTGTGCGGCTGTTAATAGGGGTTCAGTTTCTCTTTTAAGGTTTCCTTTTCGTAACCACATACAAGTTTTTTCGTTAGTTACATTTTATCCTTATGAATCGCCTATATAGTATATTCTCTTCCCAATTTTTTTCTTGTCTCATTCTTTGCCTCTTTGTTTTCTGTCTCGGTCATTTTTTTCAGTGTCTCTTGCTGGGGTAATTATCCTTTCGGTGTTCTGCATTATGTATTTTTCTAATTCTTTTTTCGTGTCATTCAAAAAGTCTTCAATACAAACCAGTATTCTTCCATCGTATGTAATTTTCACGTAGTTGCATGACTTCCGTTGTCTTCAGTTTTCCCTTTCTTATAACTAGCATTGCGCACGTTCCTATTCCTATGCCGAATTGCATTCAGTTATTCTGGCTGAAGATTGTAATTGTGTTTATTAGCGTCTTTACTTCATTTTTGGTTCTTTCCAAAAGTTCTTCTTCTTCTTCTTCTTATTATTATTATTATTATTATTATTATTATTATTATTATTATTATTATTATTATTATTATTATGTACTCACTAGGAGTAGTTACACAAGCCATCATGAAGGATTTTTCTTTGTAACGTTCCCTGGAGTCTGAGTCTCCCAGACTTCCAGTACTTTTCACCTCTTTCGATAACCTTTGCAAAAGAATGTGCGTTATCGCAACAGCTGCTTACCATTGATTTCTCGTTGGCGACGACCATTTCTCTTCACTGGAATTTGGGTGGCAATAAGCCTCCCCAAGGTCCCAGTCCTTTTTGCACTCAGCCAGCGGAGGTATGGCTAAAGCTTTCTCTCCTCAATCTTTCCATCCTCCTTGACCTTTTTGATTATTCGATATGTTGTTGTTATTGTTGTTTTTGTTGTTGTTGTTGTTGTTGTTGTTGTTCTTCTTCTTCTTCTTCTTCTTCTTCTTCGCCACGAGGAGTTTTCAAACAGGCCATCATCACATATTTCTCTCTGTTAACAACTTGTGGTGTTCCCTGAAGTCTGTATGACAAATCTCCCCAGATTTCCAGTATTCGCAACCTCTTTCGATAATCTTTACCTATGAATTTGTGTTATTGTAAGAGCCGTTTGCCTCGCTGGTAACGACCTTTGGTTTCACTAGAATTTGGGTTCCCACAGGGTCACAGTCTTCTTCGCACTTATCCAGTGGAGGTCTGGTTAGTTATTTTTCCTCTTGATCTTTCCATCTTCCTTAAACCTTCACAACTATTTGGTATTTTTTAAAGGAGGTAGTATTCAGTAATACAGTTCCAGTTTTCCTTATTACATATGGTGTTCTTCAATCTTTTTGTTTTACTTGTGTCATAGTTTCTATATTTCCAGTTAGTGTTTGTAGCTCATGTGTATTAGTCTTTGCGTTCAATGGTTTTCCTTAATATTTCTGCCGTTTTTATTATTTTTATGTGTTGTATCTTCTCAGCCATCCTTCCGATTCAAATCCCCCCCCCGTGCTTTTTCGACGTTTTTTGTCGGGATTGTTCCTTGTCCTTCTACTATTATTAATGCTTTCTTGACTTTCATCATCTTCCATATTCCTTTCAATTCTCTAGCCGATTTTGTGTACTTGCTTCGCTTCTCCCTTTCCTTGACATTCACTCTAAAGTCTACTGAAAAGATGAAATATACACTTTAGCAGGACTTTTCCTTCTTGTTAACTGTTATGATACCCTATCATCTTGCTTGGATAGGTTTATATGTTTGTACGTTTATGTTCCATAGGATTTTGTGATTTTCATTTTCAAGTTGGCGGTTTGTGCTTGTACCATTTGTTTGGCTATTCAAAATATAGTTATTTGCATAGTTCCCAGTATATTGCCTTTCCTACTTGATCAAATCTTCCCTATTTGATCAAGTCTATTCTTACATTTCTGAGGGCTAGTCTGATGCATTCACTTTTGTAGTTTATTGGTTCGGTTCTTTATCTACAGTCTGTATTTGCTATTTTCTTGTGTCGTTTCGATCTTTCCTTTGATATAGTTAGTTCTAACTACGTTATCTTGTATAGATGTTAGAAAGGATTGAGTATCTGTTTATGTGTTTTTTCGTAACCATGTCCAAGTGGTTTTTTTTTGTTTGTTTTTAGTCTCATTTTTGTCATCTTTATGAATCTTCTGTGTAATTGTTTCTCTTCCCGATATTTTTCTCGTCTTATTCCTCGCCTCTGTCCTGTTGATTTTAACGGTGTTTCTTGCTGCAATTATTAGCCTTTATGTGCTCTATGTTAAGTATTTTTCTAGTGCTTTTTGTGTCATTCACACAATCTTCTATACAAACCAGTCTTTTTCCTTCGCCTTTTCTTTTCAGGTAAAGCCGGCCAGCTTCATTGTTTACGTGTAATATACTGTGCATTGTCATAAGTTACGTGATCTTCTAGTCAAAATGCCTCAGTTCTTTTTTGGTTCAAGTTTCCGGAAGACGAATATAAATTTCTGGAAGAAGCATATGATTCTTCATAACAAATTCTTGGGAAAAAATATAAATTGCTGCAAGAAGGATATAAGATACCGGGAGAAAGATATAATTTACCAGAAAACACATACAAGTTTCTGAAAGAAAGGTATAAGTTCCTGGAATAATGATACAAAGGAAGGACACACGTTCTTGATAAAGATGCAACTTCCGGGAAAAGTACAAATTCCTGAACGAAAGACCATTTCTAGAATTACCCTGAAGAAGGATAGAAGTTCTTTGGAGAATGATACAAAGTACTGCGAGAAAAGTTAGGTTCTTAGATAAAAGACACAAATTCTCTGGAAAAAGAATACAGATTTTAAAAGAACGATAAATGTTCCTCGAAGAAAAATATAATTTATCGGAAGAAGAATACCAGTTTCTAAAATGTTTCTAAAAGAGAGTAAAAAGGAGAGTAGAAAATCTTACTTTCAGTGATTTTTCTCTTATTTTGTCTTTCACTTCTCACATTTCATGGGCGATGTTTCTTACAAACAGGAAGAATTACTTTTTCTGGATCAGAATCTATCTTATCTAATGTTATATATATATATATATATATATATATATATATATATATATATATATATATATATAACATTAGATAAAATAGATTCTGATATATATATATATATATATATATATATATATATATATATATATGGACGGCACCAAATCATTATATACGTTACCTTATTTGAACGGCACCAGATTAAACGTAACTTATATTGGAAAATAGTGTGGATTTTTATCCGATGTATGTACTTTACTAGTTAAACATACTTGCATATATAATCATGTGTGTATATACATATTTGCGTTTGTGTTGCATCGTCTTGTGTTTGAGTTTATACGTGTCACTAAAGTGTCTGTGGTTCCTCACTATTTGGACCATATGTGGTCTTATATATATATATATATATATATATATGTGTGTGTGTGTGTGTGTGTGTGTGTGTGTGTGTGTGTGTGTGTGTGTGTGTAAAATCTATTTCTTAGTGTTTTTTGCTGTCCGTGAGTGTCGGACATGTATTTACGGCACACCTTTTAAACTACGTTGTTCGCCTATATATTTTGCCTACCTGGGGTGCCATCTGTCCTTGGAGGAGCTGGAGTCTGTTGGACATAGACGTTGCAAACGATCCAAGACAATAATTAGTTTTATATAAAGATTTTATTTCACTTCCTGCTGTTACGCAAAAGAATGGAAAGTGAATATCTGGGTTTCTCCTAGTCTCAATTTTGAGACACGTCACCTCCCTCTCGCGGTCGAGAAGACCCGTTTTATCCATCCGCTATGTTTGACGTCTGAAACTCAACTCACCACTATGTTTGTCAAACCAGAACATGTGACATGCGACACGTCACCTTCCAGTCACTTGTAAGGATACTTTCCGGTGCAAACTTGACCGGTCACCGAGTGTGATACGTTTTGATAACCTATCAAAACATAGCAGTGCATGTCTTGTTTACTTCTCCAGTTAGACAATAATTACATAAACATATAGTTAGACAGATACATAGATCGATAGATAGATTATTAACACCTTTTCCCTGCTGTTATCTAACACTAACACTTATCGTTGGCAAGTTTTTGATGTTGGATTACTATTTTTAGCTCATCAAGTGGCTTCATGCCTTTTATGGAGCGAGTTCTATATAAAAATAAAAGAAAAGAAAAATCCCCGATACAAAAACACGAGTTCCTGGAAAAATTGATATAAGTTTATAAGAATGATAACAGGATTTCGTAACACGTTCGTTGAAGAAGAATATAAAAAAGGTGAAAGAATTATATGTAAGTTTCTACAAAAATTAGATAATTTCCTGAAAGAAAGACACAACTTCATGAAAGAAGTATACAAGTTTAAGATACAAGTTGCGGAAACAATAACAGAAATGTTTGGAAGAAGAATACAAAGGCGAAATACAAGTTCTTAAACGAGTGATATAATTTCTGAAAGACGCAACTTCATGGAAGAATGATACAAGGATTCTATAGCAAACGCAACTTCACTTGAAATATATTTCGATATTAAAATAACCTGAAAAGGGTTGATATGCCGTAAAACACAAACAATCAACCATCGAGACGAGTGAACCGATGTGTCTAATGACGTGCCATACAATAGGCCATCGAGAGTTGATTTGGCTTTACAAGCGCTTCCGGTAGCTATTATTTGAGGGAACGCACGGAGCATGATGTCAACCTGTCAAACCGGAAGAATGTCCAATGAAACGTCCTGATGTTTCAACTATAGGGTTTTTAAATTTGACGATTGAAAAAAATATTCCTTAGCTTAAACTTTTAAATCCAATATTTATATTTTGTCAAATGTTGAATTGTGTATCTATTGAATAGATTGATTATGTCAATTTTGATAAAGATGGGTTCATAATTCTCTTTACAATTTGTAATTTATTTAATTTGGTGCCTCTCTCAAGAAGTAGGCATTTGGCAAGAGTCCGCTCATCAGCTGTTCTTCCCCCAACAAAATACATGAAATACAAAATCTAAAAGCGTGTTCTTCTGTAAAGTTTACGTCGTACGCAATGGAAATGCACTATTAAGGCGACTATAAGGATGTAGATCCTTTAAAATTTAATATGTATCTTATTTTTATGAAATTTAAATCATATAAAATTTGCTGCGGAAGACAATTGAAGTTATTTCCGAATCTCTCAGTACCTTACAAAAAAAAAAAAACAAATCTATGTAGACCGAATATCCATTTAAACTTTAAATGTATCATATTTTGATGACATCTATATCATATGTATAAAATTATCTAATGAAGACAAGTAACGTGATCTAAAATCTCTATGTCACACTTTATGTGCCCTATATCTATGAACCCACACTTCTAATTGATCTATGAGGACATAACCCCCTTAAAGCGTCAACTACATATATCAGATTTTAATGAAGGTAATTAGATACTAATTCAGCAAGTTTTCCAACAATTCGGTTTCTCCGATTATATTAGGGGACAAAACAGTAGTAAAAACAAAGAAATTAACACGGTGTTATGAGCATAGTGTAAAAGTGCATAATAATGGTCTCGTTAAATCCCGAGCAACGTCGGGTCTTCCTGCTAGTTGTTAACAAAATATACAATAAAAACTGATTAAAACAAAAGAAAATGGCTGAGAACTCTCATCAAATGTCTTCTCAATGATTTTGTTAAATTGCAGAGAGACCTTATCCACATTTTGTAGAATTTTCTTTTTTTCTTTTTTGCTGATTATCTCCTAATTAAAACATTAGTCTGTTTACATTTTTCTCTAATGGCTTTGATCATCATGCAAAATTAATTATGACGAACGGCCACGTAATTCAGAAGATCATCATCATTTTGCGACTGCAGTCGTGATGATGAATTTCGGTAAACTCCATAATCTTTTCATATGGCTGACTTGACCTTTCACTTATATACAGCGTCTCAAATACTCACTCATTTGATGTTGGTCGATCTCGGCGTTGCTTAATTTCGGTGATCTGACAAGAAAAGGTTTGTCAACGTGAGGGTGCCGTATTCAGAGGATAATCAAAATTAAAACATCAAGCAATCTGATTACTATTTCTACAATACTCAGCCCACCCATTCTGGCATACTGGTGAGAGTGTTTACTAGTGATTCGGGAGTCCAGAGTTAAATCTTAGGTCGAGACATACAAAACACCCCCAAAATGATACCTGACCTCCTTGCTCGATACTTAGTGTTATAAAGGTGTGGATCAAGGAAGGAAGAGGAATCCTTTTGTATATCTCGGTGTAGTAGTTAATATAAAGAAAACCTTCAGGTCGCCCTCGACAATGTTTGTCCATTTATAAAACTTAATAATTACATTGTTTAGATAAGGTTAGTGTAAATGTATGTAGTTGAATATATTTTACTTTTTGTCACATTCTATCCCCCTACTCTACTGTACTCTATCGTTACTTCCGTAGAAAGTTTCTCGACTGAACTCCAATCGTTGGTTTATACTTGCATGACATCCACAGGAAGAGCTGAAATAGTTAGTTCTTCCTACCATAAAAAAATAGCTCTTTCAATTCATGTGCCTAATGTCAGACTGAATTTTCACAAACATGGCTTATTTTTTTAAGGGATTCTCGTCTGTACAAATAGACGGTGGAAAATTCCCATGATCATTTTCCACCTAACTTCCCAGATTTAAATCCTTCCGTTCAGAAAGGTAGTTAAGAAAAGAGTTAGTTAGCACTCATAGCACTAAAAATTATTTTAAAATGTTGATAAACCAATCTCCAATATGAACACAGACCAACTGTCTGTAACATGTAGACAGTGCATACATCACATAAAATGTGTTATCAAAGCGGAATGAAACTTTACTGAATAAAATGACAAAAACTGTATTTTATTCTTTTCCTGATAAATGTTTTTTCGTAAAAAGACACTATCTCTTTCCAAGAGTCGTTATATATATATATATATATATATATATATATATATATATATATATATATATATATATATATATAAGCCTGAGTAATTCTAGAGTGGATGAAACGCGGAATATTCAGTGTAGCTTAATCGCCATATATATTTTATAAATTGCTAACTAGCTCTACCTACGTATTTAGCACTTTTGAAGTAAATACTTAAAGTTTACGTATAAATTTATACTTTTGTATATTCATTTCATGTGAGTAAATGACATAAACATTTTTTTTTACATGGAGTTCGCCACTTATCAAGGCCCAATGGCCACTCAGGGATAAGGGTTATTGTGTGTACAGTAATGAAAGGGATAGTGTAGCGATAGTATTGGAGAATTGGTAAGGTGTCATTACTTAGGGGAGGGGCGGTTTATCAGGAATTTGTTTGTGTTGGACTTGAAGACATCCAGGTTGAAGTCGGGAGGGAAACAGGCAAGCGGAACAGAGTTCCACAGGCGTGCAGTTCTAAGAAAGAAGCTTTGTTCATGGTATCTACGTTTTGATTTAGGCACAGATAGGGAGTGGGGAAAATTATTGACGATGGTTTCAGCTAGTCGGGTGTATTTTGAGAAAGATTGGCGAAGGGAGACCACAGAATGGAGCTCAGACGAGCACCTGCCATGGAAATAACGATGGAACAATGACAGGCTCGCTACGTCTCTTCTGTGGGAAAGAGGTTGCAGGATAGAGAAAAGGGCATCCCCACCAAGCCACGGAATCTATTTTGTACTCTGTCAAGACAGGATAGGCTGTTTTTAGCAGCTCTCGCCCATATGTGGCAGCAGTACTCTATCCTTGGACGTACTTGGCTCTTATATAGATAGAGAATTGCATCATTAGTGAGATATCTTCTGGAGCGGTAGAAGGATCCCACCATTTTCCCAGCGACCTTGGCCACAGACGATGTATGTGTTCCATTTAAGATCAGGTGTAAAGGTCAAACCCAGGAGCCTATCAAAACCTGGGGCCTCCCTTAGACGAGAGCTATCCATTTCAATTGATGCCAGCTGGGGATCAGAGCGTTTATGATGTAGAGATAGGAGCTTAGTCTTAGATGAATTAAAGGTAACCAGCCAACTCTTTCCCCACTATACCAAGCGCTCAAGATCAGAGGAGAGAGAATCAGAGAGAACATCATCATTTACGGCCTTTGATGTGTTACCATAGATGGTCGTGTCATCAGCATAGATGGCAACGAAAGATTTTAGTATGTGTTTTGGGAGATCATTGATGTAGATCAGGAAGAGAGTTGGGCCCAGTATGGACCCCTGAAGGACTGCAGCATTAATACTGTGGGCCTCTGATTTCTGTCCATCAACCACTACTCTTATGAGCCTATCTGAGAGAAATGACTAATGATAGAGAAAAAATTTCCAGTTATACCGTAGCTGGAAATCTTGTGTAGTAGTCCTTTATGCCAAACCTTATCGAAGGCCTTTGATATGTCGAGAACAATTGCCCTAGAAATTAAGCCTTTGGCGAGAGATTTTTTAATCCTATGAGATATAGCCGTCAGCACATCTGCTGTAGATCTAGCAGAGCGGAAATCATATTGCGTGTCGCTAAGAATGTTATTTCTGCTAAGGTGGTTGACTACTTCTCTATTTATTGTGGATTCCAGCAACTTACTCATGACACACAGGAGACTTATTGGTCTGTACTGAGAGGGAGAGGACTTATCACCTGAATTCTTAAATGCAGGGCATACTGATGAGGTTTTCCAGGGTGTTGGGAAGCACTTCTCCTTAAGGCAACGCTTAAACAGTTTGGTAAGTATGGGGGCAAGTTCTTGTTGTAATTTTTTAACACTATAATTGGAATACCGTCGGGACCAGTTGCTTTACTGGAGTCAAGGTTCTTGATTAGCTTGGCGACATCACGCACAGATATTTGTATGTTGCATAGCGTGTTGTCTTTATAGGAGGGAACATGGGGAGCTGATGGCCTTCGTCACACAGGGTAGAATTTGCCACAAAGTTTGTGGCAAATAGTTTGGCCTTGTCGGATGCTATCGAGATGACCTCTGGTCCATTGATAATGGTTAGGATATATATATATATATATATATATATATATATAAATATATATATATATATATATATATATATATATATATATGGTCCATTGATAAGGGTTGGGATAGATATAGATATATAAACACGTATAAAATTGTGATTGTAGAAATCACTCTGTAAATAAAAAATTAATGCCTAACGAAAGGAATCGGTTACCAGGCCACAATTTTTACCAGAAATAACTCGAATAACAAAACAAAATACGTAGGAATAACTTCCCTGAATTTTAAAAGCAGGTATTACGATCATGCAAGTACATTTCAAGAAAATATTCGAATAAAACCAGCATTAACGAACTAGAAACGCAAAGAAAGTGGCTGATCACCGATAGTGGATTGAAAAATAGTACAGAAAAAACATTGTATGTAAAAGCCTACACGAACCGTGTAGACTATGTTTTAATGAGAAATTAGCTATCTTAAACTTAAAGAACCCCCAAATTTATTCAACCGCAGGTGTGAGATAGCAAACGTATGTATAGACAGAATAAACTTTGCCTTAGGATAACGAGAAAAAAAATGAACTACTACTAATAATAATAACAGCAACAACAAAAATGCTAACTATAATTATAATAATAATAATTAATAAATAAACAAGTACATTAAAATACGATAGTTTAACATAAAATGTAAATAAACATTCAAATTAAAACTAGGCCATTTCCGATCACAAAGAAAAAGTAAATCCTCATTAAAACAACAAAGAAACAAGTGTGTGAATAGCCAAGAATCTTATTGGCTGATTAGCAAACCCAGTACCTCGAGGATATATTAAAAAAAACGACGCAACATCAATTACATGCAATACCCTGACGAATCCTCATGATGATGAAATGCAGAAAATTCTGTATATATTAATTGCCATATATATTTTCGAAACTTACTATATAAATATATGATGATCGCGTAAGCATGGAACACTAGTGTCTGTAGGGATAAATAGATAATGATTCTTACTCGCTCTCTCTCTCTCTCTCTCTCTCTCTCTCTCTCTATCTATATATATATATATATATATATATATATATATATATATATATATATATATATATATACTATTTTCTTGTCTTTTCTACACATTTCTGTAGCGCATAGGTTTTCTCTTCATTCTTTCCTCTGTTTTTTTTTCCTTGGCAGTCGCTGTTTATGTTTTACGCCCACATCATCATTCTTTATTTCAATTTATGTTTTAATCTAGGCTTATACTCTCATTTGTCACCGCTCTTATTCAGTAGTCATTAATTAGTAAGGCCGAAGGCCACTCGAATAAAATGTTAATTTTAAATATTTTAATGAAAATCGCTGCAAATAAGGCATACAACCACTTTAAATACTACTTCAAGGTTATAAACTTATAATTATTATTATGCTGATAGATTCTGACCCAGAAAACAGCAATTATTTCCCCTTTGTCAAAAACATCGCTCATGAAATATAATGAATAAAAGGACAAAATAAGAGAAGTGGGGGGGGGGGTTTCCGAGGCTGCCAAAAGTAAACGCAGGGTTCACTTTCTACCAAATTTATGAGATGGAATAATAGTTTAAAAGTGAAGAACCACGTGAGAAGGTTGAAGATGACAAAGGGAATGAGCAAAGTGGTGGAAATAGTATGTGATATGAACTTGTGACATCGGATTTGAAGACGACCATGTAGTAATCTGCAGGAAAACAGTTCTTTGAGAATGTGTTTCACAGACATAAAGCCATTGTAAAGAAGGTTTGCTTGTGGAAATTTCACCTTAAACTAGGAACATAGACGAAGAAATGGAAGTTATTTTTCGCTGAGGCAGCAAAGCGAGATCTTGCTGTGAATGTTTTACAAGCGAAAATCATAAGAGTGACGATAAAAGTATAGGCTAGCGTGGTAAAGGGGCTGGAAGGAACGTAAGAGATTATCCTCCACTAGATTTCGATGCTGATTTAAATTCTGTTTAGGCATGAAACAGTGCTTATGGGGGTGCCTTTCCGGGTCTGGTGACAACACTACGTCTTCGTACGTATATTACTATATATTAGTACGTATATTACTATATATTACTATATAGGTAGAAAATTAAGTCAAGTGTTTGATACTTTCTGGAGTAGTAGAATGATGCAGCAACCGTAGCAACAGATTGGATGTAATTTTTACATTTCAAATGTGGAATGAATGTCAGTCATAAGAGTTTCTTAAAGTAAATAGCTTTCCTCAAGGAAGGGTTGTTCATTTCGACTTAGGTTGCTTAGGGGCATCATCGCTTATTAAGTCCCAAAGGCTACTCAAGAATAAGGGTTAATAAATGTCAGGTGGCCGATAAGAACTTGCTGCGATAATCTATAATGGTGGAACTTGAGTCGGGTGTGATTATTGCTGCTCAACAAATACTTGTTAAATTAGACTTTAAAACAGACGAGTAGTTCTAGGAAAGAAACTTTGTTCGTGGAATTTTTTTTAGTTTTAGAAATATATGTAACGTGGTTGTTACAGAATAAACCTCTTTCAGACTCCCCCTTGCCGTCTGGAACCGTCGAACAGGAACAAACAAACAAAAATAAATAAATCCGGCTCGGATTTTGTTTCTTTTTAGACAAGTCGTTTATTACAATTACTTTCCAAATAATACTTTTTTTTTACTGTTCATTTCGTCTGCCATAAATTAACACCACCCTACTATCTAGCAACTAGATTAAAAGCCTCTTGCCACCACTACAGGGCCATACATCCATCCCCCCTGAGGGCGTTTTCCTTTCTGCTCCGACCACACGCCGGCCACAGCCAGCTATCCTCGACTTTACATGCCTATCTACTCCGGCGCTGACTTTTTCTTCTCGTCTGAAATGTGGAGTATTTTTTCTTTCTTTTTCTTCTAACGCAAGCCTGCGCACACTTTTTAATTTGAATATATGCTTTTTCGGCTACTGCTATTAATATCTTCGCAAGCCAATAAACACTCTTCTACCTGCAACCACCGCCAACAACTTACCTTACTCTCTATCTATATAACAGAACGCGTATGGGGGCGTGGGAAAATATCAGCAGGAGCTGTGAGATTACAGTTCCTACTGATATTTTCCCATCCCCTCATACGCGTTCTGTTATACCGACAGAGAGTAAGGTAAGTTGTTGGCAGTGGTTGTAAGTAGAAGAGTGTTTGTTGCGAATAAGATAAAGCGAAAGTAGGCATGATACAAGATCCTCGCTAACTAAACTTCTAAACTGGTAAGAGTACTTTTTCTGCCTCGACAGGGTACAAAGTCGATTTTGTACCCTGTCGAGGCAGAAAATGTTCTCTTGCCAGTTTAACTCCGAATGTGACAACAGTATTTCATCTTAAGGTGTATATGATTTTACAGTTAGAAGATTGCGCCGGGAGTAAGAAATCTTCGGGAGTGATCCAATTATGATCCAACAACATTTTTTTTTTTTACGACAGCCTTGGCAAATAATTCAAATTGAGTCTTCCACTTCAAGTCAGTGGTAAAGGTCATCCTTAAAGAATTTCCAAAGCAAGATGCTTCCTGAAGTCGAGACTGATTCATTTCCATTGGGACTAAGAGGGGTATCAGGGCACTAGTAGTGAAGAGATAAAAGATTTTTAATACATTAAAGGGAACTAACCATCTTTGTGGTTGATTCTATTTTTCTGTTTTATTCCATATCGACACATTTCTATTATTTGATACAAATAACCAAAGACGTTGCTATTTTGGTAATAGCTATGGAGAATAGTGTCCATACGTTTCCCAGTTGTGTTCGTATATACTTGTACATTAAAGATCCCATATAA
Organism: Euprymna scolopes; assembly: GCF_053919585.1. NCBI lineage: Eukaryota > Metazoa > Mollusca > Cephalopoda > Sepiida > Sepiolidae > Euprymna > Euprymna scolopes. The sequence goes on from NC_136500.1 coordinate 49,463,793, forward strand.
TTTGAACTTGACATTTTCTAAATTTTACACGCCAAAGTACCTGGAAAAAGATATGCCCTATGATAAAAGCCTTATTTCCATAAGCAAGAAATATTGATTGTAGCGATAGTCTTATTTTACCCACTTAAGATGTATATGCGATAAATTACTGATCCAGCAACCTATGAATATCAAAATGTAGGACACTTTTCAGGTTTATGAGTGCATCGCTTATTAATCAGATGTTGGATTCCATGGGGAGATTTCACAAATATTAGATTACTGATTATTTCGACATACGTTTTACGCAAATGTATAGTACACCCTGAAATCGTTCACTTCCTGTCAAAATCTTAAAATCATAGAAATACCAAGAATATTATTATATGATACATTAATCCGATTACTTTCTCACATCTCATACGCAGCACTAAACAAAAGTACACTTTTTGTCTGCCTCAAATAGGCATTCAAGATGTCATGGTTCATATACGTTCCAAGTAATTCTTTTTGGTCCTTTTTCTTAAGCAATTTTCCTGTCTTGGCTGTCAATAGACTACCTATATAATTCTAAAACTTGATAATTCTACTTGGTATCTGTGTGCACATTGAATAGACTTATAAAATTTAAATGGAAAATATTTTTTAAACCTTGAAGTGTCGAAAATAATGATAAAATCATTTTTTATTATTTTTATTTATTTTTTTCTGATATTTCGTTAAAAATAGCCTCATCAGGATAAATATATAATCGTTGTTTTTTTTCTGTTTTCTTTTCTTCATTTTGCTGTTATGGTGAAGATAATCCCTCGGAGTAGAAAGGAATAGTAAAATTCGTTTTTTCGGTAAAACCACATGTGTTACGCTCCGGTTGAAATATCAAGAAAAAAAAATAATACAAATGATTTTATCATTATTTTCGACACTTAATGATTTTTCCTAAAGTTTTCATTTAAATTTGCTATTCCCTTCTACTTCGAGGGTTCCTGTATATGACCTTAAACTATATCCGATGGTGAGACCCCAGATTGGGGAGTGTGTAGCCACCCTTTAATTGCCATTGCTCCCAGGTCAACTCTGACCAAAAGAAATTCTTCAAAATAACTGAACTTAGCGCGAAATGAACTGAAAAGGGTTGATATGCCGTAAAATAAAAACAACCAACCATCTACTCCGAGAGATTATCTTCATCATAACAACAAAATGAGGATAAGAAAACAGAAAATAAAACTTTCGGACCGGACTATCAATCTAGCTTGATGAGGCTATTTTTAGCGAAATATTGGCAAAAATATAAAAAATAATAAAAATAATTTTATCACTATTTTCGACACTTTTTTCCAAATTTTTTATTTAAATTTTATTTAAAAAATGAATAGTGTGTAACCATCTTCTTCTTATATATATATATATATATATATATATATATATATATATATATATATATATATATATATATGAGAAGATGGTTATACTTATTGTATATATATATATATATATATATATATATATATATATATATATATATATATATATATGCAACATAATGTTAGCTACTTGTATTTTCTCTACCGCTCTTCCTCAATCCAGGACTGTACCCTAATAAACAAAGTCTCTGACAGAATAGATATAGCACACTCCCTCGATACTAGCGCACAAATACAGATATTTGGTGACTTCAATGTCCCCCACAGTAACTGGCTAGGATTCTCTAATCACACAGACGTAGCTGGTAGCACAACACATAGCTTCTCTATATTCCATTCCCTATCTCAGTTGGTTAAATTTCCGACACGTTTCCCAGACCAGCAAGATCAACATGCCTCACTTCTAGATCTCTTTCTGGCAACAGTTCCCGATTATTGTACAACAAACGCCCACAGCCCACTCGGGAATGCTAATCCCGCTGTGATAATGGTAGACATCAGCCTAAATTCTCGCCCTAAAACTGAAGACACACTACTCAAAACAACAAGGTATTACAAAAAGGCTGGCTGGGAAGCAATCAGGGAACTCATCAGAGATGCCCTATGACGAAATATCTTTTCTCTTCCAGCTGAACAGTGTGCAAATGAGACCACTGAATGGTTCAAAACTGCAATTGAAGCACATGTTCCCACACGGAAATTCTATAGCAAACCCAACTCTCCCCTATGGTTTACTTCTGCTTGTGCAGCTGCCATTGCTCAAAGGCTGCATGCGTTCTGTAGATTCAACCGACATGTCCAGTTCAAACAGACAGAAGTATATAGAAGCCAGAAGTAATTGTAAGAGAGTAATAGCGACAGCTAAGACAGATTACACTGAAACCACCAGGAAACGCATCGAAGCACAGAAATTAGGAACCCGTGATTTTTGGAAAATCTACAACAGTGTAGTAAATAATGGGCAGTCAACGATTCTCACACTATCAAACAATCATAAGGTTGCTTGCACGGCAACCGACATGGCTAATCTGCTTCCCAGTCGGTTTGTCTCAAACTCCACACTGGACCTGGCACACCACTCCCTGCCCGACTTTCCTTTGCGGACAGACGCCACACTAGACGATTTGAAAATCACCCTTTCTCAGGTGCATGCTACCATAAAAAACCTAGACACCTTAAAAGTATGTGGACCAGATCTCATCCCGGCTGTGCTATTAAAAAATGCTCTGCTGAGGTTGCTCCAGTTCCCTCCAAACTTTACAATAAATGCCTTAACGAATCTTGTGATGAGGGGAAAACAAATGAACATATATCTAAGAAAATGGCAGAAACACTAGCGGATGACCTCCAATCTGTAGTGGAATGGGGACAAAAATGGATGATCACATTCACTGCTACCAAGACTAAGCTTTTTTTCCTTCAATAACTACAAGAAACTTTTTTCTACCACCACTAGCAATGCTGAAGAGCACACTGCCTAAAAGTACTTCCTTTAAACTCCCCGGCCTAACGTTTACAGGGAACATGAACTGGAATAGATACATTGAGAGCATTGCCAAGGCTGCTGCGAGGAGGGTGGGCTCTCTCTACCGTGCCAGAAAATTATTTGCGCCTAAAAGTATCCTGTACCTCTATAAGGCCACCATTCGCATATGTATGGAGTACTGTTGTCACATTTGGGCTGGTGCATCTGCTGCTTATCTCTCACTCCTGGACAGGGTTCTAAAGAGAGTCGCCAACCTGATAGGTCCTGAACTGTCATCTAAGCTTCAGCCTCTGTCCCATCGACAAAATGTTGCATTCCTCTGCCTGTTCCACAAATACTTTAATGATGAATGCTCTGATGAACTGCAAGCACTTGTACCTCCTCGACGTGACTACCCCCGACCAACCCGACAAGCAACTAAGTCCCACCCCTTTACAGTAGAGATCCCTAGGTGTAAGAAAGCCTTTTACTCCAATAGTTTCTTCCCCAGAACTGCAAGTCTTTGGAATTCTCTTCCGGGATACTGTTTTCCCAACTGTACTGATATGCAGAAGTTCAAGTGTAATGTGAACAACATCTTTCTACTCATCTCCCTTCTTAATGCCCCCGCAAATTATGTCTCCCGATAGTAGCCCTCTACTTCAAAGTGGCAATTGCCTTGTTTGGGGTGATATATATATATTATTGAATAGCACGGAATTATTCTGTTTTACAATTTTCCTTTTTTTCTTCTCCAATGTCCGGATAGTCCTTTTTATGTTAGCTGCCCAATAGGCGAGTGTATCTCCAATATTAGTAGCAACGTTGGTTCAGCAACTAACACATTGTCGCGAAGATTGACTCTCCACCTCTCTGACTCTAGCTCCATATCACAACATTTGAAGGGACATGGCTGCCAACATTCGGAATTTCGAAGAATTATGGTAGAAAATACAAGAGAGAAATGTAAATAGGCTAAGAATACTCGAAGCATTGTACATTAAAACAAAGAAGCTTCAAATAAATAATATTAATTATGAGTGCAGCCAGAACGTTTTAAAATGTTTGGGATAAATGTTTGAAAATGTATATATGTGTTTGTATCTATAAATGTGTTTAATATATGTAAAAAAAAAAAGTCCGCCCACCTAACTTGTAACAAATTACCACGTGACTAGGAAAATATATATATATATAAGTAAATTAAAAAACAATCTCTACATTTATTTCTACAATATGCCTGAGGATGGTAGAAGTACTTCTGTCGAAAGCGCTCGCGATTATAGATCCAATATATACAATTTCGAGAAAAACACAAAAAGGACTATTCGGAGATTGGAGAAGATAAAAAAAAAATTTATATTTTCATTTTCTTTCTTGCCATGACGTCACCTCACACGCGGTTCGGTATTTGCTGCTGCTGCTGCTGCTGCTGCTGCCGACGCCATATGCGCGTCCAATCTCTGCTACACAATCAGTGATAATGAGATTCTGTTTTGGCATGATTCAACTTCCTTGAACTTTCTGTTTCGATACTAAACTTCTTTTCTATCTCCGCTCAAGTGGAGAAGGAATTCTTCTAGTTTGGGGTAATTTTTATTTTTATCCCAATCAAGAGTGTTCTTTTTGGGGGATCTGCAATTTTATTACATTAAAAATAGACTTTACTTGTTACTCTGCCCTTGTGAGGAGGCATTTAGATATGGGCACCAAACCAAAGAGAAGATCCTTGGATCTTTCAAAGTTCATTTGCTCATCCAGATGTCTATGGTGTGGGAGAGGCTAGTACAAACATAGTAACCAGTAGGATAACTTAGTGCCTCGCCAACCGGGTAACTATTTTTATGTGTTTCATTCTAATCTATCACGTGAACTGCTCTGGGAATCAATGGTTATTATTTCTCATCTCCGTCTTTGGTCTCTAACCATAACTTTATGTTATATCCACAAAGCTATATAAACATGAAAAGGAAGTTTCAGCTTTCTACTTCTAAGTTCAATGACCTATTTGATCAGAAGTGTGTGAGGGGTATGGCTACCGTGTGGCGAAACCCCTTCCGCCTCATTTTTAAGATGTTGGGGTTTTTTCAGGTCATATGAGTTAATTCGTTTTGCCCGTCCCCTTTTCTCAGCAACAAGTTTATATTTGCTTATTTAGCTGTTTTTTTTTTTTTTAGAACTCGAGAAGGGGGCGCCTGTCGTTAATGGATTAGGTGTGTAAGTGATTAATAGTTGACTAGGTGTGTCCAAAGTGTAAAACTTTGTACTTTTAAATGTTAAAAGCAGGCTTAATTTCAGTGAAAAACAAATTCACCAAGAAATCACGGAATTATCTGATTTCAAAAAGAATCCTTAGTCGTCAATTAGTTATTTTCTTTAATAAGAAAAAAATATTTAAGAACTTGATCCTATCTCATTTGTATTTATGTACGTTGTATATACATTTACGAAATACAGTTTACCGAGCCAAATTTTGTTGGGTTTAGGAATTGTGTGTCTGTGGGTGGCTTTCGTTAAGCAAAAAGCCTATTCCTTGACTGAACTACACTTTTAATTTTCTCAAAAACTCGAAGAAAGAGTTTATTTCAGCTTCTTTATATATATTTACTGTCCATAAATTATCATATTATCTTTATTTAAATAAATTATCACAGTTATGCCTATAGCAATAATACATTTTATGGTACTGGTACATCTTTTGAACCAGACTAAAGGCAACTAGGTAAAGGTTAGTTTAGAGTTATCTACGGTTAGTGTAAAAGACTTAGTTTAGCGTTAGGTTAGGGTTAGGTTAGGATTAACTTAGGATTAGGATTATGTTAGGCTTATTTTAGGGTTATGTTTAGGTCATGTTTAGTTTTGGGTTAAGTTCAAAAAAGAAACAATTTGTGTTTTTATCCGGTTCAAAAGCTGTACCAATACCCATTTTATAATCCACAATCAGTGTAAATTCACAAAAACTCATTATAACCCCGCTTGCAGCAAGACACATAAATATCTTTTCAAACAAAAACAGATGGCTGAGCAAATCTGCAATAATCAGTGGCAAGATGACATGGTATAATGACTCTTCCTAGAGTTATCTTTGATCAAAGTTTTTGTGATGTCTTCTCTTTTAGCAAAAAGTAGTCATCATTCATGCTAACAATTGCAGCTCCAAGAACTCATTACATTGACTTAGAATTAGCAGCAAACATAACATATGGTAACTTGTACTATGCATATGCCACAGATTAGTTTTAAACTAATTTTAAATAAGTAAAGGCGAAAAATACAGGTTGACTGGTTCATCATAGTAGCCCTCAGGGTCGAAGGTTTATTGTGCTTTTTGGGCCACAAGATTACTTTTAGTAACTGTGATCCCTTACCTAGCCAGATGTTCACGAGTATCTTACCTTCGAGAACACATAATCAAAATAATAGGTTAGCTTCGTGACTAGCTATTTTTACAAGCTTCTCTAATTTATCACGTAATCTGCTCAGATTCATTCATGGCTTTCCAGCACAAACACAAAAGAGAACTTGAATACCTACTGGAAAGAACTTGAATATCCACTAGAAACTATCCTTGAGTGTCTAAGATTTCTCTTACATGGGTTTGTCAGGACAGCCTGGCATAAGGATACTTTTCATTACAACTAAACCTTGACTAAATATACAAAATCGCATAGTATTAGAGGCGCAAATAAGATTTATCCCACGCCAGCTTTGACAAGGAATGGCGCACATTCTCAAAGTGATGTTACCTCAAGTAACAACACGAAGCTGGATATTCCATCAGACTAAATAAAGTTTTATCTTGGAATCCAGTAAAACCAGTAGACTACACGAAACTATACGATGAGATATTTAATGGTGAATTAAGGAGAGGAAAATTATATTCCCAAGTTTTTTACTAACTCAGTGTTTGAGAGATAAAAATAGGAACTTTACTGGAATATTCGAATACCTGCGTATCTCATATAGGGGTCATGTGTTATCCTTAGAAAAGGTGGTCCCTTGATTTTTGATAAACTTCGACTGAAGTAAAATGAAACAAAAGTGTAGGCCTACTAATTAAGTATAGAGTGTTTTTTTTTATAGAGGCGGCGAACTTTAAATTAAAATAAACCACAGAAAATATGTTTATTAGACAAATATGTGATTTATTCTAAAGATTAATTTAAATACAATCTCTGGTATATAATCGTGCGACTCGAGCGTATATGGTATAATCTAGAGATTCCATTTTCACAAGCTCTATACATTAAATTAGTGTGTATTTCGACAATAACGCGTCAAATATTGTCGTTCAAGTGATTTATTGTTGTTGAGTAGTGGAGTACATATTAAGACAACATATCAGATAGTATAACGGGGGAGGAGGAGGCATTTATGTGACACTGTTACATAGCGATGACGTAAACGGCGACAACGATGACGATTGTTATTTGTTCATTATTATTATTATTATTATTATTATTATTATTATTATTATTATTGTTGTTATTATCATCATCATCATTATTATTATTATTATCATCGTCATCATTATTATTTTTATTATTATCATTATTATTATTATTATTATCATCGTCATCATTATTATTTTTATTATTATTATCATTATTATTATTATTATTATTATCATTATCATTATTATTATTATCATTATCATTATTATCATCGTCATCATCATCATTATTATCATTATTATTATCATTATTATTATCATTATTATTATTATCATTATTATTATTATTATTATCATTATTATTATCATTATTATCATCATTATCATTATTATTTTTACTATTATTATTATCATTATTATTTTTATTATCATTATTATCATTATTGTCATTATTATTATCATTATTATTGTTATCATCATTATCATTATTATTATCATTATTATTATTATCATTATTATAATTATTATTATCATTATTATTATCATTATTATCATTATTATCATTATTATTGTTATCATTATTATTATTATTATTATTATTATTACTATTATAATTATTAATGATAGTAATAATAGTAATAGTAATAATAATAATAATATTAATGACAACAATAATAATAAGAAGAAGAAGAAGAAAAAGAAGAAGAAGAAGAAGAAGAAGAAGAAGAAGAAGAAGAAGAATAGTACGGTGCTGAGAGATATGATGCAACAGTTCTTGTTAACACAGATAGAGGGGTAGAGTCATTATTGATTATGGTGGGGGGCACATTATCCTTGGAGGGGAGTTATACAAAGGTCATAACAGAGGATAGACAAAACATATTACCTTCCATATTCCAAGGACGACAACGAAGAAAAGTTTACAAATATAAATAATCTGTTTATTCTTCATTCGTATATATTGCAATTAAGCTACGCGGAATTTTCCGCGCTTCATCTTCGTGAGAACTCATCAGGCTAATGCATGGAATTGATGTTACCGCATGTTTATAAGTATTCAAGTAATATTAAGCTTGCCACTTAACCGATCAGATTCTTTGTTATTCCTGCTCTAGTTTTCAGCGGCTGCGAAAGCTTAGAAATGGTAATTAAAGCATATAATAATCAAATATTAAATGGAAGCATAGAAAATAATAATAAGGAATTAAGTAAAAATGTGGCCAACGAGAATAAAAATAAAACAATGGACAAAAATAAAACCGTTAGAAACATAAAAACACAAATAAAAATAAAAAAGACTAATGATGAACACAAAAGTTGTCATTGTAGAGCACACAACATCTGTCACTACAAAAGTGATGCCTAACCAAAAGCATTATTTACCTGATTCTGAAATTTTACAAATAAAATCCGAATAACAAGTAATATTATATAGGTATGACCTCCTCAGATTTTATAAGCAATTATTATGACTACATAAGTACATTCATAAATAAAACAAATTCCAAATAAAAACAGCACTAGCGAACCACTACTAGAAGCACAATGTAATCCAGTACGTGTAAGAACTTTAACGACCATTGTATATTATACCTGAATGAGAAATTCGCAATCATAAATTTTAAAGAACACAAAATTTATTAAACTGCAGAAGCCAAATAGCAAACAGCTGTGTAAACAAAATAAAAATTACTTTAGGATAACATACATCAAATAATAATTTGAAATTTCAAACGACGTTTTCGTTTTTAAATTACAATTTCTTTTTTTTTTTCAAATATTTGTACTGGTGTTTTGTTTTCTTAATTTTATTTAGGACTCGACACTAGCCCACAAAGACCTAGGCATGGCTCCAGAAAAAGTGTTACAACTATGTGCCCTTCTCTCATTATTCGAATATATATATATATGTGTGTGTGTGTGTGTGTGTGTGTGTGTGTGTGTGTGTGTGTGTGTGTGTTTGATAATAATAATAATAATAATAATAATAATAATAATAATTAATTAATTAATTAATTAATAAAAACTAAACTAATATAACATCTAAGATATAGATAAAAACATAAGCAGGCATATTTAAGCACACCACGTTAAAACAAAGTTACTTTTTAGATACACACAAAAAGATGGCTTACTCAAAAATGAACAAAAGAGGTGAATGACACGTCAGCTGAATCGTTGCCTTATAAAAACTTAATACTGCGTGTATATAGAAAAAAAATGCGGTAAGATGAATTCCATGCATTAGCCTGACTCTTCCTCTCAGGAATGAAACGCAAAAACTTTTGTGTAGCTTGATTGCCATATACATTTTCAAAACTTACTATATGTATATAAAGAGAGACAGAGAGAGGATATACATAGAGAGAGAAGAGGGAAGGGTGTTTTCTTTGTAGTTCTTGGACGACAGTTCAGTTGCGCAAGTTAATAATAATTTATGAAGTTTTTCAGTTTTTGTGTTAATTTTAATGTTTAATGTTATACATTCTTAAACATTCAATTATCCACACTTCGGTGACTGTGTCGTATGCCTTCCTGTAATCGATCTATGCTATGTTGTTTTCCTAATTTTTACTTCTTTAAGTATATTTTAATCGATGTAGAGTAGGTCACTCGTCCTTCCTGCCGCTTTCCAACGCCCCTTCTCTTCCCCGGTGTATAGTTCACGGATATTAAGTGAATAGTGAATCTGGTTGCCGCATCATTAACGTTTTACCCACTGGGAATTTTCACACAAATCATTATCAATGCTTGCTCATTGGCAATAACAGGTTGTTTTTCTTGGAGTCTGAATGACAAAAAGTCTCCGCCGATTTCCAACACGCTCTACCTCTTTTGATAATCTATGAAAATCATTTTGCATTATCACAACAGCCGTTTACCATTGATTTGTTGCTAGAAACGATCTTCTAGGAAGTTTAAGTGATATAAAGTATCTGCATACTTCCAGTATTGGTCTATCTCTCTCTCTCTCTTTCTCTCTCTCTTTCTCTCTCTCTCTCTCTCTCTCTCTCTCTCTAGCTGGTATTCTCATTTTCTTGACCCTTCATGACCATTTTGGCTTGAATAAGTGACCACTGTCTTCTTTTTTGACAAATATGAATAAAAAGCTTTAACTACAGGACACACATTCTCTCGGCGTGCGTACAAGATAAACGACTTGCAACGGAAATATGAACAGCAGTTGTAAACTTTAGTGCATTTCTTATGATTACGGCAACGCAGTTGCTACGTATTTGCCAAAAGATTAAGGACACAATTAGCGTTGGAATGATTATCCGAAATCGGAACTCAGAAAAATTCCGATTCCAAAAATAATTCTTTTATGTTGTTAAACTTAATTTTCTATTGCTGTTGCTCACGTGCTAGAGTACTCGCATGCAATGCAAGACATTCGGGCTTCGAATTGAATTCGATTGTTTTGAACTGATGAGTCAAAAAAAAAAGCCTCAAGTCTTGAACTTCCGGTATGTTTGCTGTTTAAATAAGTATATGTGTGTATGTATGTGTGTGTATGTGTATATGTGTGCATGTGTAAAAATTTTCGCCTTACGTAAGACGACATGATTTCATTTTTGTCTGATAAAAACCGGTTTCCCGTTTATGTTGCTGTTCCAGATCATCCACTAGTTGGCCAGTTGTGCATAAATCCCAAGAGAGATAGGAGCCTTCTATTATATCTGAAAGTGACATAATGTTCAACAAGCGAGATTGGAGATGCGCCGTTGTATAACTCATGCTCCCTACCGATCCATATTATGACAACAGAACCAATTCCAGCACCATAAAAATGCAAATCCAGATTCGTCAATGCTTCAGGCCACGGTTATGGTCTTTGGTGTGGTTTCGAGTTAGGACCATATCATGCCACCTCACATCTTCGAAGTCGGCTTGAAAGTCAACACCAAAGCATATCTGGATGTGATGAAGAGTGTGGTGATCCCTTGGTGCAATCAGGTGGCCGCTGGCTGACCCTGGGTGTGGCAGTATGGCTCGGCGGTAGCACACAAGTCAAAAGAAATCCAGGCATGGCTTTAAAAGAAGTGCTACAACTTTGTACCCTCCTCTCACCTCCCCCTCCTCCTCTGACCTGAACCCGCTGGATTACTTTGTGTAGTCATGCGTCGAGAACAGCACCAACATGCTCTTCCACAAGACTAAAGCCACTCTGATCGTCGCCATCTGCCGAGTATTCGGCACTTGTTTAAAAGGCATGCCCCCAGCTCCGGATCTATCAAGGCGGTGAGTGATGCTGAAGACGATTATATTGAATAGATGTCAGCTCTACTACATAATTAAGCGACCTGGATTGATTTTTTCAATAAAAGTTAAAAAATAAAGCTGTAGTGTTGTTGTATATATGCTGAGGTGCTGAAATATGATGGTGTCAATGTACATTGTGCGGTCCACCCTTTGATACTGTCAGTATGGCAGAATGACCCGGTTCCTGCAGAGATACCATCCTGATTATGTTGTACAAAGGAAAGGGTGCGAAGTCTGATTGTGGAAATTATCTAGGTATCTCATTGCTGACTGCGGTTGAAAAGACACTTGCACGGCTCTTGCAAAACCGATTAGAGAAGTATATATGTCCTAATATCTTCCCGGAATCCCACTCTGGTTTTAGAGGTGGACGAGGGACAGTGGATATGATGTTTTCTGCTAGACAACTTTTGGAAAAGTGTACTGAACAGCGTATGCCTCTTTTTCAGGTGCTTGTGAACTTAACCAAGGCGTTTGACAAAGTCAACTGTAAGGTTCTCTGTAAAGTGCTGTAGAAAATTTGACTGTACACCTGCTTTTACGGAAAGGTCCAAACAACTTTATCATGATATGAAGGGCCGCGTCGACTTCAATGGTCGGCTATCGGAAGAACTCTCCGTCGATAATTGAGTGAAGCAGGGTGGTATACATGCACTAACATTGGTTTCACTCTGCTGTGTTTGTGTATGGTTTCCGCGATTGCGATATGGGCATTTATTAGTGTTGGAACGATTAATCGGAACCGAAATCGGGAATCGAAATATTGGAACTTTTGAGGGTATCGGAATTGGAAAAATTTGTATTTATTTTTTGATGGCAAAACGGTTCCTTTAATGATCTCTTTTTTATTTGATTTTGTTTGAAACAAAATCTTCTACAGCTGGTCAGTCAAACTAAAATCTATAGATCACCCCCACAAGTGTATTTTCACGTTTGAGCAAAATATCTGCAAACTGAATATGTTTTTATGGTAATCGGATAAAAATAACAACTTTATTGTAAACTAGCATTTCAGCCCGGCGTTGCCCGGGTGTTTGGATGTATCTATTGAGCAAAAAAAAAAGTAGTAGTAGGAAGGCAGGCTCGAACCCGTACCGCGAAGGAGGAAAAGAACGAGAAAAAAACTGAGGTCTATGCTGTTACGACCACCGCCAAACCGGAATTGAGATTTTTTTAAATTAAGGCTACACAATCGAAAAGAGATGATAACTTTGAAAAATATCGGCGAAAAAAGCGACCCCCCTGTAGAAAAGTGTCCAGTTGAAGGGGAAGATATTAATGTTTTTAGCCAATTTTTCGATATTTGTCGTCTGACAGGTCGGGCTTTAAAACGATACTGATCTAGTAAAAATCCGTCGCCTCTATCGAAAGTTTTAGGCAAACATATAAACATACATACATAGATTTATATATTGTTAACTAAAAATTTTCGACGCAAACCGATTAAAAAGCTTGCCCTATCTCTGAATACCCTTTATGTAAAATTTCAAATGTTTAGACCAGAAATTGCCTGAGTAATTTGGTAGAGACCGCAGAGGTAAATTTTTTTTAACTTTTACCCCTATTATGACCCCTTAACATTTATTTTTTTGAGCTCACATGAGGTTAGTAAGTTAGATCCATGTCCAAGTAACCTATATTTAAAATTTCAAGTGTTTAGACCAGAAATGGTCGGAGGAGATTGGTAGAGTTCTCAAAAGTCAAATCGTTGAACTGTGACCCCTTAACAGCCACATTTCTGGCCGAAAACCGATCACAAAGATTTTCACAAATCTCAGTACCATGTATATCAAATTTCGAGTATGTAGACTGAAAATTCACAGAGTTATTGCGTCGGGAAATGTACACACACACACACCGTTCACTTTTATAGATATATAGATATTTAGAGATTTATAAAGAATCGGAATCGGCAATTGTATCGGAATCGGGAATTTAGTAAGGAATCAGTATCCTTACTCGGAATCGGGAATTTGTATCGGAATCGGGAAAAATATTGGAATCATTCCATCACTAGTATTTGTATTAGAAAAGTGTTCAACCTCGGAAGATTCCAAGCCAAAATACTTGTTAGTGATGGACTTATAAGGGAGCTAGTGATGGACCTCTTCACGAATGCTTGTACCTGCTTCAGACTGACAGTTTTTAGAAAGCTAAAGTGATATACTCTCCCGCTCCTGGTGATCTGTATGTAGAACCTGATATCTTCGTCGATAGAAAGCGCCTTGAAGTCGTAAAAATGTTGTCTATGTTGGTAGTACTTTATCATATGATAGCACTCTGACGACTAAAATGTCAGTGCATAAATATATTGCCATCCCTACTCTATGCCTCTGAAACATGGACCTTGTACCGGTCATATGTACGTAATATGCTCGAGAAGTTTTATCAGCAGTACCTTAGAGACAGTCTTGGTTTAAAGTGAAATAGTTTTGTCCAATACATATGTCTTAAATAAGGCCAAAACAACCAGTATTGCTACCATTGTTATTCAGAACTAAATGCGTTGGCTGGGTCATCTTGTCCGGCTTGATGACTATCGACTCCCAAAACAGTTTTTTTATAGTGAGCTTCTCCTTGAAAAAAGACCCTAGCACAAGCCCAAAAAAACGTTTTCGTGATAGCGTCAAAAAGAGTCTGGAGAGCTTTCATGTTCCTGCTGAAAGTTGGAAGGCCCTAGTGTATGATCGCAAGTAGTGGAGGACACTAATATACACGGGTGTAGAACATTTTGAAGTATCCAAGATAGGCCGAGTGAAGCTCAAGAGAGCATGTAGGAAACGTCAAACCTTTCCACCCAATTATGGAGATCGTTGGATTTGTGAAATGCGTAACCGGTCTCTGTTGTCGAAGGCAGGTTTCGTTAATAACATGAACGCGCACGATGATACGGGTTCCGCTGCTGTTGGTTTCATCCAAACCAATGAGCGTCTTCAGTGTCATGTCTGCTTGATGGTGTACAGGTTGAAATGGATATAGAAGGCATAAATTGAAATACTCATAATAAAATGATTCTTGGTTATAATATTATTGAAACCATTTGACAAGACACAAATCAACGCGCAAGAGATATAAACTATTTCACTTCAATCAATCCTAAAATGATCTTTCATTTGGAGTATCTTATCCTCACCAAAAATAAAAATAAAAAACATATTTGAAACCAGAAGAAAAAATACGTGAAAACCACGGCATTTTTTACATAAAAAGGCAATATAGTTTTCGTTCAGCTTATGTGTGAATGCAATATTGCATATGACTAGTGAATCTCTGGACTCGTTTTTAGAGCATTAACTCTGGGCATATCAAAAGTTTTTATAGAGTATAGCATAAAGGTCTACTTCACAAGATTGTCAGCTATAGAAAAGCTGGAAACGTTCTCTCAATTATCAAATCCTTTCTATCTGACAGGCTTATAAAAGTAGTTGTCGATGGTCAGAAATCAGAAGCTCATAGTATACACGCTGGCGTCCCTCAGAGTTCCATCCTGAGCCGAACACTCTTTTCGATATTCCTCAATGATCTCCCAAATCACATTCTTAGATCATTCGTAGACATTTATGCAGGCGATACCACAATCTATGGCAACACTTTAAAGGTCAGTAATGATTAAGATAGTTCTGATTCTCTCTCTTCCGATCTTGAGCACGTGGTGCAATGAGGAAAAATGTAGCTGGTTGATTTTAATTCATCTAAAATCAAACTTCTCTTTTTCCGCTCTGGCCCACACCAGGCCCCAATTGAAGTAACTGGCTCTCCTTTTGATGAAGTTCTTTGTTTTGACAATCTTCTAGGACTGACCTTCACTCCTGATATGGAAAGGAACACATACATCAAATATGTTGCCAATATTGCTAGGAAAATGATTGGATCATTCTACTGATCCAGTAAGTATCTCAAAGCCGATGCAATCCTTTATCTGTATAAGAGCCAAGTACCTCCTAAAATGGAATATTCTTGTCACATCTGAGAAGGAAGGAGCAGCGCAGCGCGCCTTATTCTGGCTGGCTTCGAAACCTAGTACAAAAAAGACACTCAACAAGCTAAAACCACTATCAACAATTTCCCTCACTCTCTTCCTGTGGTTACATTTAAACGCATATTTCATGAACAAAGTTTCTTTCCTAGAACTGTCCGCCAGTGGAAGACTGTTCCGTTGGCTTGCTTCCTGGGCGATTACAATATGGTAGTCTTCAAGTCCAATATAAACAAGTTCTTGTGGCACCATCCCCTTAAATAATCAAAGTCTTCCCAACTTATACCATAAACAATTACTACCTTACCATTCATTAACCATTATCTTCGAGAGGTTTTAGGGCCTTGATAAATGGTGCTTCGGTTATAAAAAGAAAATACTAGTGTATATATTTTTTTAAACGATTCGAAAGAAATTTCAGGTGGGTTTTAAGCATTAAACATGTATTACTATCACATTTTTATGAACTTTTTGTTTCATATTTAAAACTTTAATGCAATCTAGTTTGAGTTGTTTTCTTTGTAAAAATTGAGTAAATTATTTCCTTATCTTATACGGACTTAAAAGGTTATCTTGGTTATACTGCGGATTAACAGCCTCAGCTAAATATCCCCATAAACAAAAACGCGTTAACGTGATGTGTGAACACACTGGCAAATAATCCATTATTTTTTTTATTTAGATTGGAAATCAGTTTCCCATGTAAATTCAACAGAAAATGAGGCCCATTTCTGGGCTATTCTAGCATTTCAGGGTCGTTACTTCCTACAACACATAAAAAATTCTGTGTGTGTTATTTGTGGATGGGTATTTTTTTAAACGATTACGTATTGGTTACGAACTTAAGAGTTGGGCCTAGGGTTAGTGGTTAAAGATTTAACGAATAGTTCTAAAAATTTAGAATAACTCGGAAATGAGGATCATTTTACGCTAAATTTATATTCGAAACTTATCCTCTACTCTAAATTCTAAAATAATTGTTTTGGATTTTTTTTCTGCCAATATTTTTCAGGATTTTTATGCGTAATCGCCTAAAGAAAGCAGAATCTCATTTCGGGGGGTTATGGGGATTAATTACGTGTGTTCCCATTTACTAGTCTTCCTACGAAGTAGGGATTTTAATGCGGAGCATTTACCTCTAAAAAACGGCATTTATGATTGGGACAAAATTTAAATTGCCTCAGTATACAAGCATTTCTCTTCACTGATTGAGGACAAAACCAGATAAAGTGTGGTATCGGACCAGGTACGACACTGGAGCATTTATTTGTTTTAAAAATAGGGCATATGGTGTGATAAATTAAGCACAAATGTAACGTTATATGCGTTTAAACAGGTAGACCCAACACGTTGTAGCAGGGTACGTCGCAATTAACGTAAGACAAGTAATAACTAAACTCTTTTATTTGTAACAACGGCATTTATTTTCGAATAATTTCTAGAATAAACCGTGACTAGCCTCCTTCTCTCTGATCTCTGTCCTCTCGGATGTCGTTTAGAACGTGCTCTCGAACGTGCTCTCAGGCGTGTTGAACGTTATCGTCGGTCCGTGCACACACGTTTTATAGTTTTTTTCTCCGCACACGTATCGGTATTTGCATACACGCGTTAGCGCTCTGTTTCGCAACGACGATGATTTTGTTAAAAATTTGTGTACAAAGTAGATTCTCACCAAAACCAAAAATGAAAAAAATATACATGTTTCGTTATTTAATTGAGAACATGTTTCTGTCTTTTAAATTATAATTTAACTTAAAATGTTTTTGATAAGCTGCTATTCTACCCATTGCTGGGAAACAATTCGTTCTTCTTACTTTCCCTACATGTATTGGTGCATATACAGCGTGCGGCAGAAATATCTCCCACATTTTGACGCGCTCGTGCCGTTTCTAGGCAATCATTAATTTGTATGATGGAGCCGCATATCAGTGTGTCTAATTCTTCTGACTTTTCGATCAAACAATCCCAATTACAAAGCATGTTTACGAGCTGAACGTGTAGGATACTGAGTTACAGAAATTCTCACATATCGAATACTGTCTGGTGTTGGAGCGCTTCGAGGCCTTCCAGGTAACTACCTTTTAAGTGCCGACCCTATAGCTCTGAAATTTACAACCTATAGCTCTATTGATTTTCTATCTGAAACAGCATCATGCCGTCCTAACCTGTAATGAACTTGAGAAGCTCTCTGTGTTGCATTTAAAGATTTATAATTCTTCAAAAACATGTCTACAGTAAAAGCACGATGCACACCAATCCAAACCATATTGCTTAATGAGAATGCCTGAGAAAACTGACAAGTTATTAGCTAAATGAAAACATCATTGGCACTTGCACAATTTCCTGGCAACATATAGTTGAAAGTTTAAAATATGGGAGGTATTTCTGCCGCACCCCGCGTAAGCGCAATGGTTCCGCGAGAGTTTAAACTCTGTATCGCCGGTCTCATAGGCTGCTGCAATATTCATTTAATCCAACTAATTACGTAACTACTCTACTGTATCCCTGACCCTAACACTAACCATAACTATTGTTGCTGTAAAAGAAGTGCGCCTTTATTTGGAGTCAAGAAAAACTGAAAGGGTCATGCAAAGAGTTTCTAACACATTCCCAGACACAAATCTAATGTAATGTTAGAATAATCAACAGGAAATATCGGCCCCGACAAGTAAATACTCAAGCGAACGTATACATCCCATCTGGTTTCTTCATATTACTCTCTATTTATTATATCACGTCCGGGATCATGTTACATTGAGCCAAAGTTGAAACGCTGCGAATAAATATGACACGTATTATACAGTCTAAAGCCTGTAAACTGATTTGCGAGACGTATATCCCTGTGTGCATCTCCCACGGCTGGGTTGAAAGATTTTCATGGGCAACATGAAGTCAATAAAATACATAGAACAGCAAAGTCTTGCACAAAGAAGTTAGACTTCCACGGTCGGTTTAGAAAGCTTCTCAGATCTGCTAATATCTTATATATCTTTCTATATAGTGGAACTTTTTATCGCTCTGACATTGATACTAAACTTTACTTTTTCTATTCAAAAATTATTAAAACGAACTTCTTAATATACTCAGCCATGGATATGTGAGCGACGACAGGAAAGTTTTCAAATTAGCATATTCCTTTGAAAACGAACGTAAATTAATTACTTATTCATTTTATACCATTCTTATTAAATGATTCGTTTATTTTTACTATTAAGCTGAATTATATTTATACGTAGTTTCTACACTCTGCATAATTGCGTAGAATTAAACATGGGAACGTTCTAGCGCATAGAAACTATATATATATATATATATATATATATATATATATATATATATATATATATATATATATATATAGTCATCCACATACAATACTGTTTCATTGTATCACAACTAATCAGTGCGGCTAGACAATCACCTTTCCCCAGCCGTGGACCTAACCTACAATTATCGCGCTGACAGTCGGCAGCTTTAACCACTGGACTAAGAATCGGTACTCGTAAATGACTCATCAAATGCCTATTAGATAAACATCTGCCAAACGCTTAACAGTGCTTTAGCTAAGAGTATACAGGCAGTGGGCTTATATATATATATATATATATATATATATATATATATATATATATATATATATATATATATATATATATATATATATATATATAGCTCTCCAGAAGGTTTACATATTTTATCAGCTAGTTTTACCTGTTTTTTCAGAGAGGGTATTTTTTTTTGCAAGAAACAAATCATAAACTCAAACTTTTTATAATGAAAGTTCAATTGAAATATACTGCAAATTAAACATCACAATAATGGTGCAACATATTTTGAAATTAGAAAAATAAAAAAACAAAAAAACTTTGTTTTAGCATGATAAAAGTATTTAGGTTGGTAGATATTTTATATATATATATATATATATATATATATATACACACAGTGATCACCACTTATCAAGGCCCGGAAGCCACTCAGGGATAAGGGTTATTGCAAGTACATTACGTTAGTGTGGAGATTTGATGAAGTGTTTAATTAAGGGGGCGGTTCATTAGGAATTTGTTAACATTGGACTTGAAGACATCCAAGTTGTAGTCCGGAGGGAAGCAGGCAGACGGAACAGAGTTCCACAGGCATGCAGTTCTAAGAAAGAAGCTCTGTTCATGGAATCCGCGTTTTGATTTAGGCACAGATATAGAGTGGGGGGAAATTTTTCACAGTGGATTCAGCTTGACGGGTGTTTTTCGTGAAAGATTGGCGAAGGGGGACGAGAGATTGGAGTTCAAACGAGCACCTGCCATGGAAATAACGATAAAATAAGGTTAGGCTCGCAACGTCTCTTCTGTGGGAGAGAGGTTGCAGGGTAGAGAAAAGGGCATCCCCCACTAAGTCACGAAGTCTATTTTGTACTCTGTCAAGGCAGGATAGGCTGTTTTTGGCCGCTCCTGCCCAGATATGACAACAGTATTCCATCCTTGGACGTACTTGGCTTTTATATAGATAGAGAATTGCATCAGTAGTGAGATATCTTCTGGAGCGGTAGAAGGATCCCACCATCTTTCCAGCGACCTTGGCAACAGACTTGATGTACGTGTTCCATTTCAGATCAGGAGTAAAGGTCAAACCCAGAAGCTTGTCAAAACACGGGGCCTCACCCAGGCGAGAGCCATCCATCACAATTGATGCCAGCTGGGGATCAGAGCGTTGATGATGTAAGGATAGGAGTTTGGTTTTGGATGCATTAAAGGTAACCAGCAACATCTTCCCCCACTGAATCACGCGCTCGAGATCAGAGGAGAGAGAATCAGAGAGAACTTTGTCATTTACAGCCTTTGATGTGTTGCCGTAGATGGTCGTGTCATCAGCATAGATGTCAACGAATGATTTAAGTATGTGTTTAGGGAGGTCATTGATGTAGATCAGGAAGAGTTGGGCCCAGGATTGACCCCTGAGGGACTCCAGCATTTATATTGCAGGCCTCCGATTTTTGTCCATCTACCACTACTCTTATGAGCCTATCGGATAGAAATAATTTAATGATTGAGAAAACATTTCCAGTTATACCGGAGCTGGAAATCTTGTGAAATAGACCCTTATGCCATACCTTGTCGAAGGCCTTTGATATGTCAAGAGCAATTGCCGTAGAAAGGAAGCCTTTGTCAAGAGATTCACTAATCCTGTGAGATATAACCGTCAGCGCATCAGCAGTAGATCTTGCAGAGCGGAAACCGTATAGTGTGTCACTAAGAAGGTTATTCCTGCTGAGGTGGTTGACTATTTCTCTATTTAATATGGATTCCAGCAACTTACTCATAACACACAGGAGACTTATAGGTCTGTACTGAGAGGGAGATGACTTTTCACCTGAATTCTTAAATACAGGGCAAACTGATGAGGTCTTCCAGGGAGTCGGAAAGCACTTCTCCTTAAGGCAGCGCTTAAATAGTTTCGTAATATGGGAGCAAGTTCTGGTTGAAGCTTTTTTAACACTATAATTGGATATAATTATATATATATATATATACATATATATATATATATATATATATATATATATATATATATATAACTCTTGGTTCGTTCGCAATTAATAGTCTAAAAAACACTAGACGGATAGCTTCCATGTTTTGGTATAATATGTTTACTATATCCATGTGTGTTTTTATATATTTCTTTTTAATTATAACATTATACTTAATTTTTCTATGATAAATAGGTGGTTTTCTTTGTACCGATAGGCCATTTTTTATTTAGGGACAATTATTTATTACCGCTTCCTGTCACGTGACCAGTGTTTCCAATTTAGCGGTTTTCCTGCTAGATCTGGAGATTCCGTTTTCAATCTAGCGGGGAATTCTAGAAAATCTGGAGATATTTCGCACCCACACACCCGCAATTTTAGATTAAAAAATCAAGAAAAGCGCTTGAAAATACTTTAACACATAAAATAAACTCATTCATGTAAGTAAAAAAAGTAGCATTTATTGCCTTTGGTAACAATTATTTATTGATTATTTATTTTGTTTTTCACCTGTTTTTCGGCTAACCATTCTTAAATCTTGCTATAAAATCGATTTTTCCAAGTACATTTTAGGTGGGGGGATGCATTCCAACCTCCGAAGTTTAGTTTAAAATACGATCTAAGAAACCCTGCTTAATTTAAAAGTATTTAGTCGAAAATTGTAAAAAGCAAGAATCAACAGAAAAAAATGAACTTATACCAATACAGTAGAATGTAATTATCTACCAACCCAAATACTTTTAACATGCTGAAACAAAGTTTTTTTTTGGTTTTTATTTTTCTAATTTCAAAATATGTTGCACCATTATTGTGATTTTTAATTTGCAATTTAACTTTTATTATAAAAAGTTTAAGTTTATGATTTGTTTCTTGCAAAAAAATACCCTCTCTGAAAAAACAGGTAAAACTAGCTGATAAAATATGTAAGCTTTCTGGGGAGCTAACCGCTTCAATATAATTCCAGAAATATATAGTGAGAAAACACGGAACATTTTATATATTGAATATAGTATATTTATAATTTTTTTTTAATGTAGGAAGTTAAAATATGGATTTGGGGGGTGGGGGTGAATTAACGATTTTTGAAAATTTCAGATGATAAAAGTTAAAGATCTATCGATTTTCTGGACATTTCTTTCTCCTGATCTCGCGGTTTTTTTTTTAAATCTCAGTTGCCAACACTGCATCACTAAAGGGATATTACAATATGGGTAAATTTTCAATGGGTTTAATCACATGATTATTGATAACTAGCATGGGCGCCCAGCGTTGCCCGGGTGTTTGGATGTGTATGCTGAGCAAAGAAAAAAAAAGTGGTAGTAGGAAGGCAGGCTCGAACCCGTACCGCAAAGGAGGAAAAGAACGGAGTAAAACCTAACGTTTATACTGTTACGACCACCGCCAAACCGGAAGCGACATTTTTAAAAATTAAGGCTAGATAATATAAAGGAGATATAACTTTCAAAAATATCGGCGAAAAAAGTGACTCCCCCTGTAGAAAAGTGCCTAGTTGAAGGGGAAGATATTAATGTTTTTAGACAATTTTTCGGTATTTGTCGTATGAAATATCGAACTTTAAAACGATACTGATCTTGAAAAAATCCGTCGCCTCTATTGAAAGTTTAAGGCAGACATGCAAACAGACATACATACATACATACATTTATATATTGGTAACTAAAAATTTTCGACCCAAACTGATAAAAAAGCTTGCCCTATCTCTGAATACACTTTATGTAAAATTTCAAATGTTTAGACCAGAAATTGTGTGAGTAATTTGGTATAGACCGCAGACGTCAATTTTTTTTAAATTTGACCCCTATTATGACCCCTTAAAATGTATAGTTTCGGGCTCAAATCACTTTATTAAGTTAGATCCAGGTTCAAGGAACCTATATCTAAAATTTCAAGTGTCTAGACCCAAAATTGTCGGAGGAGTTTGGTAGAGTTCTTAAAGGTCAAATCGTTGAAATTTGACCCCTTAACAGCCAAATTTCTGGCTGACACTCGTCACATCGATTTTCCCAAATCTCAGTACCCGGTATTTCAAATTTCGAGTCTATAGACTAAAAATTGACAGAGTTATTGCGTAGGGAAATGTACACAGACAGACAGACAGACAGACACGTTCACTTTTATAGATATATAGATGTAACCATGTGATTGAAATTTGATTTAAATTAGCCACACGTGGTCGCTTCGTATCAAATATTCATCGAAAAATGATAGGTACAGACAAAATGAATGCCGACGCTCAAAGTGTATAAACATTTTGACCCCTCCCTTTACTTAAAAGTTCACCAAAAATCAGAAAATTAACTAATTTTAATGAAAATTTTAGTATTTATCAAGTAATGATCGCAGAATATAATGAACTAATTATTTTTACTTAACTCTTAGTGAAAATGTTTTATTTTGTTTAAACAAAAAATACCTTTACTAAAGTTATGGTTTTCAGTAGTAAATAAAAAACGCAAGAATTTATTTTTGCTTTTTTTATATAAATAAAGCATCGTAATTTGTAACAATAAAAAATAATTTTTACAGGAACATTCCGGAAAAAGCAGCTAAAGTCCGTATTAATGAATTCGATATAACTCGAAGAAAATGTATTTCTCGCATACTATTCAGGAAATTAAAGATTCAATTAGATTCCTATTTCAGTCACCTAAATTATTTAGGGTGAAATGAGTATAGGAGTTTATAGCCAAACCTAATTTTTTTTTTTTTTTTTTTGCTTAAAAAAAATAACCTTAATACAGTAAGTTAGGTAAAATTTGCATAGGATGCTCTGCTTTACGGTTGTTGTAAAAATGGAACGGAAATTTGAATTTCGTTCCCTTTTAAATTCGGTACATTTTTACATTACGTCCAACTCATCGTTCACATTCGACACGTCAACTTTTATAGCTTTTCGGGTATGCTGACAAGGTTAGGGGTGTCTATTCCGAAAGCTGTTCCTAACATGGGTAGATTGGTAGGTGTGTCAGAAATTTCGTGAAAAATAGTGAATAATTCCATCCCGTCTTTCCAAGCTTATAACTCCTCGAAAAATGTAACTCAAGCCCTAAGTTTTTTTCAATTAAAGGAGCAAAGACCAAGGTTTCATTAAAAAGAAAAAAACAATGTGTTTTTTTAAGGTTTTAAACTTCGAACTTTACAGGTAAATTTCTAAAAACACTACGTTTTTGTTGTTTTAAATTTGAATATATTATTTATTGACCTTTTCTCTTCAATTTGTGATATATATAAAACTTTGGTGAGTAAATTAATTATTTACTTTTTAATAGACACTTGAAAATGGGGGGGGCGTGAATTTAAAAAAAACGTTTGTCTAAAATATTATATTCGGTTTATTGGAAAGAGCATAAAATTTCACATTGATCCTGAGAATGTCGTAAAAATAGAATCAATAGACAAATTTTGATAGATTTTTAAAATTTAAAAATTGAAAAATATTGAGTTCGTAAAATTCATTACTGTTTTTTAAAAATTAAAAAAAATATTTCTATTACTTTTAAAACAACTTTAATAATTTATTTTGGAAGTATAAGAAAATAAACAACCCACTTTTAAAAGAGACATTACGAGTTTTTAATATTTTATTCGCAGTTTCGTGAAAGGGGTGTGAAAAATTCCTACAAAAATTCTGATACATCTACTAGATTGGGGTGTTTATTCATTGTAAACGTACCCTACAACCTATAACTGTCGACATTTCCAATGTGAATGGTAAGCTGGACTATTCGTTTGGGGGGAGCACAATTAAAAAATTAAGAAAGATTAAAACGGAGCGAAATTTAAGTTTCCGTTCCATTTTTACAACAACCGTAAAACAGCGCATACTCAGTAAGTTTTATCGTAATTTATAAACATCATGTTTAAACACTAAATAAACATTTTATTTATTTTTCTGCATAATTAATGATGGAAGTATTTTTCTATTTATTTTCTGAACATCTGTTAAAAAAAAATAATTTGTACATTCTCATGAAAAAAGGAATCAAACTTTTCTCTACATTCACATAGCTATTTACAGTGTTCATGTAAAGCATTCATCTGTTCTTTTTATAATAAAAATTCCGTTTTCAAAGAGAAACGTTTACTGCTAAATTTCTTTTTTTTAAAAAAAGTGAGTTTTCCTGAAAAAAAACTTTCACCTAACAATTTAAGGTAAAAAATTAATCTTTGGGGGGGGGGAAATAAACAACTTTTATTGATTAAAAAAATTGCAAAAAAATAATAAAAGTAAATAAACGAGCAAAATGGAATTTTTCTTGAGGAATGTGTTCCATTTTAACAAACTGAGCCACAGCAACGCGTGGCCGGGTACAGCTAGTATATATATATATATATATATATATATATATATATATATATATAGAGAGAGAGAGAGAGAGAGAGAGAGAGAGAGAGAGAGAGAGAGAGACAGACAGACAGACAGACAGACAGACAGAGACAGAGAGACAGAGAGAGAGAGAGAGAGAGAGAGATGTCTCGTGTTTCGGGGTTCGAATCGTTCGACTGATATTAATCGTGACACCCTGCATTGAAGATTCCCGAAAGGATGAAACACTAGTGTCTGTAGGTATTTAATTATTACAGTAAAAAATAATTATGACAGCCCCTTTAAGAAATTAGTTTCTTATTGTTAAGCACTTTCAGTTGAATTAAAGTCGGTCAATTTAGCTCTTATGCATAGATCATCGTATAATGATTAGATAACTGACTGACGTAAATGAACATTTAAAATAAAGATGTTTAAAGTCAACGTTATCTCACGCGGTTAATGGTAGCCGAAGTGATTAGGTCTTCGCTAATCGAGCCAAAGATGTCTCGTGTTCCAGGGTTCGAATCGTGACACCCTGCACTGAAGATTCCCGAAAGCATGAAACACTAGTATATATACTGGCAAAATTAGCCGTCGTTGATTGGGTTCAAAAACAGCCTACAGAAAATGCATTCGTATTTTTAAAAGTATGATAGGTTAGAAAAAGGAAGGGTTGTAAAGAGATAGCTTCGAATTTGGGGGTATCAAAACCAAACCAAAATATGATGAAAGTAAAAATAAAATAGATAAACCCCATAATTTATTATACCATACCTGTTCGCACTGAAACACTTATCACAATATTCTGTGGATCTATATTAAAAAACTTGTTAAACTTTGTGACATATTTGGAGGTCAGGTGCGAACGAACACCCCATACTTTTATTGAACCATATTTCTTCAAATTGAAACATAATTATCAAAGTATACTTACGCAGATAGATATGAAAAGTATTTATTAAAGTTTGTGCCTATTTCCATTCTATGGAGGTCAGGCGCGAACGCAGACCCCACAATTTCATTATACCATCCCTATTTAAGTTAAAACATACTTATCAAAGTATTATTATGTACATCTATATCAAAAACATTTGTAAACGTTTTTTTTTTATTTTTAAATTTTTTATTTACATACTTTGTGGACCAGGCGCGAACGCAGACCCCACAATTTTAATGAACCACCATTCTGCCAGATCAAGCATCCCCATTCCTGCGTCTCGATACATCTATCATTATATGCAATCAGTTTTTAAAATAGTCAACCATATTGGAGCCTATTCATGACCAGACACACACACACACACACACACACACACACACACACACAAACAGACATTCAGCTTTATATTACAGGTATAACATAAAAATTACAATTAAATTTATCAAAATGAACACCGATGGTAAAACTTAAGTATATTTTAAATATTAAAGAATTAATATTTATAAAGTACTCTCAACCAGATGTAAAATCTCGATAAAACCAAATAGGAGATAGAGTTTATACCAAGAGCAAACAGTTAATAAAACATGTTTAAAAAAACACATTGAAATGAGTTAAAAACATATTTAATCTGAAAAGGAAACCCTTGATAAGTGGATAGCTCTTAATTCGCGGAGTTTCGAAGAAATACTTTCCTTCTCATCAAAGGGTAGGAATTAGCAAAATTCGGGATCGGATTTTGCATACAAAAGTATTTGATGAAATTGCAAGTAAGTCAAAGATCTTACTTGATAACTAAAAGTGAAGCAGAGGAGATATGGTGAAGAAAATGGTGATTACACATGAATGGATAGTCTGGTGAGAGGTAGATTATCCAATGACGGTAAAATCCAAAAATATAAATCCAAGAAAGTTAAATGAATTTCCATTCGCACAAGTAAAATCCAAGGAAATCACGTAATTGGAAGATGGTCGAAAATAATCCAAAAGGCCGAAATCCATGGAATAATGCACAAATATGTATAAGAAAAAGGGGGAAAATTCCAATAATATTAATAAAAGAAAAATAAGATATGCGTTTCACACGGCAGCCGAGAGATAATGTAATTAAGAAAGATCAGGGAATAAGAAGAGAAAAAATCATCAATGAAGAAAAAAATTAAATGGTGATAGAATTAAATATAAAATAGAACAGCAAATGTCAAAATGAGCCAGACAAAATGATGTTAAAAGGCACGAAAAATATAGGGCAAAGAAATAGGTCAACTGGAATGTACATGTCATTACTTAAGAAAATATCAGACAGAGTTGTTAAAAGACACTGAATGGAAAAAATAAATATATATGTATATATATTCATTTATGCAGACCCAATATTCGATGCAAAGTTTGATGGAGAATATATATATATATATATATATATATATATATATATATATAATAACAATTACAATAAGTTTACCAAGGTAATCAAAATGGTAAACTTAAAATATATTATAAATATTAAAGAGTTAATATTTACAAGTAAAATAAACTCAGCCAGATGTAAAAGCTCAATAAAACCGAAAAGGAAATAGAGCTTATAATATGAACAAATGATTAATAAAACATGTTAAAAGACATCTTGAAAAAGAGTTAAAAACATATCTAATTTTAAAAAAGGAAACACAAGATAAGTGGATAGTCCTTAATCCGCGGAGTTTCGAAGAAATACCCTCCTTCTCATTAGAGGGCAGGAATTAGCAAAATGCAGGATCGGATTTTGCATATAAAAGTATTTAATGAAACTACAAGTAAGTCACAGATCTTCCTTGGTTAAAAAAAAAGGGTGAGGTAAGGGGAACAGGAGGCAAAAGATGTCTTTTAACATGTTTTATTAATCATTTGGTCATTCGTTTCTTATCGTTGAGCACTTTCAGTTGAATTAAAAGTCGGTCAATTTAGCTCTTATGAGTAGATCATCGTATAACGATTTGATCACTGTCTGCCTGACGTAATGAACATTTAAATTAAAATGTTTAAAATTCAACGCTATTTCACACGGTTAATAGTAGCCGAATGGATACGGCCTCCGCTAATCGAGCCAGAGATGTCTCGTGTCGCGAGGTTCGAATCGTTCGACTGGTAGTAATCGTGACACCCTGCACTGAAGAATCCCGAAAGGATGAAACACTAGTGTCTGTAGGTATTTAATTATTATAGTAAAAAAATAATTATATATATATATATATATATATTCTCCATCAAACTTTGCATTGAATATTTGGTCTACAGAGTTGAAATTTGAAAAAAATAGAGTAGCACATTGCTGTTTTGTTTTTAACCGATAAAATAGCTGCTAAAAAATTGATCTTGGCTTGGCGTAAGAATACTATACCCTTTTTTCGCATGCGCTACTACATTTAGCTTACCATGATTTTCAAGTCTATATGTTAAATAACGTAATTTTTTTCACTTTTTTATTTAGCTCATATACTAGTGGGTAGGACTGGAAATATATATGTTTTGGTTTAGATTCTAGCTGCTGACACATAAATCATTTTATTTTACTTTTGAAATCACTACTATATATTAGTTAGAATTAAATAATCGATAAAGAAAATTGGCTCTTTAATAATAAATACGAAATCTGCATAAATTAAAATATAATAACTAAGCGTATTTTAAGATCGAGCAACGTCATGCTGCCTGCTAATGTTTCTATAAAGCCATTATTCGTCCACGTATAAAGTATCGTTGCCACCTATTGTCTGGTGCACCAACCATTTGTTTATCCCTTTTTAAATAAGGTGCAAAAAAGAATGTCTACACTAATAGCTCCCGCATTGTCTGCCAACTTCAGCTCCTGCCGCGTTGCCATAGCTTTTTCATCCATGTGCTTGTTTTACAAGTATTACTAATGTGGTTTGATTAATGTGCTGCCAATATACCTTTTCAACAAAAGTACCCCCTGACTCACTCGATTACCTGATAAGCCCCACCCACTTCATGTGCCAAAAAGATGTTCAAGCCTAATATATTCCTTCCTCGAATCTCTTGCGTTTGGAATTATCTCAAAGTTCCTTGTTTCTACGACTGTATGAACATGCATCAGTTTAATCCAATAAACATTTTGCTACCTAATCTGCAGCCAACGTTGTCTTCTTGAAACCAGTACCTTATCCCAGTGCCCATCAGTGGCAAATATATATCTTGTGTGAATTGAACAAAAGTAAAAACAAAGTGGATTTATTTCTTCCATTTTGCTCTTGAACGAAAGTCAGCCATAAGGAGAATGGCATTCATTTCGACTGGGGCAAAATAGGAATTCGAGTGTTGGTGATAAAAGTACGAAAGCTTAGTTTAATGGGTGTTAATGGCTCCGTGACTTCATCTTCCCATTGCACTATGTGCAAAAGCTCAGTATAGAGAGAAGCAGCAAGATCTTGATCCCTTTAAAAGAGGATATTGGCAGTTTCTTGCTTTGCATTTAGCAGTCTTGATCTGATAAACGCGACTGAATAAAATGTCCCTAAAGAATGCAATAGATTTCTAAATTAAAATAAAAACTAATAAATAATTATTTGTAGGAAATGACGATTTAGAATTTTATTAATCGTTTAATTAGAATTTCGATGAAATAGAGATAAAACTGCAAATAAAAATGTATATATTTCACTTGACTTCCGTGCGTATGCGTCAAGCTAATTCCACTCCTTCCTTGCGTGAGAACGTACTTGTGTGTGTGTGTGTCTACAAAACTGATATGATATATATACTAGCAGGCAGCCCGGCATTGCCTAGTCGTAAAATAAGCTTAAATATAATATTTTGATTAATGCAGATTTCGTATTTATTTTGTACTAGCCTGGTTGGCCGGCGTTGCCCGGGTGTTTAGAGGTGTGTGCTGAGGAAAAAAAATATGTTAGTAGGCAGGCAGGCTCGCTCGAACCCGTGACATGAAGGCGGAAAAGAAATTTTAAAAAAATCTGACGTCTTACCGCCATGACGTGACCGAAATAACATTCACCTTAGATTATAATTTTTTCTACATTATTAGCGGTGTCTAATTCGTACGGCTTCCACAGAGACACTGATTTGAATAACTTTGTTTCATTCAATTCGAAAACGTGACGTCATTCGTCATCGTTCAACTCTGCTTTGTCTACCGTTTGAATTATTTCCTTCTGCGTCAACTTTACGTCACCCATATTCATTCACGCGTGATAATGATTCTGCTTTTCAGATCTTAATTATCACGCACTCATTGTGACGCTTGTCAAAATCCAAAGTATCGTGTTACAAATTAGGAAACCTACGTCGTTGCCATAGGGTTTCTAATATGTAACACGATAACTTCGGGCCTGTTCATTGTAGAGACTTTATTCTTCCAAATTTATATATAGATCTGACGTTCTTTGATAATAGTAATACCATGCTACGTTTTAGCCTGAGTAAATAAATAAATTTTGAATTATCAACGCTTCGATGGCACTATTTTCGTAATTTTTTTTAATGCAATAGGACTTTTGCCTATTCATACGTTATGTACACCACAAAGATATTTATAAATTATATATATTTATTTCTTAATTAACATTTTTAATTTACTAGAACGGGTGACGTACACTGAGATAATATTCCACCTAAATTATTTCTACATCACTGGCGGTGTCTCCTTCGCACGACTTCCACGAAGAGACAAATTAAAAAAGAACTTTGTTTCTCTCAGCTAAAAACGTGACGTCATTCGTTATCTGTTTTATCTACCGTTTTACTTGCTGTCGCTTGCTTCAACCTTACGTTACCCGTCTCTGGAAACGATTCTGTTTGCAGATAAAGGTTATCGTGAGATGCACTAAATATGAACGTTGCCAAAATCCATACTAGTAAATTTTATCACTACTGACATAGGGTTCCTAATATCAAATACAATTAAGAGATTCACAACTCGAATAGCCTGTCTACGTTAACCAACTCAACCCCTGTTATCACACTAAACTGCATCAAGCTCCCTTCACACCAACTCCCCAAAATCTTTCTCGGTTCATTTTTACATATTTTAATGCATTTAGCTTACCATGATTTTCAAGTCTATTAGCTATTAATCTGTCTGCTGTCTACCGGCTCTGAGTATGACCTTAAACTCTTGTCAACTCAGCCGGAATCGGATTTGATTGGCACCACACTTGTTAATGGCGGTTGTAGCGACATTTCAATGCGATAACAAAATTGTCTTAATTTACTTATATCATAAGGAGATAAAATCAGATAAAAAGGTTTTCTATCTGGGGAAAATCAAACTTAGACAAAAAAGGCATCCATCATTGTATCACACGTCGATTCTCACTTTCTATACGAAGACCGTCAAATAAAATTGATTTTTCTCTCATACATTCATCCGTTTCCTCACTTGCCCATACAGGAAATATTAATCAAGAATAAGATAAAAATTAATTCTCCAACCCGGTCATGGCTGGCGGAATAAAGAACAATCCTGTGTAGTTTAAATAAAAAAAGTTCGAGATTTCATATAGATTTCATATAGATTGCTGAGCTCGACAAGTCACGCCTGCTTTAGACCGAAATATTGTGAAAATAACATCCAAAATGTGAAAAGTTGTCCAACTAATCCAAATAATATAGTTTATTAGTCCTTATCTAAAAAAAAAAAAAAAAAAAACTTGCGAAAGGCATAAATAGTTCATAAATCACCGTGTGGCAGAAGTAATCTTTTAATAAAATGACACGTAATTTTAAATTTCTGTGTTTGTACAAAAAGCGAAACGGTTTTGACTCAACACCAAGGCGACGTGAGAAACTAAAGTTATAAATGGTTTTGTACGATAGCATATTCTAGCAATATCTTATTTCCGTTTATCTTTATCATATATATATATATATATATATATATGTGTGTGTATATATATATGTATATATATCTATGTATGTGTATATATATGTATATATATATGTATATATATGTATGTATGTTTATATATATATATATATATATATATATATACATACATATATATATATATATAAACTTTTTTACTTGATGGCTTTATCCGTCACGTATCCCATGCAGGCGATAGAAACTAAGAACAATATAAAACATACGTAAGCCTTTTACTCGTTTATGGTCGACAGAACAAGAACAATATACCTCTGCGCATGAAATAAGAGGTTTATTTTGAAATTCTGTATAGATTCCAGTTCGGCAAAATGCATTTAGAGAAGCTCTATTTCTACCTCCCTCCGTACCTCCCTACCTACCTCTCTTCCTCTGTGTGTGTGAGAGATAGGGGTGAGAGTGAAAAATGAGGAAGAAAGAAAAAGATAAACGGTGATGTCACAAAATATATGTCAAAAGTTACATAATAAACAAATTCTTGTTGAGCCGTTTTATTTATTTATTACTTTTTTATTTATTTTATTTTATTTGTTTATTTATTGCTTTTTTTTTTGAATAATCAAATTCTCTCAACTAAAATATTACAGATGTTTGTCTCACCATCTATCTGACATAAAATCATAAACATTTCCTCGAGTGGCCTTTAGGCCTTGTGGGGTGATAACTTGTTTGTTTAAAAAGACATACAATACAAATTGTATAATCTTGCAAGTTTAATTATTGGTTATAACGAAAATCCAGCCCGCATTAATTCCACTGAACAAGAAAATCCTGAATGGCGATCGGTAAAAAGCACAACAAAGTCTCCAGCTGGAAATCATTTGCATGGGTTATATAATCGATGTTGCTGTGTATGTTCTTCTCTACCTCTCTTCTTCCCATTCTTCTTCTTCTCTCTCTCTCTCTCTCTCTCTCTCTCTCTCTCTCTCTCTCTCTCTCTCTCTCTCTCTCTCTCTCAGTGTCTCTTCCTGTAAGGAAATCACGGAAACCTTCGTTCTTTTTGTTTTGTTTTTGTTTTTTAATTTTCTTTCTTTGAAGATTGTAATGCTGGGTATGGGGCAGCCAAACCAGTTGCCAACATTCCCCTGCTTTTTATTGAAACCAACCGAGAGCTCTTTTCAGTATTCTCGCTGTTCCCTTAAGTGTAATTGTCTGGATCTCTTTTACACTTGGTTCATTAGTTAGGTAGGGCTTCGGGTTCTTCTTCATAACACCTATAATAACTGGTATGATTGATATCTCCGAAAAATTCTAGTTTCTTTTCATATCATACATGAAACATTGATATTTGGTCTGTTTTTCTCTTTCAGCTCTGTTCAGACTTCCATCATTAGAGATACTCACTTCAATCAAGATTGCCACTCTCTCTGACTTATTCCATATAACTATGTCAGGTTTTACAGCGGCATTTTTAAGGTAGATGGCTGTAGGGATTACGTAGTCGTAATGTATGGTATATAAATCATTTCCAATTGTTCTTTCAGATTGATGTCTCCAGGACTTCCTGCTACACTGGATGTTTAATGTTTTACAGATGGTCCAGTGGGGGTACTTCTCGCTATGTAGTAGCCGTCACCCAAAAGAACCTTGCAACTTGATACCAGATGATTCACACTTTCCAATTCTGTGTGGCAGAACCTGTATTTGTTGTCATTACTGACACCTGCCATCTTCTTGAATGCATTGGTCGTCAACCATTGATCTTGAGCAGCCATTATAACCATTTCCTGATCGTGATGGAGGGCTCCCCTCTTGAGCCATCCCAAGGAATCTACGTATTTCTGGGACAGTTCTCCCAGAACATACTGTGCACGCTGATGTTGGTCCCATTCTTCAAGGTTCATCCTTTGGAAGGTGTCAGTATATTTCTGCCGGCTCTTTCTCGGTATTTCTGTAACAGGCTTGTTTGGTGTTTCATCCTAATCTGTGAGACAGCCTTGATCAAAATGCTTGGCCAGCTGGGTAACTGATGTTGTCCTGCTGGTTCTAATCATAGATTTTTTAAAATCATTTTCCTACATAATTTTCTTTACGTATCTTCTTTGTTTCAGGTGGTTTCTGTGATAAGCAGCTTCGTGCTCTTCTAGATCCCTGATGTCGATGTCTTCTTTAGCTGCATATTTTCTGTGTGCGTCTTCTTCCCAGATTGTGTACACTTGGCACATTTATCCAGACCAAACTTCATTCCGATATCATTGGAGTAGGTGTGTACAGCTTGCAGAAGCTGCTGCTGATTGGTGATAGAGCTGGCATACAGCTTATGATCATCCATTTGGCGCGAATGTGTCATCTATATACAAGGTAGCTCTAAAACTAACGTAACGGAATTGATACCGGAAATGTTTCACTTAAATTCTAATAAACACAACATGTGGCTTCCTATTCAATGTAGTTTCCTTTCCTGTATATTCTCATTTTTTTTTTTTTTTTTGCCGAAAGCATCCTTTTCTGAGATGCACATCGACTACGTCGTTATTGATCTTTTGATGAACTCAATCCATTCCAAAGATCGCATTGCTCATACCAGTGCATTTGGCCGGAAGAAATAGCACGTCACACATAGTAAGTGAAGCAGTTAAGAAAAAAGTTACCATCCTCAAAACCAAAATGTGATCTAGCATAACTGCTAGTCGTCCCTGTTTCTCTATTTCCTCCTCTCTCTCTCTCTCTCTCTCTCTCTCTCTCTCTCTCTCTTTCTCTCTCTGTATATATATATATATATATACACACATATATATATTAATTCATTTTATATATATATATATATATATATATATATATATATATATATATATATATATATATATATATATATATTCATCCCAGTGCCACTTTGATGTAGGGGGTTAATATCGGGGACGTAAATTGCAGAGATACTACGTAGGGATATATATATATATATATATATATATATATATATATATATATATATATATATATATATATATATATATATATACTGTATGTGCAAAATCACGACTTCAAGACAAGGTGTTGATGGCAACGAAAAGTGTATTTCATTTTATGTTACAATTGTTTCAATGTCCAGTTCGACAATTTCAAGCATTATATCATTTGAAAATTTTCAAAACTAGCATTTCTTCAGACTTTATGAATAAACACACTTTTGGTAATGTAGCATTCTTTTGAATAGAAAGAAAAAAGAGGAAAAACATGCGAGAAACATTTACCTTGGTTGTTTTAAACAAAATCACATAAAACAGACAATTAAAAGTATCGCTTTTAGCATTGGAAAATAGGTACAAATTTTCCCAATTCGATATCAATTCGATACCCCTTAAAGTTCCGATTCCGATTTCGATTAATCGTCCCAACACTAATATATATATATATATATATATATATATATATATATATATATAATTCTTTCTATTTTACCTGCGCCCATCTGTCTCTTTTTCTTTGCCTTTTCTTCTTATTTCTCTCTTTCTTATCTCACTCGCTTTCTCTCTCTTTCTCTCTATATCTTTCCTATATATTGTTTTCTTTTTCTCTCCCTTTCTTTCTCTTATTCCCTCTCTCTCTCGGTATATCACTTCTCCTCTTTGTTTTTCTGTCTCTCTCACACTTTCTCTCTCTCTCTCTCTCTCTCTCTCTCTCTCTCTCTCTGTCTGTCTCTCTCTCTCTCTCTCCCTCTTCACAAAAGAGTGGAGACATTAATATGATATTCTGTACAATAAAACTCTACACTATATTGTGATTTATCTACATCTCTGTCCGGGTATCGAATTGAAAACACAGCCTAATATCAAGATCAGACACAACTTTCCTTAAGTAAAATATTACGAAAGAATTCCATAATAATATCACCTCTTTCTCTGTTTCTTTCTCTGTTTGTCTCTGTCTGTCTGTCTATCTATCTCTCTCTGTCTGTCTGTCTGTCTGTCTGTCTCTCTCTCTCTCTCTCTCTCTCTCTCTCTCTCTCTCTTTCGCTGTTTCTGTCACCTCGACCTCGTCGTTAGGGCTATTTTGATGACCTTCATGCTTTCAAAACCGGCCCTATTTTTGATACCGTTGAATTTATGAGGAAAGAATATGTCACAAGCATCAAGACCATGCAAATAGGGAGGCTGTTTCAGTATAGTGATGCTATTTCTTTTTATTGTTCGGTGTTGTCTGTTAGTCCATCACTGCTCATCACAGAAACGGCCTGAAACAAAGAAGATACGTAAAGGAAATAATGTAGGAAAATTATTTTAAAAAGCTACGATAAGATTTATATTAACCGCAACCTATCATGTGCGATAATAACACAATCAGCTCAGACCTTTTGTGCCCACATCATGCCCTGTCCCTTTATTTTTGAGATCGACCTTGGCGTAACAGATAGAAGTGTTAAGTAATAATCAGTTCTAAGTAAAACTTTTCTAGAGGTTGAAGGTTCAATCCTCACTACGGGCGATACTATGAATACAATTACGAATTCGTAATTGCATTAAAGAATCTGTTTAGTTCTCTATCACTGCAAGAATTTAAGACAACAGGGATTGAGAAGTCAGCGCTCCCAAGGAGGGGCATTCTTACCTACAAAAAGTGGCTGGGTAGCCCCGTCAGCATTTCCCGATAAGGACGCCTAAGGCGATTAGCAATAAACTAATGTCTTCTCAAAGAGAAAATGCAACCAAGCCTAGGAGAGCGGACCTTCTAGAACTGGACAGAACTAAGCTCCCACCTCCAAATCAACAGGAGCCGGATAATTACAAAAATGGTCTAATCTTGGTTGATTTTGGAGACCGAGGATAAAAATCCCTAGCCAGATTCGTAATTGTATTAAATCTTAATACGTAAGACTTAAGACTTCTACTCGGTTATGGCTGGAGGAACAAGAGCAAGTTATACTAAAGATTAAATTAAAAAATTTCGTTCAAACTTCTATATTGATACCGATCCCGAGTTTGAAAAAGTAAATTTGAAGAATATGAGAGCTCATCAGTCAAAACGCCGCGAGAATAACATCCACTATGCGGGCAATTGTCAGAATAGAAAAATAATAGAATTTATCTTTAAAAACTACGAAACATGGAAGATGCTCTATACATTATTTTAATTGGAATTCATTATTGAGATGAGTATTATTTATATTTATTTATTTATTGGGGTTATTATTCTCATCTTTATTAGTTGTTGTTTCACAACGTTTCGGCAAACTATTCCTCTGGCCTTCATCAGGTGGTAACCGCGACGGATAGGAACTTTGAATCTCCTAACTGCATTCTCAACAATCACTGCCATCCATAGTTGTTGTCGTCTCACTAAGCCAAATAAGCCTTTGGCCGGCTTTGGGTAGGATTGAAACCGCTATCTTCAGACAATGCTCATCTGGAACCGTAAAGATTAAACATCTCTATCAACTGCGCTATTAAATTAAATAAAATTGAATTAAATTGAATTAAATTAAATTGATTTGATTTAAATTGAATTAAATAAAATTGAATTGAATTTAATTAAATTGAATTAAATTAAATTGAATTGAATTAAATGGAATTAAATTTAATTGAATTGAATTAAATTAAATTGAATTAAATTAAATTGAATTAAATTGAATTGAATTGAATGGAATTGAATTAAATTCAATTCAATTGAATTAAATTAAACTGATTTAAATTGAACTGAATAAAATTAAAATAATTTGAAATAAATTAAATTGAACTGATTTAAATTGAATTAAATTGAATTGAATTAAGTTGAATTGAATTGAATTAAATTTAAATAAATTGAATTGAATAAAATTGAATAAAATTTAATTAAATTAAATTGAATTAAATTAAATTGAAAAAATTGAATTGAATTAAATTAAATGAAATTGCATTAAGAATTGAATTAAATCGAATCGAATTTAATGAAATTGAATTAAATTGATTTAAATTGAATTGAATTGAATTAAATTGAATTACATTGAATTAGGTTGAATTGAATTAAATTGAATGAAATTGCATTAAATTGAATAGAATTTAATCGAACGAACTTGAATTAAATTGAATTGA
This sequence comes from Euprymna scolopes, assembly GCF_053919585.1. NCBI lineage: Eukaryota > Metazoa > Mollusca > Cephalopoda > Sepiida > Sepiolidae > Euprymna > Euprymna scolopes. The sequence continues at coordinate 49,501,991 of NC_136500.1, forward strand.
ATAAAATTTAATTGAATTGAAATAAATTGAGTTGAATTGAATTAAATTAAATTTAATTTAATTAAATTTAATGAATTAAATTGAATTGAATCAAAATTAAATTTAATTAAAATGAATTGAATTGAAATAAATTTAAGTAAATTGAATTAATTAAATTGAATTGAATTGAATTTGATTGAAATGAATTAAATTGAATTGAATTAAAATGAATTGAATTTTATCGAATTACTATTATTTTTTAGTGGAGAGGGAAACAGAAAGAAGAGGTGATAGACTGAGAGAGAAGGAAGAAGAGAGATGGCTAGAGAGAAAAAGAAATTGATAGGAAAGATATAGATAGAAAGAGAGAGGGAGTGAGATAAAAGAGAGAGAGAGAGAAACAAAGAAAAAGAAAAGGTAGAGAAGAAGAAAGAGATACAGGTATAGATAGAACAAATTATATATATATATATATATATATATATATATATATATATATATATACATATATATATTAGTGTTGAATTTAATTTAAGTTAATATCTGTATTCCATTTTACTTTTTGCTCAGGATTCTTTTCATCACTAAAAATAACTGTATTGGCGGATTTTCGATATAGACGCTCTACCCTAACTTTGGAACTGATTAAGAGCAACGGTGATAATTCTCTCTTTAAATTGGTTCTGGATATGACCTTAAACTATATCCAGTGGTGAGGTCCCAGCTTACGGGCTTTGGGGAGTGTAGAGCCACCCTTTAATTGCCATTGCTCCCAGGTCCACTCTGTAGTAACTGTTAGGGTCCCAACTATGGGTTAAATAGAAATCGACTTGAAAACAACAAATATATTCTATTAAAAAAATTGTCTTTAAAATCTTTGGATTCGGCATTAAATAAACTACAAAGGGTTGATATACCGTAAAAAAAAAATAACCAACCAACAATCTCTCTTTAAAACATATTTTTCATTCTCGTCATAGTGCAGAAGATATTTTGACATTACCAGCATCGGTAACTGCACTTTTATTCATATCTATATAAATTAAATGAACAATAGTGTCTCGATAAAAAAAACAATACGGATATCTATTATTTGTGGCCATCGGAAAGTGCATCCGATCTATAAAAATGTTGTCTTATTTAATTATGCCGCCATATAAAAAACGTCAAGCTAATTGATGATGATGATGATGATGATGATGATGATGATGATGATGATGATGATGATGATGATGATGATGGTGGTGGTGGTGGTGGTGGTGGTGGTGGTGGTGGTGGTGGTGGTGGTGGTGGTGATGTTTCACAACATTTTTATTTTATTAATGTTATTCTCTATTACAGCACATTTGACTCGTCAGTTTAGTGCTCTTCATGGATTCACTGTTTTGATATCTCATTGTAATACAATTTCCTATTCCAGCTACTTCTTTCGAGGAATTTCAGGCTTGAGGAACTCGATTTCTGCTGACCGTTTCCCCTCTTTTCTATAGTCTTGGTCTTTTGAAGACTAAGATCACTAGGCATCCCTTGTGTTTGCGACAATCATCTACCGTCCTTGTTAACTCTATACATAAAGTCACACCATGCGTTGTGTTAAGAGATGTCCATAAAAATTAAAAAGTTAATATAGCCTATATTTAACCTGCAGAGGACTAAAATCGAACTGATAAGATAACCTACGAGCTTTTCTAGGTTTATTTTTTAGAACTCTTGAATTTTTGTGTTGAATTCGGAATTTCGAATAGAACTATTTAATCCTCGGGAGTTAAGTCAGGTTAAGTGAGCAATCACCTAGAGATGATGTCTTGATGAAAATTCTGATCTCCATCACTTCATCAGATTGGCATCAAGAAGAAAATCCGACCTTTAAAATGTTTCACATAATCATAAAATGGCTTCTTAAACTACGAGGGGAGTTCCAAAAGTAATGCTCCCTATTTTTTTATTCCGCTCGAATAGATTACAGGGGATTGCCAATTGCATGGTTATGATGACTGAACTTATGCATTCATTCCCTGAAAGTTTCTCCCCTGTGTTTCAGATATTGCCTTCTAAAGAATCGAATTCCACCCGATCACCATCATAATTACCGATCATCATCATAATTACCGATCACCATCATAATTACCGATCATCATCATAATTACCGATCACCATCATAATTACCGATCCTCATCATAATTACCGATCATCACGCTGTTGTCTCACCGACCACCTAACACTCATTGAACCCTTGCTCTCACTTGATGTTTGGGTCTTGATAAGTAGCGTAAAAAAATCTACGAACTTCAAATTTAATAATAATACTTAAGCAGATTGTCTCAGGAGGTATAATATATTTGCTCTGTTTCAAGAGGGGTCTGTGGAAGCCTGTAATGTCAGCATGACATTTATACTCTTGAATATAATGAAATTTGAACCATGACTAGAATGCCGGATCAGCATTCAGCGGTAATGAATATACACCCATGTGTACTGCAGCTCCTATCTCTAAACCCCATATTACCATTCCGATAAGCTTCTAGAATTTTCCTAGTTCTTCTTTATTTAAATGCATCATTATTTATTTATTCGCGACACCTTTTGACGCACCCTCTCTTACGCTACTACTGCTTGCCTTGGCTGTGCGGCATTCACAGTGGGTGGGTTAGGCCGGTGTCTTCCAAAGGAAGAAAGTTTGTAGGGAATATTAAATCTACAAACGGTTCCCAGTCGTATGTATATGCTTATCAAGAGAAATGATTTTGATATTTCTTTGTGTGTGTGGGGGGGGGGTTCTTTTGACATTGGGGTGGGGGATTTTTCATTTAGTATTTGCCTAGCTCAAAATCATTTAACTTCGGTGATCTCACGAAAATCGGTATGTTATCGCTATTAGGATGTACTACTGCTACTATTATCAGCTATACTATTACTACTACTACTAGTAGTAGTAGTAGTAGTAGTAGTAGTACAATCAGTAGTAATAGGTTCTTCTTTATTTACATTAATTATTTAAATACGTAATTCGCTTACTCTTATCTGCTATTGCTACCTCTCCAATAAGGAAGACCGAAGAACTTATTACCTGGTGGCGTCATTAGATTTGTTCTACAGAATCTTGTCACGTGTCCTAAGAAACAACTGGAAGTAGATAACATCTAAACGCAAAACCGTTTTGGAGGATTTAGCAGAGAAGCTAACAGAAGAAAAACAAAAGGTCAATTATTCAAATATATAATAAATGAATGTTACCAAAAGCAATATAAGTTACTCTACTACTTACCTGGATAAGTTTTGTGTATTTTGACGCATTCTAAAAGTTTTATTTGATTCGAAAAAGAACTTGCATCGAGCTGCAAAAGTAAACAGGCAATCGAA